>NW_020174917.1:6032531-6060950 GCF_003031525.2 Neophocaena asiaeorientalis asiaeorientalis | reverse complement strand
TATATATATATAAAACATACACATATATAATATATATTTTATGTTTAAATCTCAGTTCAGTGTGTTAGTAAGAGATGCACTTTCAGTGACCTGACAAGTCCATCAAACGACCATTCTTAAGTGAATAATGGTGGGATCAGAGGCAAGTTAAACACTGTTAAATTCATGGAACATTTTGGAACACTATTCTTAATGTTTGTTTAATTAGAAATTACATTCTTAAAGTGTAAATACAAGATAAATAGAATGGATTGTCTCAAATACTCATGATTTTCCTGAGTTACTGTAGAACAAAACTTTGGAAAATCCAGGGAAAGGTTACATTTTTTTACGTAGTACTTAAAGGAGAACTTACTTTGACTCCCATTTCCAGCTTTTTGGTCTATTTTCTAATACATTTTCAACTGAAAAAATACATTGTGTTATTACAATCCAATGTTAATTTACTTGATTGAAATGGCAGTTCGTACAGACTCAGTCTACCAAAACAAAACAAAACAAAAACCACGTATTAAGGGAAAAAAATTAGAATTTAAAAGACCAAAACACAAATTTTATACTATTTTATCCTTACTTTCACGGATCAGGAAGATTACTTCAACAAAGAGAAAAACTGAACAAGTTTCTCTTATATCGGAAATCACATATTTTGTTTGTAAGCATAATGGTCTTACTCTCTGGGCTATAACTTGTAAGAAGAATGAACACTTAAACATTCCTGAAGTGAAAGCTTCGTTGTAAAATTATAAAGCATGTTTGAAGAACCTTAATTAGGTAACTGTTCAAAGTTTCTAAGGTTATACAAGATTTCTGCTCTGTATAAAATCTGAAAAATGACAAATTAAAAGTGAAGCAAAAATTCTAAGGAATATAACTGACATTTAACAGCCTTAGTTTCTCACTGTCTAGAAAAAAATGATATTAAATTTAATATAAAGTGGAATACATAGTACTTTATAATTAGATACTTTAATTCAAATAACTAAACAGAACATTTTAATGTAATAAAATTGTTCTACCAAAATGCAAGATTTTTATTCATCTCAAACGTTCATCTCATAAAATAATGTGACTTTACTCTTTACGAAATGAATATTCTGTATTCACAGCTATTTATAGTGATACATGGCTGAGGGAATAAAACTTCATATGAAATCAACTTTATTATTCTATGTAAAGCTTATTAATTGGATCTACAAAGACACTAGATTAGATAATACTTTCTATTCTTTGCTCCTCTGTGTCATCTTCAAATAAAAAGAGAGTCTCTAACTTCAACCGGTGCCTTCCTGTTATCATGAGTACAATTTGAACATGTGTAAAAGGACAATGTCCTTGTTTATGTTGAAATAACAAGATGGAGTGAATCTGTGTCCTTGAATCATTTATGACTAACAAGGCCAAAAGGCTTCTGTTACTGCTTCCAGCCTCCCTTAAGGATACATCTTATTAGGTCAGGTTCAACAGGAAAGTCTGCTATTTTTATTAACTAAAATTCAACTGATTAGATTTCTTTTTTTTTCTGATTAGGTTTCTTAATTACATCTGGAAAATCCCTTCACCATTGTCATAGGGCATAACCTAACTCTGGATGTCATGTCCCGTCATAAACTCAGTTCCTGCCCACACTCAAGGGGAGATGATTATGTCAGGGCATAGGCTATTCGAGGGGTGGGGTGGGGGAGTCTTATAATATTAAGAAAATAAGCTTCAATTTCTACAGATGCCGTACAAAACAACATATATTGCAAGTAGCACTGTATTATTTAACACACTTTTCATCCCACAAATTGACTTTAAAAGTGATTTAAATGACGAACATGTATCATGAATTGTCTTACTTACTGGGATTTTAGCATTTCACAATACAGAAAAGGTCCCTTTCTATTGAGGAGATATAATTTTAAAACTAGTAAATAAATTAACCAGATAAAATAAATGTTGATACATTTCATGAAGACAGTGAGCTAAGCAGAATTATGAGGCAGTTACTGTAGTCAGGGATGTCAGAGGAGGTCTCTTTAAAGAAATAAACTTGAAACATTAAAAGAGGAAGGAGAAGTTACTATGTATATGGTGTAGAGATGAAGAAGGAATGTAGTATAAGGTAGCAGACAAATAGGCAAGAACCAGATGGCCTTGTAGGCCATGAAAAAATGTTTGCTTTTTATTCTCATTGCAAAGGAAAACTATTGGGGGATTCTGTGCAAGGAAGGGTTATGATAATGAGAGTATTTTTTTTTTTTTTTGAAAGATAACCTTGGCTGCTTGGAGAATAGTACTGATATTTTAGGAACTCAGAAATGGAAACAGGAAGGACAAATGGAAGCATCCATCAAAGTTTAGGAAGTCTGGGTTATATTGGTAGATGCTAATATGAGATGGTAGATGGATTTGGAATAAACTTTAGCAATATAGCAAACAGACTTTGAATTAGATTGAACAGAGTAAAGGTGAAGGGAAGAACATATAAATGTATCTTTTGCTCACTTAAAAAACTAATTCTATTCAAAAGGCAATTCATTTTATTAAGTTCAGATTTATAATTTCAAGGGCATACTGCTAGAGAAAAGACAATTGATCAGCAAGAGAAAATTAAATTTTAAAAATGTCCAGAGTAAAATGCCTTAGCCTACTGAAAATTTACTTGTCAATGTTTAGTAATAAAATTATACAGAATTGTCAGAGATTAAATATAAAACTAAGGAAACACGATGACAATCTTTTTTCCTAAAAATTTAATGTAAAATATTCACAATTACCTCAAGAACCATAAAAAAGAAACGCTAAAAAGTACAAATAACACTCTTGCACCAAACTTGAGTGACTGTGCTTGATGCTCCAGTCCGTGTCTTAAGATTTACAATGCAAGGTCTGAAGCCGAGACCTGACTCCTGAAAATTCATTAGGTAGTACCTTCTGCCCTTCAGAGGGGGAAGAGTAGAATTAGCATGTTTCTAAAATGACCAGGTGAGCTTCTCAACAGAATCAGTCAACTTCTGATAAAACTTAAGCTGATAAAATATTTAAACAAGCTGATAAAATATTTAATTCCTTTAGAAAAATTGTCTATCTGCATGTCTCATTATTTTCATTTAGTAATTTTGTAGATAAATATCAACTATTAATCTCTGCTTAGTCTTTACAGATTAGAAAGCATAAATTGTCAGTTAATTATAACACTCTAGTATATTAGAAAACTATTTTTAAGTAGTTGCTGAATCAAGAAAGCTGTTAGTGACACAAGCTGAATACCCTACTGTCATCCTTATAAACATTAAAAGCAATTAATTTACCCTTCATACTCTAAAGTTACCTTCAAGGATAATAGAATTAACAACCATGAAAATATTCATAGACAGTCTTATATGAGGAGAGGACAAATGAGACTAGTACAATGGACCAAATGAAAATTTAAGTGATCTGATTTTCAATTTCCTGTTTTATTGTTGTAGGTTCACTAGCAATATCTGGTAGGGAATGTGTATTTAAAATGAATAAATATTTGAAGAATAAATAAAATATGTTATATATGCATTTTTTATACTACTGTTACAGAAATTGTAATGAATGTGCAAATTTTCATCACCTTCAAGATCTTCTTTACTTCACAAAGTGAAAGTAATGGTTTCTTTTTGAATGGTCCTCTTGAACTTTGACTAAATCTCTGTGTCCTACACTGTAATGTAATGCACTAGTTAGGAACTTTTCCTTCTCTCTCTTCACAACCAGTAACCCCATCTCCTCATCTATGGTAAGTCCCTAAAGGGTTAGAATAAATCATTTGTCCTTCCCAGATGCTAGAAGAGTGCAGTTATGGGGATGAAGTTAAGTAATGTTTGGTATTAAATGAAAGTGAAGAACAGAGGGAAGAGATGGTGGGAAGGAAAAGAAAGGAAATAATGAATGTATATTTCACTTCTACTCAAGGTGTCTCTCACTGTATCACATATAGGTGATGGATACAAGTCACTTGGTCAGTACCATCATCAATGTGGCAGAGTGAATATACTCTGCCCAGAGAGGGAGGGCACAGCAAAGTTACCTTGCCGGAGGGAGTAAAGAGTCCAGGACAACAATCCTACAAGGTACCACAGGCACTACTAGTGCCACTACATACACGTAGAAATGATTTATTTTGGAATCAACACATCTAAACACTTACCACAACACACAGGCACACATATTTAAACACACACTACACACACACACACACACACACACACACACATAATGATTTTGTTCTACTATTTATCCGAGAGATGGCATGGCCGAGATATTTTTTAGAGTTTAGTAAGGAGATTTCATTCTTTGGGGAAAAAAAAGGAATTTATGTACAAGTCTTCCTTCATCATGTAGTACAAAGAACATAAGCCTCAAATCTGATGACTTTCATTTCCTGGTGTCATTGGTAAGTCATTTAACCATCCTGAGTCCCAAGTTTAAATCCTTCTCCTTTTTTCATCTCCTACTAATTTCATCTTGTACCAATCTGTCTGAAAATGCTGTCTCCAGATGCTGATCTTTGCTGGCCTGGTGCTCTGGAAATATTTAAGTGGAGAAATCTGAGCATTTTGCATGGATGTACTTAAATACATAAAGTTTATTGAGAAATCATTTAGGTTAGTATCTAAGGCAGTTATTTTGTGGATAGATCAGAGAAAACAAGATTGTATGTTTCTCTAATACTACACTATTAAATGTTATTATTAAATTAACTTAGCTTCCAAACAAGGCACATATGTTAAATGTACTCAGGCATTGAAGCAAATTTTCGTAATTTCTGAAAATGCAATCAGATCTACTCTTAAAGGAGGTTGGATGTTTTATGTCATATTCTTGTGTTATTAAATTGTTTAGAGAAGGACTGATCATTTAAGTTATTTGAAAATTTAGCTTCTTACGTATTAGAAGAAATTATCTCTGCTACATTACCAGTTTATTGAATTATACTAACAGCAAATTGAAAAGATGATTCATTGTTAAGTAAAGGACCTCATTTATGGTTTTTTTACATTTTATTTTCAAAACAGGAATAAGAGAACTGTAAATTCTAAATTTGTGCTTTACATCTCATCCTTTTTTAGCTTGGATGGGATTTTAATTTTTTTTCTGTAAAACAAAAATAATACATCTAAATGTTTGATTATTAACTTTTAACAATTATTCTGTCTATTCTGTGCCAGGTTGTAGTTTGAGCTACAAGGATACGATAGTAAAATATATATACATGCCTTGTCTCCACGGCCATGTGTACAGCTTGCAGGGAGACCCTGCAGCCACAGATGTGTGCACCAACAGGCTGGGCATGCTCAGCTGCTTGTGGACCCAGACCCAGCCCCGTCTCCCATGACGGGCCTGCACCACCATGCCCACCTGCAATTAGCCCCTCCAGTTGCGCATCTGCTCACACCTGGCCTGATTCCAGATACCAGCCTCCACTGTCCTGGGCCTCTGGGGAGACCCAGCATCCGTGGTAATATATACCTACAGCAGGCACCCCGCAGCCACCAGTGTGCCTGCTGTTGGCCTCAGCCCTTGCCAGGAGGGTCCCTAGCTAGGTGAGCTCAATGGTGCAACCCAGGGACTAGAGATAGGGCTGAATCTGGGCCCACAAGCAGCTACGGAGGCATTGGCTATTGGTGTGCACTTTTGTGGCTGCAGGACCTCACTAAGGTCACACACATGGCAGTAGAGGCCAATGAGGTCAGGTCAGCAGCATGCAAGCGCACAACTGGAAGGGCTAATCTCAAGCGTCTCCCTGGTAGTGAGGGATAACTGCAGAGGTCCAGGCTAGCATCTTGCACTCATGCAGCCACTGAGGCCAGGGTTGGCTGCCACGTGGATCCCAGGCTCTAGTGAGGGCGGAGAAAACAAAGCAGGGCTGGGGACCCAGGTGGCTGGCATCTGCCAACACAAATACCTGTGGGGTAAAAACTGATGAAATCTGCAAGGAGTCCGAGGCAGCTGTGGTGGTCCTTGATTTCTTCCATGGCAATAGCTGCTGGGGTCCTCTGCAGAATAGCTTACTGGAAACCACAGTTCCTCCTGTTATAAGGCGGCTGCCCTTCTTCCTTGTTCCTAGGTGCCTCTACTTGTCTCAGCTTTGCTGGTCTCTGGGAGGGCTGAGACCAAAGCAGGTCCTTTGAGGGTGCTCTGAAAGGTTGGAGAAGCTGGTCTCTCATCTCACTCTCCCTTTCCCAGGGAGGGGAACTATTCTAGCTGGTGAGCTCCCTTTTGGTATTGCTGGGGGTGGGGTAACGCAGGAAAAATGAGGCTGTTCTTCCTTCTTTTTGTGTGTGATTATTCTTAGTGTTTTCTTTTTCCACTATCTTGTCAAAGTCTATTACATAGACTCATGAGCTCTCCCAAAGCAATTTTTGTTCATGAATAGTTGCCTAGTAATTGATAACCATGGGGGAATGGAGGCTGGGGTCCTCTTATTTTGCCATCTTGGTGACATCACACCCCAACTTGACACTGTTTTATTAATCTCTTTGACATAAAATATATTTAATGACTATAGACCTAATAACTTTATTATCATGCATAGTAATTAAAAGGAGATAATAAAATCCAAGTGTCATAATTTTCATGTTAATTTTTATTGTGTTACAATATGGTCCTTGAATATGTACAATCATTTATGTTTCTCTAATTTTGCAAGTAGAAATAATTTTCCCAAGCATTGTATCTCAATATTTATCTGAGTTACCTAGGTACAACTATTAAAATAATAACCTGCTCTTTGTCTATGTGTTCTGCAAACTCTAATAAATTACCAAGTTTGCTTAGTTTCAGTAGTTTATCTCTGACAAACACAAACTGTTCCCAAACACTTCATTTGTAAAGTTTATTTGGAAAGGCCGCGATACTGCTGATACTTACATAACTCCTCTTTGTTTCATTCTTGCAAAACCCAGAAGGCACTAGGGAATGACTACAATGGATCACAAACATGAATATTTCAGTACTTTGTAGACTCTTCCTCAGCGTGTTGCAGAGTGTAAAACAAAGTTCTATTTAAACCATGTCAAGGAAAACAATAGCAAATCTAGGATTTTCCAAACTAAAGCCAACCAGTTCCAAATGTTTTTCTTAATGAAGAGTTACTATGAGAATATAATAGGATGAAGGATGATGACTAAAATGGATCTAACATTTTTTATAAACAAATAAAAGAAAATTTGGGGTCATTCTGGCAACTTCAGAAAAGGGAAGCTTGTGAGACCAACTGAAGGGTTGGGGGAAAATTGGGCTGTATTTTTACAGTCACTCTCATACATGCACATGTTCATATCTGTTATGTTTTTTAATGGATTCTAGATTTGACACTTGATGGGTATTTAAAACATGTTAATATTTGTTTTCTTAAAGATTAAAATGATAAAAAATAAATGATAGTGAGGCTTAATATAAGATTTTTGAGAACCACGATAGCTCACTTGTTCTTCTCCTGTTTCTTTTTCTTTTTGGAGACCAAGCAAGAAATAGGTTGCAGTAAAATCATGGCAAACTCTTAAAGTTAAAATGAGATGGACAAAAAATTAATAATTCTTTACAAAGAACACCTAAAGATATTAGCAAATCACTTGAGAAAGCTATTCTAAAGAGCATATTCTTAAGATAAACCTAATAATCATATTTAAGAACATGGAAAAATTTAAGTATAAATTAAAACACCTTAAATAACAGAACAAAGATCACACAAGAGGAAATGCCCAGACTGCAGTGATGATTCAACATTGAATAACTTTACCTAAAATAACATGGAATTTCCTTTTTTGAAGATGTTCCGACTAGGTTATTTACCAGTCCTAGAAAGGAGTTAGTGGCTGCGTATTAACATCGTCTCTTAGCCATAGGTCTACAAAGCATCTTGTTGATAAATGAATGGAAAGTCTTGCTAATAAATTAATTATTTGTTATCAGCAAAACAACAAAAGTGCATATGTGTGTGTGTGAGAGAGAGAGACCTCTGTTTCTTCTGTGTTCTAGATAGTTGCAACAGATTGTAGCTTTCACATAAACAGCCCAACAAGCCAGACCTGCTTAAATATCCTAGCTTCCCTGAAATCATCAGAGAATATGCAAAAAAAAATAATAATAATAAGTGAAATACTTTATGGAAAGTGATCCACATTTAATAAGAGAGTAGAGACCTATGGCTCTTCTCATTATTGATAGAGCATTGAAAATAGGAAAATCTACTGTAGATGGAGGTAAGAGGGAGATGACAAAATTCTGAGAGAAACCCCTCTTACACAAATCCTTCAAAAGGATCTCTCTAGGCACAGAAAGGATAGTCAAGACTAAAGAGAAAGAAGAATTTCACATTGAACAGAAAGCTGACAGTAGGGTATAGAGCATAAAGAGAATTATAGTGCCAAAAATCGAGCCTCAGCTGTAAAGCACAAAAAGATCTATAGAATCTCATCTTTCCTCATCTCTCCCAAAGAAGGAAAAGTTCTGATCTTATGGTTAAAAATATTTGAACCTGGGCTTTCCTGGTGGCGCAGTGGTTGAGAGTGCGCCTGCCGATGCAGGGGACGCAGGTTCGTGCCCCGGTCCGGGAAGATCCCACATGCTGCCAAGAGGCTGGGCCTGTTAGCCATGGCTGCTGGGCCTGCGAGTCCGGAGCCTGTGCTCCGCAACGGGAGAGGCGACAACAGTGAGAGGCCCGTGTACCGCAAAAAAAAAAAAAAAAAAAAAAAAAAAAAATTGAACCTATTAGTAAACTGAATCAAATTAAATATTCAAAAAATCCAGATATTGCTCATCTACTGATCGGATTGATTCAGCTCCCCACTCAGTCTGGCTCAAGAAAAGGTATGTCATTTTAAAAGATTAACAATATTACACTAGTATCACAATACACAGGAATAAATAAGAACATATGACACATGGTCATAGAAACTATCATGAGAAGCAGAAACTAGATTTCCCTGCTACTGATGTTCTCTGAAAGTGACTCTAAAGTAATTATAATAAAAATGCCCAAGTACATACTTAAAATTGTGAGCAATGTGTATTATGTTATGGGGAAATTATCAGAGACAAACTAATAAAAAGAATAAAATGGAAAAAAATGTTAAATTAAAATACATCATAAATAAAGAAGTCACTGATGAATTCTAAACATTAATGTACTGAACAGTGGAAAAAATGAACTTGAATTAATAATAACAAAAAAAGTCTGTACTAAAAAAAACAGTTTTTAAAAAAAGGCTAAAAAAGAAAAAGAAAGAATTGGAGATCTATGGTAGAACATGATATGGCCTAGTGCACAACCAGCTTGCCAAAAAAGAAAAAGAGTGAAAATGCAGCAGAAGAAATAAAGACATAATAGCTGACAGCCTTCAAAATGGATGAAAGACACCCACTACAAATTTAAGAAGCTCAGGAAACTCAAGCAGGATAAATACAAACATTGCCCCTATGATGGTTCATTTTATGTGTCAACTTGACTAGGTTAAGGGATAACCAGATAACTAGTAAAATATTATTTCTGAGTGTGTCTTTGGGAGTGTTTCCAGAACAGATCAGCATTTGAATCGGTAGGCTGAGTAAAGGAAATTGTCTTCACCAACGCAAGTGGGCTTCATCCAATACATTGAGGGCCTGAAGAGAACAAAAAGGTGGAGGAAGGGAAAATTTGCTCTCTGCTTGAGCTAGGACACCCGTCTTCTCCTGCCCTTGGACATCAAGGTTCTGTCGCCCTGGTTCTGGAGCCTTAGGATTCAGACAGGTACTGACACTGTTGGCCCTTCTGGTTCTCAGTCCTTTAGATTTGGATAAGAGCTACAGCACTGGCTTTCCTGGGTCTCCAGCTTGCAGTTGGCAGACCGTGGGACTTCCTAGCCTCCATAATCACATATGCAAATCACTCATGATAAATCTCATCCTATATATCTATTTCTATATCTCTACCTCTGTCTATATACATCTATCATCTATCTATCTATCAACTATCTATCTATCTATTTATCTATCTATCATCTATCTCCCATTTGTTCTGTTTATCTGGAAATTCTGACTAATACACCCAGTAATAGGTGCACACACAGATGTATACAGTTGCCAAAACTCATTAAACCGAACACTCTGCACTTTATTTCATGCAGATAATACAATACATTTTTAATAAGAAAGTGACAGAGATGTATGGTAGAATAATATATAAACTCATTAACATTATATACTCCCCTTAGCATTATATAATTTCTTGATTCCTAGAAGATAGTCAAGTTCTATGAAAAATAGACTCAGAAAATTTAAATTACACTGAAGGAAAGGAAATTTAGAAAAACATGTATAATAAGAAAAGTCAGTGAGAGGTAGAATATTGTAATGGGACTAATTGGTGGTCATGAGTCAATGTCAGGCAATATAGTATTTATAAGTAAATCCCCTAAAGGTGAGGAATTAGAAATGTGGATGAGAGAGACACAGCTAATCTATTAATATTTCTATTCTTTCACAGCCATGCTATGCTAATGCATTTAGATATCTGCTCAGCTGAGTCTTGTTGAATTAATACAAAGATTTGTTTGTTTGATTGATAGTTGCTTTTTCCTGAATATTGGAATAATTCTGTCTTCAGAATGAGCAAACATGCATCAATTTGTTGCATCCGGTTTTCTTGGAAATTAAGATTTGAAGGGCCTATATGTAAAGTGGTTGCACTATTATAAACTTTACCTTATTTTTCAAACAACAATGTTGCATTAAGGTATTTATGAATAGCATAATTTATGTTCTTTCAAAATGACCAAAAATCGTAAATGTGTTATTGGACTGCACAACCAATGTACTATACACTTCTAAGTACAAGAGTTGATCCTTTTCTTACTAATCTGCAAATTGGATATGTTTCATGTACTTTAATGGAGGCTCAAAAAAATGTCTTCATTGCACTATAAAATCAGAGAAAACAGGAAATTCATCTGATGATTATTTTATCCTACAGCCTAATCACAAGTGACAAATAGTTGCCAAATAATAGAAGGAATGGCTTGGGCAAAAAATGTTGAGAAATATCTTTGTACACTGTCCTCCATCAGAGCAAGAATTTTTAGATTATTTCAATTCTGAATAAACGTAACTTATTTGAATCATATTCTCTTTCAAGTACTTTTCAAGTCAGATCATAATATTCTAGATTTAAGGTCAGTTTAGATAGCCACAGCCTGAACTGTAAAAATATGTCATATGTCAGATCGGTGTGTTTTCAATTTCAAGTTGTATTTTTTCCTCTTTTATTGACCAATCTTTCTATAAAAAAATATCAGAATATTATAAATTTAGTAGAGGTAAGATGTGACTCATTTATTATAATCATTTAAAATACGCACATATATTGTTTTACATAATACTCATTTGCATATATTTTATTTACTATAGATTTCTCCATACTTAGTACAAAAAAGAGATTTAAAAAAATTTTTTTTCTAGTAAAAGTCTAAAATAGAACAAAAGCTTCCAGCAAGTTCTCTTATGTTACTCTCAGTGTCTCAGATCCTGAAAATACTACTGAATTATTCCAATGAACATTTCAATGGAAATGAATTACTAACCTCTAAAGCGAAGACAGTCTGTAAAGGATATAAAATGAAAAAGGGACATTACCAGCTTTGAAGTGAGCAGTTTCAGACATCCCTATAGTGGTATTAGTAATTCTAGTGTCACTGTAAAAGAAAATGTCAGTGCAGTGATATTACTGTTTTTTTTTAAAGACAGTGAGGACTGCAGTATTTCATCTGAAGCACATCTCTCTGAAACTCAGGTTTAAAATAGAGGGTCGTAGATACTATTGGGGACTCAGGGTGTTAAAGACATTTTTTGTATTTTATACTTGCTTTTAGTTCTAGATTTACAAAGAAGGAACAATCCGCTTACTATTTTGCAAATAAATAGCCAGTAAAAGAAAGCAACTATTTTGTTGCTTAGCCAACACATATATTCTTCATTGTCTATGATGCAACTCCTCATAGCCTCTTGGTTGCTTTTACTGAAAGTTCAAAAGCAAAAGGAAAGACATTGGACTGAAAAAATTAAAAAGTGTACTGAAAGTTGACCATAATACTTGACTTTTTTATTATTCTGCCAAAAATCTAAAAAGGTTTAGCAGTCCTTTGAGGAAACAATCTCAATGCGGAATGTATCCATCCCTTTTATCTATGCAAATATACTACACATTATGGATATCCTAAGTTGCTGGAGGTTATAAAAAGCAATATGCAAGATAAAGTAAAACTGAACTTTATTCACACTTCAATTTTGTTTTCTACCTTTTTAATGGTATCTATAACTTCCTCTTTTTTTTTAAAGGTTTTCTTCTAAGAGGACAGTCTAACAAGAATGCCTCAAAGGCTTTTTGTTTTAGAGATCATAAAGTTGAACATGAAGAAAAGATGTGAAGTAAAGATTAAGAGCTTGTTTTACAATGTTTAACATGATTTGGGTTAAGAAATCTTGAAGATACCACTCTAACTCATCTAGAAATAATAGCAATGGGAAAAGAATGGCTGTACGTTTTTGTGATCTAGATGTAATTAAACACATGATAGGTTATAAGGTACCTGAGGGGCCAGGTTTATAGAAGTTGCTGGTGAGGAATTAATTAAAAAAAAGCAGTATAGAATAATAAAATGACTCCTGGTTTTTGTGACAATGAGCACAAGGAGAAAAACAAACAAAGAGTAGCTTATAGGATTGTAAGTAACTTTTCTTCCAAAAAAATTGTGAAATCAATGTAAATGTATTCTAGTGAGTAGTTCATCTACATTTTAACTATATTAATTAAGCAATCACATAAATATAGTTCAGAAAAAGATTATACTTTCGGCTTTATTTTAGGAAAACAAAAGCAACATAGGACTCTTTAGAATTTATTTTCAAAATATTTTGTAGAAAGTTTTTAAGTTATTATTATGTTACTATATAAAGGAAACTATTTTAAATAGACTACTTCTACTGATCCTAGTTTTATTTTCCCTGGAATGAGTATAGTATTTTTCTTGCATAATGGTAAAATAAGATCAATTAAAATAAAATAATCTATATCCCAGAGTTTGAGAAGTGAGTGCGTGCATGCTTGTAAAATTTGATAATTCTTTTTCATTTTAATGAGACAGTCTCCATATATCTTCTAACCAGTTATTACTTGTATGAGCTTGTATAGCATGCACACACACATCATTGTATATTTCTACATGCAGTTTTACAAGAATATTTTATTATTTTAAAAGTTTTAGATTTCCTCTTATATTTTAAAAAATCTGCATTTTGACTATTAAAACTTGGATTACTTAGAACAAAAAATAATAATCAAGTATTTGAAAAATTTGTTGTTTGCCTTATGCAATTCACTTTGTGTGTGTGTGTATGTGTGTGTGTGTGTGTGTGTATAGATGCATAGAGTAGCAGGGGATTATAGAATAGTAAGGTCCACAAAGATTCAGTGGGCTCTGCTTACAGTGGATTAAGGATTTAGATAAAGTTTGAAGGCAAGCCCTTAATCTTCAGAGTATTCCAATGACATCTAATCAATTCCTCATATGATCCTCCTTACTCAGGTCTACGCTGAGAGCCTTCATACACACTATGATGCCAATAGATGATATCAACTCAAACTCCAATTCTCCTTACAGAAATTAAAATTTTAACTACCATCAAAGCTATATCCTAAATAGATGCCACAACATATAAGCTCTGTGTTTTCTGTGTGTGTGGGTGTCTCAGGGTCTCCCTTCTCCCCAGAATCATTCTGATAAGAAAATCAACTTTTCCCTCTCTCTTAATTGTTTTTCCCGGTCATAACTGTATGTACAGAATACTCTTCTGATCTCTTCTGATACACTCACATGATTATTTAAGATACCACTTGCCCTACCTTGCTCAGAAAAAATGCAATGTCTGATCCTGTGACCAAATAATATCTAAAACTTATTATTGATCCCCAGTATTATGTGCAGAGATTCTTAGAAAGAGATTAAACACTAGTGATCTCCTTTAGGATAAGGCATGAATAAGAGAAGATTATTTAGGAGGAAAAAAGATGATAAATCTTCCCTTAAGATTTATCATATGCAAAAAGTCATATAGTAAGTATCCTATTTCATTCATCTCATCTCATCTCATTCATTCATTCAGTAGTACTTTTATTCAACAAATGAGTATTAAGTACTGTGTGCCAGGAATTTAAGTTACTTAGGGTCTTACATGGTACGCCTTGCTTAGAAAAGTCCTTACCCATTTTAAGATTTCAAGATTATAAAATTATTATGGATGAATACATTTCTAATTGGCTTTGATTTTATATTTTTAACCCATCTGAATATTACTAAGTATATGATATGAGGCAGAAATATAACATTATTTTTTAATTTAGGGTTTTAATTTTTGTCTGTTTGATTTTTATTTTGGTATAATGGATTAGACAGTTTTTCCTAACAGTTTGTTAAGTGGCCTGTCATTTCTCCATTAATAAGAAATATGATATTTATTAAACACTAAAAATGATACAGTGTTATGGTTACGGGCTCAAATTTTGAAGCCAGGTTTCCTAGGTTCAAATTTTGGTAATATTTATAAGTCAGTTTGTTCAGGTTGTTTAAACTCTCTGTGCTTCCAATTCCTTATTTTAAAAAAATGATAAAAATAGCTCTTGCTATTTAGTTTTATTTATGTAGTTTACTTAATATATAAAAATATACAGAGCAGAATCTAATATAAAAAGGAACCAATTAGCTATTTTTATTCCTGGATTCACAAATATTCCTGGTTACTTTTACTGGGTTTTTGATTCTATATACTTTATCTACTTGACAGTCTTGTGTTCAACCCCTGAATATATGTTCATATCAGTAGGCTTAGTTCTCCTCTTCCTCCACTTCCTCCTTCTTTTTTGGGGGGGGGGGGATTTGGGGACAAATTTTTGCTGTTTAGCATATTTCCACCCCCAGTAAAACATTATCAACTCAACTACTTTAGATTTACATCAAAATTATGTACTAATTTTGGATAGGACTCACATTTCTCAATATTAGTTTCAGGAGCATAATATGCTTCTAATTAATCCAGACATGATTTTCTGTCTTTTAATAAAGTTTTGCTCATTGATTTTAACAAATATTGCACAATTATTTTACTAAGTTTAGTGTTAGGCATTTGATAATTTTATTTTCACTTCAAATGAGATAATTTCCCATATATTTTCAAACTAATTATTACAAACATATTAGAAATCCAATGTTTTTGCTTATCTATATTTAAACATATTACACCCTCTCTTTAGATTTACAGGTTTCCATGCTGATATCTTATATCTGTGAATAGAATGTTTCCTCTGAGTACTTTAGATAATTCAATATGTGCTAAAGCATGCTCGAACTTTGGGTAGGGTTTCATTTATGCATATCATTTCCTCCTTTTTCCAGTGCAATAGCTATTTTTTCCAGCTTTCTTTAATTTAGCTGTGATTCCCTGTTTCCATATTTGTCTACTTAGAAATAAAGAGAATTGCATACCAGTGCTTCCTAATCATTTTAAATGTGATGGACGATTCACATGTGTTGACACATGACACATAGCCTGTGATGCTCCAGGGAATTGATTACAGAGACACGGTGTGACAGTTTCCAAAGAAATAGTACTGGTGAAATGAATGGACTTAGACAATTTCAGAAGAAAGTGCTAAATTACATAAATTTAAACCTCTGTGAAAGCTGCATAGTTTTATTGATATAAGTAAATGTATCTATACAATGGAAACTCATTCATAATAATCAGGAATAAATTGTTCATCAACACAGAATTTGCAACTTCACCTGTTTTATGAGATTTTTCTTTTTCCTTTCAATACCATAAGATTAAACTGTAAGATTAGATTCTTGTAGAATTACTGAAGGCCTAAACACTAAAAATTGCAACTTATGAAGGTGTAAAAATAATGAGAAATATAAAAACAACTGAAGTCCTTATATTAACCACTTTTGCTTTATGTGTGCATTTAGTTTTATACTTACAGTGTACATATATTTGGTTTTACTAGCTTTTTAAAGTATGTATAACACTTAAAAGAATTGAATTCATTTGCTTCCAAATTTTAATTAAAGAGATAGACCATTTTGCTAAATAATTTTGTAATCAATTCATATATGTTTGGAAAATATTAGTTCATTTAATCAATAATTTTTCATTAATAATGCATTTCAAATTTAGAAAGATGTAAATCATTTTACATTTAAATAAATGTTAATCATTTGAAAATCATATCTGATTAATTCAAAGCAAAGCCGAAATAGTTATGAGTGCTTTTCTTTTTAGATGAGTTGTCTCTACATTAACTAACCTACTGACATCTCAAAAATATTTAATATTAATATTTTAGAACTGCTGGTGGCTCACAAAGACCAGAAGTAATTTTTATATCACATTTCTTCTGACAAGTACAAGCTGTAGATGAATATCAGTCCCCTTTTTTCAATATATTTTCTAGATAGTATGTTTAATAGCAAAATCATGCCATATAATTTACCATGATTAAAATCCACTAGACTAATCTCCTTAAGATTAACTCTCATAATAGAGAGTCAATGAATTGTGAATGCATGCAGGAAAGCAACTATTGCTGTTTTCTGCTTCATATAAGTTAGAAATTAATAGTAGATTTTCTAGTGCCCAAACATCCTGTTTTAAAATTAAACACATGAAGAAATTATGTGCCTTAATTATATCAAGAAGAACTGGAAAGCAATATACTAGACATGTGTAATTGTTTTTTTTAAATTTTTTTAAGGAGAGAAATAAACTTCCCCCTCAACATTACAAAATATCTGAACACAAAGTCCTGAAGAACTTTCTTATTAAAGGACTGGTCCAGTAAACTGAGAAAGCACAATATAATTAAAACAAAAACTAAGAGAGTGCAGTGTCATAGATGTATAGGGACCACAAATATTCACAGTTAACATCTTCTATAACTTACTTAGTCTCCCCCATGACTATTTTTTTTGTCCCCCTAGTTGAATAAGGTGCATAAAACATCTTAATATATGAATGAATTATCAATGTCTTTCAGTTGCGTAAACATTAAGGTTTTTTTGTTCTGTTTTTGTATTAAGACTGATGGTCATTCTCTGCTCTCTCAGCCCCCAGTAGCTCTCACCAGAACTGTAGAACCTTCTAAGTCACTTCAACTTTCTCCTTCAGCCACTAGATAAATTACAGTCCTCAAGGTATCTGTAATGCGGTCATCTCACCTCTTGCCACTCAGGTGAAGATCCCAAATTACCAAGCTTTTGGAAAATCACAGTTCAGAGAAAGTAAAATATCTCCAGCAAGGACCTCAATAGATGCTATTGTCAGGGGAGGGCTATGAAGGCATAACCAAGCCAGAAAATTGTCAGGTTCAGCGTGGCCAGCTTGGTAAACAGCAGCCCCAAGGGGCCAGAGATCAGCACAGAGATAAACGCTGCATGTGAAATACAGCTCTGAGAGCCTTAGAGTTGTTTCATGACAAGGACCTCATTCTGCTGAAGGTTAATTTTTTCATTATTGGAATTTACAGGACTTAGAGTGGGTCAGTCAGAAATCTAATGTTTAGGAATGTTACCTCTTTTAAAACGTGTAGGACTGGATTAGATCTGCCAAAAATAAAGATTTGATTTTTAAATTTTGTATTTTTTTCCAATGATAATCCTGTGAAATATTTGGTTCAGTGAAATATATGTGTATTAGAGAACAAGAATTCTGAGCACACCACATATGAGGTATGTCAAACTTAACATCTAAACATGGTCATGTAAATAGAAGCCCGATTCTAATTGTAACATGCACTCCTTCACTGAGCTAGGCATTCTCTATGGCAGAAACAAATGACTGGAAACTTAAAGTCTTCTTTAGTATATTTCAGGGCTATACCACTGGTAAAAAAAATGTTAAGTTCAAAATATTTTGTTTTCCTTTTTTTGGAAAGGGGAGGGGTAGGCAGGAAATGATATCTTACCCCATCAAAATTTTTTGTTTGCTTTTTTAATATTTCTAATTGTGCTAACAGAAAATAAGTGTTCTATAACAGTACTTAAAAATCTAGTAAGTATTATCACATGTCAGGTTCTGTATTATGACCTAGAGTTAGTCCACTTAAAGCCAATTAAACATTCACAACAATTCAAAAGATAGGTATTATATTATGCCAATTTATAGATAAGGCAACTGAGGCAGAGTGAGTAGTATTTCAAGGTTACATAAGTATTGCCTGCAGAGTCAGGAATCAGAGGTTATTCCTGGCCCTTACCTATGACTTTATAGTTCCTCTTTAACCATTGTATAATACTGCCTTGTATCTGTAGAGCACTAGGTACCTTAGAATTTATTCTGATGTCTATAACCTACTTTGTTCTTTATCAGAGAGTACATATACATTTTTTCTTTTCTTGCCAGAGTTCACATGTTTGAGGTCACTGGAAGTGCGCCAAACATTATTATCTGTAAAATGCTGAAAAGTATGTTTCTAGTAGTAAGAGAAGTTGCAGCTCTTGAATAGTCTCACATTGTTCTTGTGTGCAATTTTTTCATGTCTTAATGTTGCCACAATATTTGCAATTGATGCTGCTTGAGACCCAAGAGTAACCTGAGACATGAGCATTATAACTAGGTTCAGACCTAAATTCTCATTGTCCTGTTTATTCCATCTGCCAAAATCATCTCCTACTGTTTCTTCCTCACTCATATTTCTGGGCTTCACTCAGCATCTCCTTCTATGAGCCCTCTGAATCACAGAATACGAGAAACTAAACCATACTCCCTTGCTGCTAGGATTCTGGGTATGAGATGCACTGAAAGGAGATTTGGATGATTAAGTAACACAGAGGCCATGTTCTTACTGCCATTTTGGTGACTGAATGAGGTTGAGACATTCATGTTGGGAAGAAGCTGAGACATCCCGTCTCTGCTGTCCTAAATCTGCTCGCAGATGCTGTTAACTATGGTGTAACAGAACCAGAAGCACAACTGCAATACTTTCTCTTTAACCCAGTACTTCAGTTGTGACCCCTGATTTCCCCTCTTTCAGTCATTGAAACCATTTTTAAGCTTCTCATTTCATATATTAAATCCTTTCTGCTTTAAATATCTAATGGTTTTTGTTTTCTGCACAGAATTCAGACTTTCAGGTAGTCTGTCTCCATAATCTCCTAAATACTTGCTCACACTTTCTGAAGAGGCATCACAATTGACAGTTAACATCCAATGTCTCCCTCATGTCAGTGGTCATGTTTCATCAATAGGTGGTTTTCAATCCCTATTTGCAAATGCCTCTGTGTTCATGAATATACTTTTCCATAGTGTTTACCTAGAAGAGCGCTGAAAACTTTTCACATTCACCTAATTTCACAGTCTTCTCCCTTCTCTAATTTTAGTCATGTTAACTAGATATTCATAACATCTATGTATCTTAAACGTGTTTTCTTCCTCATTACAATTGTCTTTTGTTAATGCCAACAGAACATAAACCTTCAAGATGAGCAAATGTAATAGCTTTAAAGCTATGATGAATTATGGATTTAACAGTTTGCCTGGTTCCCTTACTTAAATTTCCCACTGCTTTCTAAAGTAATACAAATCTACATGTGTCAATATCTTCTGCTTTTCTATTCTATTACTATCAATCTAATTGAAGGTTTTATTAACTTTAGATTGAAATATTGCCTGAATCTCTAGCCTTTCTCCTTATTTTCAACCTCTCCACTACAAAACTGCTAGAATCTACATGTTCTGAAAAACTCCACGGTTCTGAAAAACTTCTTTAAGGCATGCCATAGTGGGACCCAACTCACATTGCCAGCAACACTTCTAGCCATCTCCATTTACCCCAATCATATCTAATTTTATTTTTCTATATTGCTGCTATACTTGCAATATCTCACAAATATATAATCATGTGCATTCCTCCATGGAAAAAGTAATCCATATAATAAACATATATTAAAATTATCTTAGACATTTACCATCCATATTTTCCTGTGCTGTAACTCCTTTGTGGTATTTCTTTCTCTCCTATTTGATTACTGATTTTCTATGGGTTCTTTAGGCTCATACAGAGCACAAAAAAAGCTTCTGCAATATTTCTAAATTCCAACTAAAATGTACTAGAGGTTAATCCCTTCTAATGTTTCATGTCACCTTGCCTCAATTATCTTTGTACAAATTGCCCTATTAAATTCTAACGTGTCTCAGTAGATGAAACAAGTTAAATTCATTTTTTAAATTTTTTTTAAATTTATTTTTTTTTATTATTTTATTTATTTATTTATTTTTTGCGGTACGCAGGCCTCTCACTGCTGTAGCATCTCCCGTTGCAGAGCACAGGCTCTGGATGCGTAGGTTCAGTGGCCATGGCTCACAGGCCCAGCTGCTCCATGGCATGTGGGATCTTCCCGGACCAGGGCATGAACCCGTGTCCCCTGCATTGGCAGGTGGACTCTCAACCACTGTGCCACCAGGGAAGCCCAACGGGTCTTGTTTTTGTATCCATTCAGCCAGTCAATGTCTTTTGGTTGGAGCATTTAATCCATTTACATTTAAGGTAATTGTTGATATGTATGTTTCTATTACCACTTTCTTAATTGTTTTGGGTTTGTTATTGTAGGTCTTTTCCTTCTCTTGTGTTTCCTGCCTAGAGAAGTTCCTTTAGCATTTGTTGTAAAGCTGTTTTGGTGATGCTGAATTCTCTTAGCTTTTGCTTCTCTGTAAACGTTTTAATTTCTCCATCAAATCTGAATGAGATCCTTGCTGGGTAAAGTAATCTTGGTTGTAGGTTTTTCTCCTTTATCACTTTAAATATGTCCTGCCACTCCCTTCTGGCTTGCAGAGTTTCTGCTGAAAGAGCAGCTGTTAACCTTATGGGGATTCCCTGTGTGTTATTTGCTGTTTTTCCCTTGCTGCTTTTAATATTGTTTCTTTGTATTTAATTTTTGATACTTTGATTAATGTGTGTCTTGTCATGTTTCTCCTTGGATTTATCCTGTATGGGACTCTCTGTGCTTCCTGGACTTGATTAACTCTTTCCTTTCCCATATTAAGTAAATTTTCAACTATAATCTCTTCAAATATTTTCTCAGTCCCTTTCTTTTTTTCTTCTTCTTCTGGGAAGAAGAATTCTTTAATTTGAAAGTTGGTGCGTTTAATGTTGTCCCAGAGGTCTCTGAGACTGTCTTCAATTCTTTTCATTCTTTTTCCTTTATTCTTCTCTGCAGTAGTTATTTCCACTATTTTATCTTCCAGGTCACTTATCCATTCTTCTGCCTCAGTTATTCTCCTATTGATCCCTTCTAGAGAATTTTTAATTTCATTTATTGTGTTGTTCATCACTGTTTGTTTGCTCTTTATTTCTTCTAGGTCCTTGTTAAACATTTCTTGTATTTTCTCCATTCTATTTCCAAGATTTTGGATCATCTTTACTATCATTATTCTGAATTCTTTTTCAGGTAGACTGCCTGTTTCCTTTTCATTTGTTAGGTCTGGTGGGTTTTTGCCTTGCTCTTTTATCTGTTGTGTGTTTCTCTGTCTTCTCATTTTGCTTAACTTACTGTGTTTGGGGTCTCCTTTTCAGAGGCTGCAGGTTCGTAATTCCCATTGTTTTTGGTGTATGCCTCCAGTGGCTAAGGTTGGTTCAGTGGGTTGTGTAGGCTTCCTCTTGGAGGTTGACTAGTGCCTGTGTTCTGGTGGATGAGGCTGGATCTTGTCTTTCTGGTAGGCAGGTCCACGTCTGGTAGTTTGTTTTGGGGTGTCTGTGACCTTATTATTTTAGGCATCCTCTCTGCTAATGGAATGGGTTGTGTTCCTGTCTTGCTAGTTGTATGGCACAGGGTGTCCTGCACTGTAGCTTGCTGGTTGTTGTGTGGAGCTGGGTCTTGGTGTTGAGATGGAGATCTCTGGGAGATTTTCGCCATTTCATATTACGTGGTGCTGGGAGGTCTCTTGTGGACCAGTGTCCTGAAATTGGCTCTCCCGCCTCAGAAGCATAGCCCTGATGCCTGGCTGGAGCACCAAGAGCCTGTCTTCCACACAGTTCAGGATAAAAGGGAGAAAAGGAAAGAAAAGAAAAGAAAGAAAGGAAGAAAAAGAAAGAAAAAATAAAATGAAATAAAGTTATTAAAAGAAAAAATAGTTATTGAGAAAAAATTTTTAAAAAGTAATTAAAGGGGCTTCCCTCGTGGTGCAGTGGTTGAGAATCTGCCTGCCAATGCAGGGGACACAGGTTCGAGCCCTGGTCTGGGAAGATCCCACATGCCTCAGAGCTACTAGGCCCATGAGCCACAACTACTGAGCCTGTGCGTCTGGAGCCTGTGCTCTGCAACAAGAGAGGCTGCGACAGTGAGAGGCCTGTGCACCATGATGAGGCATGGCCCCCACTCACCGCAACTAGAGAAAGCCCTCGCACAGAAATGAAGACCCAACATAGCCAAAAATAAATAAATAAGTAAATAAATAAAAATTAAAAAAAAAAAAGGACAGTCAGAACCCTAGGACAAACGGTAAAACAAAGCTATACAGACAAAATCACACACAGAAGCATACACATACACACTCACAAAAAGAGGAAAAGGGGAAAAAATAATCTATCTTGCTCCCAAAGTCCACCTCCTCAATTTGGGATGATTCGCTGCCTATTCAGGTATTCCACAGATGCAGGGTTCATCAAGTTGTTGGTGGAGATTTAATCCGCTGCTCCTGAGGCTGCTGGGAGAGATTTCCCTTTCTCTTCTTTGTTCACACGGCTCCCGGGGTTCAGCTTTGGTTTTGGTCCTGCCAAACAGGACGGGGTTAAAGGAGCAGCTGCTTCGGGGGCTCTGGCTCCCTCAGGCTGGAGGGCAGGGAGGGGGAGGGATGCGATGGGGGTGAGCCTGCAGCGGCAGAGGCCTACATGACATTGCACCAGCCTGAGGCGCCAAAGGCAAATGACTCTTAATGTAGAATGTAGGTATCTTTTGAGTTCTATCTTAGTTGAAGATCTTTTCCCTCATGTAAAGAAGAAAATCGAAAATAATGTAGTTGGATGTAATTCAGGTTGCAACCCACTTCTTTGAGGATTTAAAAACAACTGTCTTACTCTTACAAATTGAAGACAACTTGTACAACTTGTTTGACAAACTGAGACTTCAAGAATAGAAAGAAAGCCTGCCTATCCTTTCTCTCAATCTTAAAACTTCCCCTTGTAGGTATTATAAAAATTCTGGGCTCAGGAAACAAAGGTCCTTCTTAGAGGAACTTTCATTCTTTCTCTGTACCTTGAGATGTAAGTCTTCTCTAGGTACTGAGAGCCATTTCCTTGAAAAACAAATTTCAGGGGATAATACTTTTCAGAAGAAAAAAGACCAAGGGGAATCTATTTGGAAACTAAGCAAATGAAAAATCTTAATAGTCTTCTCCACAAATATTAAAAAAAAGTTTAAGCCATCTGAACAGGTAACCTTTACTTATTCCACCTGCCATAAACTCAAGTTGAATACAGCTGTTCTTTTGTAACCTAGTGAGTTTTGCATTACTGGACCTGTCTCATGGCTAAAATATTAAAAGGAAAGCTGTAAGATTTCTGTTTGTGTCTGTGTGTTTATATATGTCTACATTTGTATGTTAGAGATATATGTGTTTCTACCTTCAGTTGGTATTACCAAAATGAATTTATAAACACCACTTAATTAGCTTAAAGAAAATTAAGCATTGATTTAAATACATAACCAAAACTTAGATAACTTTTGTGTCCCTCTAAATGCTCTGCTTGATCAGAAATTCAGTATATCCATTGTGCCTATCCCCAAACACCAAGTTAACTCTAGGCTTTCTCACTGCAGACAAGGCTGACTGTGTGGCCCCAGCCAATCAGATATTTCCTATTTTTCCTTCTTGGTCTTTATTCTTTATTCCATAAAAGCTTCCTGTCTTCTGCCCCATTTTGCAGTCTTACAAAAGGAGACTGTCCACCTCAAGAAGTGTTAAATAAAATTTTATCACCTAAGTTGTTTTATTTTTAGCAGAAATAAAAGTTCAGTCTTTTAGATTTTCTCTACCTCTTCTTTTCCAAGAAGGCATCTGTCTGTATAGGAAAAGGGTTATGTGATCTGTGACAATGGGGAGAGTGGGGCTTAAATACATGATTAACCCAATGGATTCCCTCTGATCTTTGCAATGGATTATCTCACCTATTCTATTTCTACATTGGCTTTTAATGAGATAGTTGGCTCTGTTTGGCTTTTTTGAAGGCATCATGAAGGAATTTACTGTTGCATTCATGTGATTTTAATACAAATGTTATCTTTTCCTACAGCCCCAAGTAGAGATGGAAGCAAAAGACCCTTGCCTTTGGATTTTCATTTAAACTCTCTATTACATCCCTCCACATGACCTAGAAACTCAGAAGCAGGTCAGGACACACTTGTCTAGGACCCAACCCCTGTCCTTCCCTGTATTCTCTTTTTTAACTGTCAGATTTTTTTCGGTTTTAAGTCTTTTTTTTTTGCACCCTGTATATCCTACGTGTTCTATCGTACTTGTTTCTGGTCAAGGAGACCACTCATAACTGATTTTGTGTCCCTTGATTTTGAGGTGATGGACATGGGCTAAGCACAAACCTAGAAATGCTTCAAGTTAAAGACTGTAAAGCCAAGTGTCTGATGACAGAGTAAGAGAAGAGGACTTCATAAAGAATGACTAGGATTCCCACAATCTGTCAAGGCAATCTCTCCAAGGGTTGCCCATGAACCAGATGTTTGCTAAGAGGGAACTAGCAGGTCTGGAGCGATCTTAAAAGTTCTTTGCCCTCAAAAGCTCCCTGGAGGCATAAGACTGGAAGAAATCTCTCAAAAAGGAACTGTAAGAGGAAGAACTGGAAGTAGGCAGCTGGAGGAGTCAATTTTCCATGTCATAGAAAGTGTAGTAGAGCAGGACCACAAAACAAGCCACAAGTTGTACCTCAAGTTAAAGTGTCAGCTTAAAGCATCTGATAATGCCAGAGGAATTCCAGATTACTTAACATCAATGAAGTCATACCTTTCATACCACTGACCTGTCTTTACTAGGACAGATCCAGATTTGCAGGCATCAGAAAGCAGTAGCCTGTGTGTGTGTTTGTGTGTGGATGGGTGGCAGAGTAGGTGAGGCTCTATTTAGAGATTTAGAAGAATGAGATCAACACCCTTTTTTCAAATTTGGGTTTCCTAAATCTGAAGCAGTCCCAACTAAATGAGAATCATTAACTTTAAATAAAATTCAAGATACTTAGTGACTCATCTAGAGAGAGAAGAGGGATGTACACAGACCAAAGAGTCTCAGGAACTACAAAACCTCCATCAATAATATTCTTGTTTGGCCAGTGCACAAGTCAACTTTTCTGGTACCAGAGGTGTAGGTGCTGTCTACTCCCTGGGAGAAGCAAGACAGGAAGTGCAGAGGGACAGATGACAGCATACCCCAGCATGGCTTTTCTGTTATATGGTGTCCACCCACACCTAACACCTTTGGCTAGGGCTGCTAATTTCTGTATCTTGGAGGAATTAGTAGGCAAGCCTCTTAAGTGAAAATGGAAATGAAGCAAGAGTAAAATTTAAAAGCTTTCACTCAAATTAGTCTGCTATGCTCAGGTTTTTCCACTCTAAGTTGTCTTCTCCTGGACACAAAACAAATTATGGAAACACTTGTCCCCTTAGGCGTTACTCAGAGTTTCTGTGTTACATTACAAGATCCATACTTACACATTATGTTCATGACTTCTCCAGAATCAGCTTGGGAGTAGAAAGCTTTCTATATACATTTCTATTGTTAAAACTCCTTTCACTTACCTCTGTTTTTAAATCTTTGCCATAAGGAAAAACACTACCCTGAGGGGTAGCTGGTCCTCAGGACCTCAAATCCCTTCTTGGATAGTAGACCATGGGCCAACCTAAAATAAATAAATAAATAAAGTTTGCTATGCACTTTCCATAGCCTGATTCATTATGTGTTTTCATGTACTTCAGCTCTGGAAGAAAAATGAAAAGGGATCTTCAGTTATACACTTGGCCGTGGTGTTGCGAGGATATGGAATATACAAAGTATTTAATCTTCCATGTGTATATCACAGGCTTAGTTTCCTTCCAAATGTTTACTATTGAGGACTGCAATTGCCAGAATCTCATATATATCTTGTCTTTTTCACAAGAAGCACCCCACTATCACAAACAAATGTATACACACAAGTAAGCCATTTTCTGACTCATCATTTTTCCTGTAAATGCCAGCATAAATATCAATTCTATGTGGAGTTTTACATTCTAAAATCAAACTATGTCCCCAAATTACAAATCAACCAATTTTTATTTTTATCTTCTATAAATCATCTCCCAAAAGTACATGAGAACTTCATTATATCTTGAAAATCACAAGCAAGAGTTCAGACATGAGTATTTACATGGGCTTATATATCTATCACCCTTCAACAGCCATGAACGTAGTTACATGGATGGATGTGAGTCTTAGAGACTTATGGCTTCTTCCAGTTCACATCCAGAGAAATGTATCACTAGTTGATTCCATGTTTCATGTTATTTGGTACTTATTTGGAATATACTATACATGTATACACTTCTTCAAGGTTAACACATGAGTTGAGAAAAAAAGGGTAAGGCAACAGAGATCTATGATCTTAATGTTTTACTTTTATTTTTCTCTTCAGCCTCCTCAGACTTTGCAAAGAAAAAGTTTTCCATAGCTTTTCTTTTCTGGAATGGAATTTAATCATATCCTCTTTCAAATTGAGGTGAAATAGGAACATGGCATGTTTTATCAGAAAAAAACCTGTGCCATGCTTATCAATCAAAGAGAATACAAAATATTCACACCACTGTCATTTAAAATCAAATTAAAGTCACCTGCAATAAAGAAAATGTACTAGCGACTTCTAGTTTCTGCCAAATATCTAGTTCATCCAAACCTCCAATGTAATGTACTGAAAATGATATACACCCCTTCTGGGTCTGCCCTATAATGGTCTGGCAATCCTTCATGTTCTCTCTGTTTTTCCCTGTTTCCATAATTAGAAGTGAGGGACTTGAAGGTTCTAAAATTTGTGAGAACCATAAGTGTAAAGAGACAGAACCCTTTAATCACTGTGAAGAGGACAGATTCTGGGCCAGAAATAACTGCTTGGAATGCATGCAAGCAAGCAATTCATTCTTATTGTTGGAAACCAAGATAAATTGGGCTATAAAAATTAACTGGAAATTCATATGGGGTTTAAAATCAGTTGTAGTGGGAATATTTGAACAAACAGGGAGTCTGTAATGAAGACTGTGGTCAGAGAGATTAGTTATGTGCTGGAGGGGGCTTGATTGTGTGATTTTGTGCTTCTTTTCACAACTCTATGCCCAATGATTTCACAATATTATCTCTTAATCAGCTGTTGTGGGAGTATTTATGTCAGATAAATAGACAAACAATATGTACCGAGTTTTTTCTCATTGTTTTTGTTGTCCTTTTGAGTTTGTTTGGTTCTTTCCCAGAATGCTGGGTGTTAAACTATCAAACCACTGAAGGGTGTGTTGTAACTGAATTCATAAATTAAATATGACACATTTGGTGAATATGACAAGGAACAGTATGTGATCATAGAAGAGAATAGCTGAAGAAGAAATGAGAGAAAATTATTAGAAGACTGTATGGTAGAATGATAGCTATACCATCACAATGATGAGTTAAGTGGAAAAGAAAACATTTCTTTCAAAGTAAAGTGTGGTGAATCCCTGGCAGATAGTTACATTGATGGAAGTATCTAAGGAAGAGTGTGGTAAAGTTATTGGCCCTTGGCTTCAAGGGAAAAAAATTGTTACAAACAGGAAAGGGATTAAATAACTAGATGTAAAAATGGGAGCAAACAGGTAAAGTATAAGCTTGCACTATGTTAAATCATTATACTAGATATTTCTATAAATAACATTAATTTCATTATGAAATTTATTTCATTCAATTAGAAATAGCTTTATGCTTTTTTCCCCGAGATTAATCTGGATTAATTTAACTGTTATATTCTCTCTTTCCTTCATTAAAAGTACTTAATTTTTCCACTTATTTAATCTTCAACTTTCTGGGGATTTTTGATTGTCATAAACATAGGGAGTATTAAAGGATATCCATGAAATATGTTTCTTGTCATAAACATAGGGAGTATTAAAGGATATCCATGCAACACAATATATCATAAACATAGGGAGTATTAAAGGATATCCATGCAACACAATATATCATAAACATAGGGAGTATTAAAGGATATCCATGCAACACTACCTACCACAAACATAATTTTAATTTTAGGAAACAACTTATAAAACACTTAATATTCTTAGCAAATACAAAAATGGTATACTCTTTTTTTTTTTTTTTTTT
>NW_020174917.1:6024225-6032485 GCF_003031525.2 Neophocaena asiaeorientalis asiaeorientalis | reverse complement strand
CCCGTGTCCCCTGCGTCGGCAGGCGGACTCTCAACCACTGCGCCACCAGGGAAGCCCGGTATACTCTTTTTAATATCTATGTTATACTTTCAGAAAGAAAAATGTTGGTAATCATGTAATATATTTCACTTTTATGATCTATGATTTTTTTTGGTTGTTGTTCTTAATCCTTATTAGGAAGTTTTGTTTAATACTGTATTTAGATTCTATCAATTTATTAAGGTAGCTATTTAAAAATTATATATTTAGTTATAATACTTTCTTACCCTGGAAATCTGTGAAATTGGAATTTTTTTTTCTTAAATTTTAATTTTATAATGAAAAAATTAGTATTCCAATGCAAATTAATATGAATGCAAATGTCTATCATTTGGGGTAACAGAACAAGTTTGTAGTAGACTTGTTAAGTAGAATGATTACCTGAAACAACTACATGACAGACATAAAATTTCAGGAGAGTAAATTAATCATGTAAGTTACTCACTATCAGTTTAATGTCTAACAGTTACCATTTTTACACATTTCAAGAAATGAAAAATTTTAATACAATACAGGAGTCACAATTTCAAAACAGAAGAAATTAAGATTATGAAAACCTTACTGTATTCTGACGTTTTAAGTGTATAAACGTAGTCTATCATCTAAGTTAACATATATGCTTAAACAATTTTCATTAGTGTTTTCTAACAGCAGAGGGAGATATTGAACTACAAATTATTTTTCAGTACACATCTTTTGCAGAATGATTTGTAGCCAATTAGACTTTGATTTTGAACGTTATTTTCTTGAGAAAATACTTTCTTTAACTATTTTAGTAAGAAGTCTTTTCCCCAAGATCTGTTTCACAACCAAGAAGGTGTTTTATAAAATCTGAAAATTAATGTATTTCCATTATGCTAATACATCATTTGATATTTTACTTAAATGTCTCAGAGTTAAACATTAAATAACACAAACCTTAAGCATTTTATATGTCATTAGAACTGGCTGGTGCAGTAAAGCATGTTTTTTTATCCTCAGCCAGACTAGAATGGCTCTCTCTGTTTGTTATTTACTAGCTGTGTGACCTTCAGCAAGTTATTTTTCTTTCTTAATATTCATTTTCCTTATCTGTAGAATAAGAATAAAAATATTATGTCTTTTATAGTGTTGCTGTGAAGATTTTTTAAAAATTCAAATATAATAAGTGCCCAGCAGTAATTTCCCATTAAAATTTGTCAACATATTTATTAAGTTCTTAATATTATCATTACTACTTTTAGAATTCAAGAAATATTTATTGAAGTAATACATGAAAAAATATGTACATATGCAATTATTACCATATGAAACTAGATTATCTAAAACATTTCTGATATTATGCATTTATACTGTATAATACTTTGTGTTAGATTCAAATGTGCCTGATATGACTTGAATATTAAACATGTAATTACATGTTTGTGCCCTGTACAGTATAACCACCCTAATACAAAATTTCTGTTTTAGACTTTTATTATAATAGCTAATTATTCATTTACAAATTTCAATAAATGTCATCAACACACATGCCATTTCAATTATATAAATTTCCTAAAAAGGATATTAAAAAATAAAGGGTGGATAATGAGCTAATACTGTTACCACATAGTTGCATCTTGGAACAAGGTTACTTTAATGGCTTCAAATGGAAGTATCAGATTGAATTTAATTATACTGAAATTAGTAGCTGTGGTTTTCCTTTGGGTTTATATAATTCTCATTCAAAAGATTGGTATAGATTCCATTTCGATGCAACATTATTCTGTACAGAATGATTAAAACTTGACCCTTGTTAAATTAAGTATCTCATTTTCTGATTTCTTTTATTATGTTGCTATACAATATAAAGGGAGCTTCTAATAAGCTCCCATTATAGAAAAATGTTTTCTCCACTAGCAGGCCCTACAGCTGAAATTTCTACCAGTTAAATCTAATGAGGTAAATAAGAATCAAGTATTCCTCATAGATCTAGAAGAGCTAGATTCAAAATCAATCTAAAGGGAGAGAAAAGACTTTGACAGGCAAGATGAGCAACAAGAAGTAATACATTTTTCAGTCAGAAGGAGCAGCTCAAGCTAGGCAGTTTAAGTAGTGGAGGAAAGAGAGGATATTAGGGAATCAACTGTAGGTGTAATCTACCGCCAGGTATATATGTAGGCATGTAAGAATTTAACAAGGAGTCAAATTATGTAGAATTTCTAATGTCAGGTTGAGTCCTTAGATTAATAAAGGGATAGAAAATCTTCTTAAAGACTAACAACCTAGTTGTGAATTTATTTGCCAACCATTAGCTAATGAGTCTGAAGATGATAAGGGCAGGTCAAGAGTGAAAGTCCGTCCTCCAGGACAGCCCTGAGCCCTTGAAGATGTAAAGATTACCTTAGACAAGACAGTGTAACAGTGATAGCCTAAAAGCAAAGGGCAAAAGTAACTAAAGACATTTTCTATAGACCTTTGAACACCAGAGTAAAAGGATAAATTTATCCTATTAAAATATGCGTAGTGAAAATTTAGTCCATACCTACTTATATTAAAGAGCAATACACAGAAGCCAAAGCTTATCCTTCCAGAATCACATACAGACAATTTTCATTAAGAAACGGAGAAGATAAGTTTGCATTAAAACTTTCTGGCATACCTTAGAATATTTTACAAATTATAAAGCATGTGCTTTGTTCCTATGTTAGGTAGATTGTGCCCTTTAGGCAGGATATAACAAATAACCCATCACCTTTAAGCAGTATTAATTCATTCTCTACATTTTCTTTAACTGTTCTCTTTTTCTTTATTCTTATACTCATTAAGTTTATGTTTAGATGTTGAATTATTTGTTTGTCTTTCTCTTCAACTCCAGATCTTCAGCTTCTATTCATCCAGTTAGTCGGCTCAAGCACATCCGGCAAAATTGAAGATTGGCATGCTAGTTTTCTTTCCCAAATCAGCTTTTATAATCATTCTTCTCATAAGTTACAACATAAGCATGCTCTTTTCTTACTCGTATTTCTATGAAACGTGACATTTGCCATTAGAAATAGAGCACATTATCCCCAGGTTGAAATATTTGAATATAATTATTTTGTAAGATTTGGGTTGCTGGGTGTTTGATGACTGCTACTTAACAACTTTTAATATCTCCTGATTATCATCAAAGAGTGCTTGTCCTGGAAGAGCCAAGCAATGAACATAAAAAAGAAATATTGAAGACAGCTGTTTCTTTTTCCATCCAAGTGCCAAAGCAGTAGCAAGGCTCCATGCCTTATCAATGCATTGATAACAGAACCATGACCAACACATTAGGAAAAAGTGTGTTGTGATTGACATCCTCTCCACCATTCTCCGTACTAAGCAAGAGGTCAATGAATACAGTTGACTCCTGAACAACATGGGTTTGAACTGCAAGGGTCCACTTATATGGAGATTTTTTCAGTAGTAAATACTACAGTACTACACAATCACTGATTGGTTGAATGTGCTGATGCAGAACTGTGGATTTATAGTATAACTGTAAGTTATACTCAAACTTTCAACTGAGTGGAGGGTCATTACCCCAAACCCCCAACATTGTTCAAGGGTCAACTGTAGTCAGTCTATAATCCATTTGCTTCTATTGCATGGTTTCAAGGAAGAAAAAATAAAAAGTATAATTTTTACTTTTGATAGATCAATGTGATATATTTTAATAAATAAAACAAGTAGAAGTATGTTTTGTATTTTATTGAACATATACTCAAACTCATAACATATTTTAATTATGTTTTGCCAGATTATTGAAAAATATAAATCTATTTTTATTTCTACTTGTGTACAAGTTTCCTGCTGACACTCACTCTCATTAGTCAACCAATAATCAATTATGTTGGATTAAAGTCACAAGAACATGTTGTGAATTTACCTGTACTGAAATCACTTAATTAAAATACTGAACACTCTTTGTGAGTCTCACCCTTAGTAGTGGCCTAACAGATTCCTTTCTCTCCCTGAGGGGACTATAAAATATTTCAAAATTCTGTTAGTACACAAGGAGGAAATGCTAGAAGAAAATTTATCTGAACAACTGAAAAGAGAAAATAATCTCTGACCAACAGAAACATATTATATGACAAATGACTCAAAGAGAAAGCATACATGTTTGATAAAATCTATAGCTCAGAGGAGAAGGAGAAATTCATATTTTCTGAGGAGTGAAAGAGGTGTTCCCTAGGGTCTTCATGTATTTAACTCCTAGATATTGGAGGAGGTATTTTCATGGGTGGGAAAAGAGAACAGTGAAGGAAACAGAGATAAGTACTGAAGAAGCCTGTTTCCAAGCTATCAGAAGAGTCAAAGCTAAAAAAAAAAAAAAAAAAAAAAAATGAATTCAGTTCTTCCATTAGGAATCTGAGAACTGTAGAGAGACAGACTTACTTAGGAAATAAAAATTGCAGTAATGTGTAGCATTGATTAGAATGAAAAGAAAGAAAGAAAGAAAAACTAGAATCAGAAAACTTATCCTAAGGGTATGCAAGTAGAAATATTAAGACAACTCAAAAAATAGTGTGGGTAAAATGCAAAACCAATGTGAGAAAGAATAAATATTTAGGATTTAGAAATAAACTGAATGTTGTAGTAGTGCAAATAGAGAGGGTTTAAGGATTGAGATTCAGGTCACTGGGAAGATACACTGACGTCAATGACCACATAATAACATAAGATAATGAGCAGTCTTCTGAAAGATGGTGAATTCATTTCTGAAAATATGCTTCACTGTATGTTAGGGTGCATATTTTAATTACAATGAAAAAAGGCAAAATTTCAATTTTACTCTTATTTCAAATATCCTATATATTAAAACATTACTAGCTTATCATAGCAAAAGGAAGATGTGTTCTCAAATATATATAATAGAAATTTATTAGATATTTGTACCCTTTCTAGTTAAAAGAATGTAGATCAATAAAAATATTCTAGGAATTTACACTTAGTGTGTTCTTTTAAAACTACTATCGTCTTATGCTGCTATCTTGATGAAGTCATTTACTCTCTATATATTAGTATATATCTAAAATCTACATGTATTTAAATGAATACAAATAAACTCTGTGTTGTTCTACTTTGTTCACACATATTAAGTTTAAACAAAAAACTGATTCATTGCTTAAAATTTACATGATACCTACCTGGATATAATATTTAAAAATTTAAAAACAGATCTGATAATATGCATTAATATATAACCACTAAATATTAATATATAATGTAATATATATTATATACAGATGATATACCTCTATATAAATTCCAATCTACATAATATTGCTTACTAAGTGATGTAAATTGCCATGCAGATATGGAAATAATTTAATGGTTAAAAGTTTAATATATAAACTAAAATATAAGTAAATTAAATATATCCCCCACTAATCCATTAAAAAAAACCTAGAAAGAGTATGCCAACTAACTAGCAAGACAGGAATACAAGCCCACCCATTAGCAGAGAGGCTGCCTAAATCATAATAAGGTCACAGACACCCCCAAACTCACCACCAGACGTGGATCTGCCCACCAGAATGACAAAATCTATCCTGATCCACAAGAACACAGGCGCTAGTCCCCTCCACCAGGAAGCCTAAACAACCCACTGAACCAACCTTAGCCACTGGGGGCAGAAACCAAAAACAACGGGAACAACGAACCTGCAACCTGTGAAAAGGAGACCCCAAACACAGTAAGTTAAGCAAAATGAAAAGTCAGAGAAACACACAGAATATGAAGGAGCAAGGCAAAAACCCACCAGACCTAACAAATGAAGAGGAAATAGGCAGTCTACCTGAAAAAGAATTCAGAATATTGATAGTAGAGATCATCCAAAATCTTGGAAATAGAATGGAGAAAATACAAGAAACGTTTAACAAGGACCTAGAAGAACTAAAGAGCAAACAAACAGTGATGAACAACACAATAAATGAAATTAAAAATTCTCTAGAAGGGATCAATAGCAGAAAAACTGAGGCTGAAGAATGGATAAGTGACCTGTAAGATAAAATAGTGGAAATAACTACTGCAGAGCAGAATAAAGAGAAAAGAATGAATAGAATTAAAGACAGTCTCAGAGAACTCTGGGACAATATTAAAAGGACCAACATTTGAATTATAGGGGTCCCAGAAGAAGAAGAAAAAAAGAAAGGGACTGAGAAAGTATTTGAAGAGATTATAGTTGAAAACGTCCCTAATGTGGGAAAGGAAATAGTTAATCAACTACAGGAAGCACAGAGAGTCCCATATAGGAAAAATCCAAGGAGAAACATGCCAAGACACATTAATCAAATTATCAAAAATTAAATACAAAGAAACAATATTAAAAGCAGCAAGGGAAAAACAACAAATAACATACAAGGGAATCCCCATAAGGTTAACAGCTGATCTTTCAGCAGAAACTCTGCAAGCCAGAGGGAGAGACAGGACCTATTTAAAGTGATGTCAGGGAAAAACCTATAACAAAGAGTACTCTACCCAGCAAGGATCTCATTCAGCTTTGAAGAAGAAATTAAAACCTTTACAGACAAGCAAAAGCTAAGAGAATTCAGCACCACCAAACCAGATTTACAACAAATGCTAAAGGAATTTCTCTAGGCAGGAAACACAAGAGAAGGATAAGATCAATAAAACTAAAAGCTGGTTCTTTGAGAAGATAAACAAAATTGATAAACCATTAGCCAGACTCATCAAGAAAAAAAGGGAGAAAACTCAAATCAATAGAATTAGAAATGAAAAAGGAGAAGTAACAACTGACAATGCAGAAATACAAAGGATCATGGGAGATTAACAAGCAACTATATGCCAATAAAATGGACAACCTGGAGGAAATGGACAAATTCTTAGAAATGCACAACCTTCTGAAACTGAACCAGGAAGAAATAGAAAATATGAACAGAACAATCACAAGAACTGAAATTGAAACTGTGATTAAAAATCTTCCAACAAACAAAAGCCCAGGACCAGATGGCTTCACAGGCAAATTCTATCAAACATTTAGAGAAGAGCTAACACCTATCCTTCTGAAACTCTTCCAAAGTATAGCAGGAGGAACACTCCCAAACTGATTCTACAAGGCCACCATCATCCTGATACTGAAACCAGACAAGGATGTCACAAAGAAAGAAAACTACAGGCCAATATCACTGATGAATATAGATGCAAAAATCCTCAACAAAATACTAGCAAACAGAATCCAACAGCACATTAAAAGGATCATACACCATGATTAAGTGGGGTTTATCCCAGGAACACAAGGATTCTTCAGTATATGTAGATCAACTAATGTGATACACTTTATTAACAAATTAAAGGAGAAAAACCATATGATCATCTCAATAGATTCAGAGAAAGCTTTTGACAAAATTCAACACTCATTTATGATAAAAACCGTCCAGAAAGTAGGCATAGAGGGAACTTACCTCAACATAATAAAGGCCATATATGACAAACCCACAGGCAACATCGTCCTCAATGGTGAAAAACTGAAACCATTTCTACTAAGATCAGGAACAAGACAAAATTGCCCACTCTCACAACTATTATTCAACATAGTTTTGAAAGTTTTAGCCACAGCAATCAGAGCAGAAAAAGAAATAAAAGGAATCCAAATCAGAAAAGAGAAGTAAAACTGTCATTGTTTGCAGATGACAAGATACTATACATAGAGAATCCTAAGGATGCGTCCAGAAAACTACTAGAGCTAATCAATGAATTTGGTAAAGTAGCAGGATACAAATTAATGCCCAGAAATCTCTTGCATTCCTATACACTAATGATAAAAAGAATAAAATATCTAGGAATAAATCTACCTAAGGAGACAAAAGACCTGTATGCAGAAAATTATAAGACACTGATGAAAGAAATTAAAGATGATACAAGTAGATGGAGAGATATACCATGTTCTTGGATTGGAAGAATCAACATTGTGAAAATGGCTATAGTACCCAAAGCAATCTACAGATTCAATGCAATCTGTATCAAACTACCAATGGTATTTTTCACAGAACTAGAACAAAAAAATTCACAATGTGTATGGAAACACAAAGGACCCCGAATAGCCAAAGCAATCTTGAGAAAGAAAAACGGTGCTGGAGGAATCAGGCTCCATGACTTCAACTATACTACATAGCTACAGTAATCAAGACAGTATGGTACTGGCACAAAAACAGAAATACAGATCAATGGAACAGGATAGAAAGCCCAGAGATAAACCCACGCACATATG
>NW_020174917.1:5980692-6024119 GCF_003031525.2 Neophocaena asiaeorientalis asiaeorientalis | reverse complement strand
CAAAGGAGGCAAGAATATACAATGGAGAAAAGACAGCCTCTTCAATAATTGGTGCTGGGAAAACTGGACAGCTACATGTAAAGGAATGAAATTAGAACTCTCCCTAACAGCATACACAAAAATAAACTCAAAATGGATTAAAGACCTAAATATAAGGCCAGACACTATAAAACTCTTAGAGAAAAACATAGGCAGAACACTCTATGACATAAATCACAGCAAGATCGTTTTTGACTCACTTCCTAGAAAAATCGAAATAAAAAGAAAAATAATCAAATGGGACCTAATGAAACCTAAAAGTTTTTGCACAGCAAAGGAAACCATAAACAAGATGAAGACAACCCTCAGAATGGGAGAAAATATTTGCAAATGAAGCAACTGACAAAGGATTAATCTCCAAAATATACAAGCATCTCATGCAGCTCAATATCAAAAACACAAACAACCCAATCCAAAAATGGGCAGAAGACCTAAATTGACATTTCTCCAAAGAAGATATACAGATTGCCAACAAATACATGAAAGAATGCTCAATATCATTAATCATTAGAGAAACACAAATCAAAACTACAATGAGATATCATGTCACATCGGTCCGAATGGCCATCATCAAACAATCCACAAACAATAAATGCTGGAGAGGGTGTGGAGAAAAGGGAACCCTCTTGCACTGTTGGTGGGAATGTAAACTGATACAGCCACTATGGAGAACAGTATGGAGGTTTCATAAAGAACTAAAAATAAAACTGCCATATGACCCAGCAATCCCACTACTGGGCATATACCCTGAGAAAACCGTAATCCAAAAAGAGTCATGTACCACAATGTTTGTTGCAGCTCTATTTACAATAGCCAGGACATGGAAGCAACCTAAGTGTCCACTGACAGATGAATGGATTAAGAAGATGTGGCACATATATACAATGGAATAATACTCAGCCATAAAAAGAAATGAAAGTGAGTTGTTTGTAGTGAGGTGGACGGGCCTGGAGTCTGTCATACAGAGTGAAGTAAGTCAGAAAGAGAAAAACAAATACTGTATGCCAACCCATGTATATGGAATCTTAAAAAATAAATAAATAAATAAATATATATATATATATATATATGCCTACAAACTATAGACCATCCAATGTCTTATCAAGTGTATCAGCCAGGATTCAACCAGAGAATTCTACGAAATATGGAGACTGATAGATTTGTTAAAGGAAAGTGATCCTACACAATTGTGGGAGCTGGTTAAGCAGTTGCTGTAAGGCTGTTTTCTCTGCATCCAATGCTGGAGCTTGAAGTCCACAAAGCAAGTAGTCAGCAATGGAAGTCCAGATTGTGAGCTGGAACCCCATGATACCAAACTGAAATTCAAATCCATTTGTGTTCACTCTGACGTTAGTAAGAATAGTGTCCTTCAGAAGAAGCCAAGGTCTTTTATCACAGAGCTAGACCCACTAACTGTTCAAAGTCCATTATATGTTCCAATAATTTCCTATTTTTTTAATTTTTAAAATGTGTTTAGGATGCAATACTTATTAATAAGAATATGACCTTTTCTTAATTAGGATTTGAAATAATGAATCAAATCAAACACTTTTGACAAATTCCCTGTTAATTTGGTCGTCGTGCCTTCCAGCAAGAGGGCTTACGGTTTAGCCAAGGGACAGATGAGCCCACTGCTCAAGAGTTGTTGCAGGAGACATGCCCTAAGTACTTGTCCTTCCCACATGGTCTAAACCCAGCAGCCTGTGTCTCTGACATGCTTCAGGCAGTGCCAAATGCCCATCATTGCTCCAACATACCCCATACTGGGCTGCTCTGGGCAGTGTGAGAGTCCCACATACCTCCTGAGCTACCTCAACTTTTCAACCATTGGCTGAAGCACCTGAATAATTCCTTGGCCCCCTTGCTGACTCCAGAGATACTTCTGGACTATACGTGTTCATGACTTAGAGTCTCAATAAATAATAGCTCATAAAACCAATTATGTGTTTCACGGTGTTTTATTTTTCTTAAAAATTTCTAATGAATAAACCACAATTATATCAGTCTAATTCCAGCTCTCAACATGTTTTCTAAGATTTTAAAATCTTCAATCCCCATTTATCAAACAAGCTATACAGAAAGAGCAAGCCTGTGCATGAATGGTATTTGTAACATTCTATGAAAATTTAATTGAACGAGTACATTCATACTATAACATATTGTGAATTCTTGCGATTCACAGTTCACAGTAGTTCTGTCTCATAAAGTCACCACAAATACTGAATTAATGAATACTGAATCATTGCTCCCAAGAGGAATACAGGGTTAGGTAACTGTCAGCCTCTGGTCACAATTATTTCAACAATTGATCAATCCCTAACCATTCTTATGTGTGTTTTAGTTTAAAGACCCTTCATTACTATATACTGTTGACTCATTAACATTGAACTCATGGTCAGCCTCATTACAATTCATCTCTGAATGAAGCTTTGCTACATATTTTCTCCATAAACATATCACAACCTTCTTCTGCTTAGGAATAGCAAATAGCACTATGTTGGGGACCAATTTAATCAGCAAAATCAACAGCAAAGAGTGCAAAAATGCAAAAAATGTGGCACTAAATATACTCTGAACGGGACACTCTTTTACACTATGAGTGCTCAAAGAAAAAGGCAGAGTATCAATTCCTCTTACTTCACCTAAGAACGTGCACAGCTGGCAATTCAAATTTTCTACCTCTCTGAGCATGTACATGTCAGTAAAGTGCAGTGAGTATTGATGTTGGGGTTACAGATAAATATTATGTGGCAAATGAATTCAAAAATACAGAACTGGTGACTAGCGAGGATAAACTGTTATCATTTAATGCTACCCTTTAACATAGCTGTTCTTATACAGTTGGCCCTTGAACAACATAAGTTTGAAACGCACAGGTCAACTTATATGTGTTTTTTTCTTTTCAATAAATATGTACTACAGTACTACAGGAGCGGACATTGCTTGATTTTTATTTTAACATCTTTACTGGAGTATAATTGTTTTACAATGGTGTGTTAGTTTCTGCTTTATAACAGTGAATCAGCTATACATATACATATATCCCCATATCCCCTCCCTCTTGCGTCTCCCTCCCCCCCTCCCAACCCCAACCCTCTAAGTGGTCACAAACCACTCAGCTGATCTCCCTGTGCTATATGACTGCTTCCCACTAGCTATCTATTCTACATTTGGTAGTGTATATATAAGTCCATGCTACGCTCTCACTTCATCCCAGCTTGCCCTTCCGCATCCCCGTGTCCTCAAGTCCATTCTCTATGTCTGAGTCTTTAATCCTGTCCTGCCCTTAGGTTCTTCAGAACTTTTTTTATTTTTTAGATTCCATATACATGTGTTAACATACGCTATTTGTTTTTCTCTTTCTGACTTACTTCACTCTGTATGACAGATTCTAGGTCCATCCACCTCACTACAAATAATTCAATTTTGTTTCTTTGTATGGCTGAGTAATATCCCATTGTATATATGTGCCACATCTTCTTTATCCATTTATCTGTCGATGGTCACTTAGGTTGCTTCCATGTCCTGGCTATTGTAAATAGTGCTGCAATGAACGTTGTGGTACATGACTCTTTTTGAATTATGGTTTTCTCAGGGTACATGCCCAGTAGTAGGATTGCTGGGTCGTATGGCATTTCTATTTTTAGTCTTTTAAGGAATCCATAGTGGCTGTATCAGTTTACATTCCCACCAACAGTGCAAGAGAGTTCCCTTTTCTCCAAACCCTCTCCAGCATTTATTGTTTCTAGATTTTTAAATGATGGCCATTCTGACTGGTGTGAGGTGATACTTCATTGTAGTTTTGATTTGCATTTATCTAATGATTAGTGATGTTGAGCATCCTTTCATGTGTTTGTTGGCAATCTGTATATCCTCTTTGGAGAAATGTCTATTTAAGTCCTCTGTCCATTCTGGGATTGGGTTGTTTGTTATTTTGTTATTGAGCTGCATGAGCTGCTTGTAAATTTTGGAAATTAATCCTTTGTCAGTTGCTTCATTTGCAAATATTTTCTCCCATTCTGAGGGTTGTCTTTTGGTCTTGTTTATAGTTTCCTTTGCTGTGCAAAAGCTTTGAAGTTTCATTAGGTCCCATTTGTTTATTTTTGTTTTTATTTCCATTACTCTAGGAGGTGGGTCAAAAAGGATCTTGCTGTGATTTATGTCATAGAGTGTTCTGCCTATGTTTTCCTCTAAGAGTTTGATAGTGTCTGGCCCTACATTTAGGTCTTCCACAGATGCAGGTACATCAAGTTGATGGAGATTTAATATGTTTTCCTCTAAGAGTTTGATAGTGTCTGGCCCTACATTTAGGTCTTCCACAGATGCAGGGTACATCAAGTTGATGGAGATTTAATCCGCTGCTTCTGAGGCTGCTGGGAGAGATTTCCCTTTCTCTTCTTTGTTCTCACAGCTCCCGGGGTTCAGCTTTGGATTTGGCCCCACCTCTGCATGTAGGTCACCTGAGGATGTCTGTCCTTCACCCAGACAGGAAGGAGTTAAAGGAGCGGCTGATTCTGGGGCTCTGGCTCACTCAGGCTTGGGGGAGGGAGGGGTAGGGAATATGGGGCAAGCCTGAGGCAACAGAGGCCAGCGTGACATTGTAACGGCCTGAAGTTCACTGTGTGTTCTCCTGGGGAAGTCGTCCCTGGATCACGGGACCCTGGCAGTGGCAGGCTGCACAGACTCCCGGGAGGGGAGGTGTGGATAGTGACCTGTGCTCGCACACAGGCTTCTTGGTGGCTGCAGCAGTGGCATTAGCGTTTCATGCACGTCTCTGGTGTCCGTGCTGATAGCTGTGGCTTGCATCAATCTTTGGAGCTCGTTTAAGCAGTGCTCTGAATCACCTTTCCTTGCGCACCCTGAAACAATGGTCTCTTGTCTCTTAGGCAGGTCCAGATATTTTCCCAGACTCCCTCCTGGCTAGCTCTGATGCACTAGCCCCCTCAGGCTGTGTTCACGCAGCCAACCCCAGTCCTCTCCCTGGGACCTGATCTCCGAAGCCCGAGCTTCAGTTCCCAGCCCCCACCCACCCTGGCGGGTGAGCAGACAAGCCTCTCACGCTGGTGAGTGCTGGTCTGCACTGATCCTCTGTGTGGGAATCTCTCCACACCCCTGTTGCTGTGCTCTCCTCTGCGGCTCAGAAGCTTCCCCTCTCCACAGACCTATCTCCACCAGTGAAGGGGCTTCCTGTGCATGGAAACCTTTCCTCCTTCATGGCTCCCTCCCACAGGTGCAAGTACCATCCCTATTCTTTTGTTTCTGTTTTTTCTTTTGCTCTACCCAGGTACATGGGGATTTTCTTGCCTTTTGGGAAGTCTGAGGTCTTCTGCCAGTGTTCAGTTAAGTGTTCTGTAGGAGTTGTTCCACGTGTAGATGTATTTTTGATGTATTTGTGGGGAAGAAGGTGATCTCCACGTCTTACTCCTCCGTCATCTTGAAGGTCCTTTACGTTGGTTGATTTTTGGATGTGGAACTACAGGTAGAGAGGGTTGGCTGTAAAGTTATATTGAATTTTCTACAGCATGGGTTGGCACCCAGAACCCACATGTTGTTCAAGGGTCAATGTGCTATTTTATATACCAGTCTGCAAAAAGATCTATCAAATCAGCCTTAATAAATATAACACCAGCAGGAAACACTCTGAATATCAGCCATGAAACTTTCTAAATATTTAAGTGTGTTCACAAAAATTGCTGTGGCAGTACTACTAATTTTGGAATTCCAAGAAAAAGTAACTAACCACAATTTACATAATAGTGAATTAAGAATATATACATATATGTTCTTGAGTGTGTATGTACATGCAACAAAAACAACAACAAAAACATAAACCCTGAAATCAAAGGACCTGTCAAACCTCATTCTTTTACTAAGCTGTAAGATAAATTTGAACAATTCTTTTCACACTTTTCCTGAAATTTAACTGCACCTAAAATATTATTGTGAGTTAAGTAATCTCTACAACTCTTTCACATTTAAATCAGTTCTTTTATGAACTTTAAGACTGTGAGGTTCAAAATTTTTCTATATACAAGTATATTATCTAACATTTATCAAAGTTATGTAAGTATTCTGAATTTATATTATTGTTGTGATAATGATCTTTTTTTCCATAAATCTTTGTAAGTTCCTCAGCTATAAAACTGCTTTATCTATCTAGAAGAAGTACAAACATAAGAAATTAAAAATTTTTTAAATGACCTCAATACAAGATTAAGCTAAATATCACATTTAAGTAAAGTTACATGTCATACCATTGTAAACTTATTTTCTCAAATTGTACGTACGTTTAAAAAGCTTGTTTATTTGTTTTAAAGGGAGATGAAAGAAGTGATTTCCCTGAGAGCAGTCAGTAAAAGTTGATAGTGTGGGCAAGGTTTTGCTGAGGTTTAAGGTCATTGAATGAAAGAATAATGACATAATTATCACAAGAATAATCCCATTCTTGTGATTCTGTGAAATCACAATGGTCCACAATATGTTATAATATGAATGTCATTATTCTTTCACTAATGTTATTTAGTGAAAGAATAACGACATAACCATCATAATTCAGGTGGTTTATTTACCATTTTAGGGCAGAGTAAAATAACTAATATTCACAAAGATGACACTGAGCTACCAAGAAAAATACGGATTTAAATATCTTAGGACTTTAACAAACAACAGAACAGCAAAATTAAATCCTTAGGAGGATGAGAAGCAGTATTATATTAATTATTACATTTGTTGAAGAACTAGGTGATTAGAGACATACAACACCTCAGCACCCTGTGCCTGGTGGACTTGTTTCCTCAAATCTCACTCCTGCTTGCATTTGTTCTTCAGAAAATCCACCGGTCTGTTGGATGCCCACTGACATCATTAGCACTTATCCACCCCTTCAATCACTAAGATACACTTGTATCTATTATAGGCTGGGGTGGGGTTGGAGGGAGAGATGAATATTTTAAAGGGAAGATTATATATCTACTTGGGGAATCTTATAAAATATGTGGGGTCCACTGTAGGTCAGGGAGAGTACAGAGCTCCTGAGATGTAGAACATGTAACATGAATCTGATCCAAAGGCCTTCTGATTGTGTATTGCACAAGAGGCTCTTCCCTCAGGCATACCTAGAGTAAGAAATGTAGACTTGATATAAACTGATTTCATTTTGATGCCAGTCTTATAGCCAGTCTTAGTTCTCTTTGACATAGAGATAGAAGGACAAGAAAATATAGATGGTTAGCATACTGTAGTATCATGTGGAAACTGCTATTTATACACACATCTCATTACTCTTATACAGTCTTTCAGATACATCTAAATATGTACTAACCATATATACATATATGCATGTATAAATATAAATAATTCATCTTTGTGTTTTCAACTGATGCAATGATTTTCCCACAGTTGTCCGTAAAGTTTACACATTGAATGAAATGTTTTAGAAAGCAATTTTTTTATTCAAAAGGACAAACAGAAGTGTTCTTTTTAAATTTGTTCCTCTTATGTAGAGGACTAACACCTGATCTTATTATAAATTATGTTAACTCATAAAAATATTTGTCCTGAGTGGCAATGTTATCTGCTGAATAAACGAATTCTGAAGTCAGACTGAACTGGATAGGTTAAAATCTAGATTTTTGCCCTTACCAGTTCTGTAACATTATATATATTACATTCGTGCTCCAATTTCCCACTGTAATAGTAATTGTGGAATAGCTTTGTTCTAAGAATAGCTTTGTTACTATGTATAGAGTTATCATAGTAGTTAAAAACATGGGGAGTGCTCAGAGTTGTATAAAATATTACTTATTATTACTAATATTAAACAACTAAGTTTAAAAAAAAAACTACATGTTTATAGAGTAAAATTTGGACAAGTTAGCATGCTTGCCACTTTTTTCAGTTGTCAAGAATTTTTATAAATATCCACTAGAGGGTGCTGAAAGAGAAAAAAAGCTTTAAACCAAGGGAGTTGTTAGGAATGATTCTCTTAATTCTTATCAATATCATACAAATATTCAAGGTTGGTTTTAGACTGAAAAATCCTTATTTTCATTTTTCCTCCCCCCCCACCAAATCGAGGATTTCTACTAGTTTCAAAGATTTGTAATTTTTTGTTGAAAGCGTGTTTCTATGTATAGGAAGGAAGAGCAGGTAAGTGCTATTTTGAATTGCTTCGGTTCTTAAGTTGGAGAAGCTGTGCTTTAAAAATTGTTTTAAGGCTAAATAATTGTTTAAAGCTGTGAAGTTTCTAAAAATTAGTGTTTGCTAAGTTTTAGTAGGTTGCAGTTACAAATAAAACTATTTTTTAGAAATGCCTCTGATTATAATTAGCCAAAGAAAAGGCTACAAAATATTTCAAGGAGTATTTGTTTTACTGTAGTCATGTGACTTTAAATTTAATACTATTTGAGGCTAAAGGAATTGAAAGTCCTTCTTAGTTCAAAAGAGTGTTTTATGAGGGTTAGATTTTATTTTTTATTTCCCAAGAAATTCTGGTATGATATATCAAAAACTAACTTGTTCCCTCTGTCCTTTCCCTCCCAAAAAAACAACAAAGGATGTCTGTCAATTTAAACAAGTATAACTTATTATGGTTGCCTGATTATTAGGTCTTAATTTTTATTAGAATTTATTAGTGTTAATACTTTATTGGTATTTGTTATTTATCATATATCATAATAATTTATGTACTATTTCAATATAGGGCAACATGAAAATTATAAATAATACTGGACATATTTTCTTGAACCTACAATATACATAGTAATGTTATGTAGAATATATATACTTTCAAAATATGTCATAGGAAAACCTCAATTATTCCAGAAGATATATTAGATATTAATAAAGTAAAATGTATACAATAAAAGCATCAAAAAGATAATTATATTAACAAAAATATCTGTATTTATCTTCATGTAGGTGTGTAGGTAAGTTATAAATGCGTTTTTGGCATGTTGAATATAGATTGATTCTGAAGGACTGTCTTTCCCTGGGTATCTGAGTGAATTATTTACAACTCAAAAGTTTATTCTCTAAGTTATGTAACACTTTTTAAAATATTATATATCAAAATGTAATATTTCTTATTTTGTTTGGAGTTTTTTGGCAAGATTTCTGTTAACAAAAGAAGTCAACATTATTCAGTGGATTCTGTCAAGGATAATTCATTCACTTTCTTGGTTAATATTAATACTCCAGTGATGACATTAATAGTTCAGTAAATGTCTTTTTATATTAACTCTACCATTATCAAATTAAAAATGCAAAATTAAAAAATACTGAATCATCTGTTGAACTATGTACATATATTTCTCAACAAACATGTGTACCTTGCCAATTATTTTCTTTCTTTACAGAACATAGATCCAGTTGTAACAAAGAAATTTATCTCTCTATATACATTATATTCAAGCTCATGATATTTACAGCTTTATCTTATTGAAATAATATGTTGAACAAAATGAAACTGACATATTTTATAAAAAATGGTTGAATATCACAATTACAAGATTAAAACTATTAAAGTAAGTTTGCATCCTTCAGTGACACAGCAATATGTGATAGGGAGAGGCAGTGAGGTCCGAACTGTGATTGGCAATCGGAAGACATCCAGAAATTTAAAATCCCCTGTAGGTGGTCCACGAAGACTATCAAGCATATTTGATTCAGTGGTATTTACCTACCATTACTGTTAATCATCTGACTACAAAGTAATATAGTCACACAGATTGTGTTATAATATCTGCCATATGACAACATTTGGAAAGATCCATGGGGATCAATATTTTTATTTTTTATTTTCATCATTAGGTTTTGTAATGTGGACAAAAATTAAAAATTAAAACTCTATATGTTCCTGAGAAAAAGTAAGTAAATGTCCTAAGATTACATGATAATGAGAACGTACAAAGAAACTACTGAACTTGAATAACTACTTATAACTATGTGCAACTCTAGGAAAAAAAATATGAAGTAGACACTAGCCTTCCCTCAATGAGTCTTTACAATCAATATAATCCACAGTCTACCATTATTCCACTGGACCTGTTTCTCTTGAACACTGCTCATTATTCATCATGGAAACATCCATCAACATTTTTTAGTTGTTTTTTTGCAACTTTGTTTTCTTTTTTTTTTAGAAAAAAGTCTTCTTAGTCATCCATTTGAAGTAGGGGATTTTTTTGTTGTCATTGTTATGAAGACAAGACAACTTACAGTCCAAACTTCCAGGAGAAATTTTTTGTTTTGTTTTCAGTTTTGCCAGGTTAAGCAATGGCATCAAAGAGTTCCTTTGTGTCAGCAGATTTCAAATCAAAACAGGAAGTTTTATTGTAAGACCTCTCTTAGAATAAGGCAATTCCATTATTAGTTTTATACTTTTGTTCTCAGATCAAATTGAGCATGAAAGAAACTTAAGATTTAAGTAACAAATTAAACTTTTTATTAAATGTTCAATGCAAAAGGCAAGTTTCCTAAATACCCATTCATGTGTCACTTTATAAAATATATCAATCATATAAATTTTTCTAAGATACATAGACTTTTCACTGAGATGACATTATTCTTGATGAATGTGCGCAAATGTCCTCATATACCAAGAGGTTTTTGGTGAAAGGTGAGAAGATCTTCTATCCTTCCTCATAAAAGTCACATTCCTTTAGTTAAATTGCGTGTTATTGTCAGAAGTGAAGGTATCCATAATGATTATGTTCTGACTCTAACAGAACCAAAAAAGTAAGTAATTATAGTAAAGAGTTTGGGGCTTCTCTTTCAGTGGAACATGAAAGAGAATCCTAAGTTCAATATTTGGGAATCAAATTCAAAGGTTACTGTATAGCATGGCATTGTGAAAGACAGGCGATATTCTTTTATTATTATTTTCTGTGAATGGAATTTATGTATATAAGTCAAATTATTTTTTCAAGTAGACTTCACCGCATTATTATTTTAAAGAAAACTTTTACTTCGAAATAAGAAAAAACAAAATGTCTTTATTAATGCTTCTAAAACCAGTGCACAAGATCTCTACAGATCTATAAATTTAGACATTATTTGAAAATATTTGTAATATTCAGTCTGCATAGCATTATCATGAATTTCACTGTAATTCCCTGAGAGTACAGAGCAGACAGAGCCCACGATAATAACTGTTTCTCAAGTATGTGTGCTGTATTTTTCTTTTACATTAATGACACAAGTATTTACTTAAAAAGTGACATTTATTTAGACTTATTTCTTTAAATTTTCTTAAAAGAATGAAATCACCAACGAATATTGAAAGACCATCTGTAGTATTATCATCCCCAAAGAGTCATCAAGTTTTATACGTTCTACCTTCAGAGTATTTAAATATGTCTCATTCTACATTGCACATGGTGCAAAGACCTCTCTCTTCCAACCTTCCATTTTCTTGAGGTGGAATCAATCTGCTATACATCTTCACTTGACCACTTAAATGTGGCACTGAAGAAGGTTGGCAGGTGTTCTGAAGTAGAACTAGACCTATACAGAATTAATAAATCTCTTTCACTGTTAATTTTTTCCCCTCTTTCCAGTGAACAATCCTTTTTTTATTCTCTTTGTTCCAGATAAAGTATTGGTCCAATAAATTTCATAAAATATTCTTCCATCTGGTCTGTGTCGCATTGGATAAGCAGGGAAGGAAAGGCCTTCTCCTAAGTCCTGATATCGAAAGTCCTGTTCTGCCTTACATATGCTGCTGCTCTAAGGAGACTAACACAGATAGGTTTATTTCTCTTGACTGCTTGGTACTCTTCAATGTGACAAGAATACTTTCACGTTTGCTATTTAAGATGCACATTCTAAAAAGCATAACTTAGAAGATATGATTTAAAAAGATTACTTTTTAGTATTTTTCAATGTAGAGTCACTGGGATAAATTATGTGGAAAGAGTAATAAAATTGAGTATTTATTGTAATCACTTAAGATATTTATTATTAAAACTTGGAGCAAGCTACACTGGAAAATACTTTTGCAGGTAATCATTGGAAATTAAAAATGTTGCTAAAATAAATGTCCAACAATAATTAACACATTCTGCCATGAGCATTTTGGAAAGAATGACTGCATTATTGACTTAGTGAAACAACTGAGGAACTGTAGTTAACAAAACATAGAGCTGGGTGGATTTAGCTATAATCATTTCAAATGTGCTGTTATGTACTTTACTATTAATTTTGAGGTAATGCTAAGTAATTCATTATCAATATTACTCCTTTGAATTAAGTTAAAAGTTACAGAATGTTTCTCAAACATTAATTCTTCACCTAACCTTTCTTTATGTTCCCACCCAAAACTTATGAAAATTGTAGAGAATTTTTTCAAAGCCTTGTTAGTCACTCCTTTTATCCCTGACTATTGTGTAGTTAACCAGTAATTTATGCACGAAAAAGATAACATATTATATATAGGCAAAGGATTCAAGAAAAATAACAGCAAATATATACTAGTATATATTATGAATAAAATCAACACATCCTCAAGCTGGAGAAGATATATCCGTTTATAAGGAATTTATTTCCATTTGTCCCATATGGCTATTTGAACAACTTTTCCACCACAGACTATACTTCCAGAGCATTTCTCGTGTTATTTTGCCTCCAAAACCTAAATGAATGCATTTGGAGAAATATGTCTACAGTGTTAGAAGAAAAATTATTCTAGTTCCTTGTTTTCTCACTGATTCTAACCACCTGTCACCACCTGTCTAAATCATTAGACTGATTTAAGTTAACTTGGCTCTCAGTTAGCAGCAGACTGTGCCCAAAAGTAATTCATTTCCTTTATTCTCTCTTATTCTCCTTATTATCTTATTCCTTATCTTTATTCTCTTTCTCCACACCCTCATCTGTATTATAATCTCTATTCTATCAAAGCACACAGTGCTATTAAATGAGGAACTTAGTGAGAAGCTGTAAAATAAAGAAAAGTGAGAATATTAGAAATTGCCTCAAAATCCTTAGCTTTTAAAACAACTATTCCACATTAAGGATATGAAAACTTTGTGAATTTGAGTGCATAACTGCAGACAATCATTAAACAATAACCTAATCTGTATCTTCCTGTTTCGATGATATAAGCTGCATAAAACCTCTTAAAAAATACTTTTTCTGAAATGAGACCTAATATAATATAGGTAACCTCTAGAACCTATAGGGAAGAGTGCTTCTAAACATAGCCTGTTTCAAAATGAATAAATGATAGCATCTAGTATATTCATTTTGGCTCTGAAAAAGTCCAGGTCCTTGGAATGTAGGTAGAGAGGAGTGAGTTTTAAAACATAGGCATTTGGGGAAATAACGAATCTGACAGTTGAGAGTTTTATTAGTGATGATTCAGAAACTTTTAAGAGTTGAAGAAACAAGTAACTTTTTAAATATAATCTTTTTAGGAAAAAAATGCTCCCTAAGCTAGTACCATAAAAATCAGGTTATTGTAATTTTTACGTATTCATTTAACTTGTTTCATTTTATCTGGAAAGACATAATTTCATATTTTTGAAAGTGATAGGCTGTTTTCAACTAGAGACAACCATTCGTAATGAAGATTCCTGAAGGTATTTTTAACTGATCATATTTCCATTCCAAATAAATACTATCTACCTGAAAAAAGAACCTCATTTCTAATCTCATTGTTGAACGTTGGCTGTAGGGAAAGAAAAGGAGTATAAAGCTTAGAGTTTCAGACATGAGGCTTTAAAGATTTTTTTTTTTTCAAATGGTGAATACAAAAATACAAATGTTTCAGGAAAACAGTTCATGTTAACATTTTAAGATTTAATTAGTGCACAATTTCAACCATAAATACCAGTTAAAAACAATAAAACTGAAGTAACTATTCTATTGGTAGCATACTTGCAGTTTTTCTGCACACATGTGCAAACAGTACAGTACTGTGCTAGATGAGAATTTAATATAGTGTATTATTTAGCCTGCTGTATAACACAATATTATTAAACATTTGAAGAAACATGTAATTATTCGCATCAAAATTCACTTGCACTGTATTTGGTATTTAAAGGGAGAGGAAAAACCATTTGCCAGAGGAGGAGTTGAGTCCCAAGGTGGAGCTGTCTCTTGTGTTAAATGACACTGGCCTATTAAAGCGCTCTGATGGGGAAGGGCTTAAAGGCTGAGTCAAAAGCCAAGAAGTCTATTTACGCCTACCTCCCAGCCCTTGGCAATCTGACTAACAACAAACTGAACTAACAAGAAAGACTAGAAAGAGAGGAAAGAGAACATTGCTGCAGCTTGCATCTACAGCCTAAGAAAGCAAGAGTGATCAACCCCAGCTCTGTTACACATCTTGTTTATTTACTGCACTCGGCAGCTTGCAAATGGTTAACTATATGCAAAAAAAGTCAGCATAGCTGTGAAGTATGCCGTGAATTTTAATTGGGGAATAAAAGGACAACTGCTTCAGGATGATCTAGTATGCACTCTGCTTGAAATATTTTCAATGAAATGCTCAGCATTTTGTGTTTGACCAGAGGTTTTAACTTTATAAAGCGATGGGACTTGCCAAAAAGTGATATTTGAGAAGAAAGTACGTGGTGGTCGGTGTTTTCTTTTTTAATAAAGAAACTGAATTTACTTTGAGCATCTCTTCCAGCTGTGCATTACAGATAACGTCAGGAAGTCGTTGCTTTACAGGTAAGATGAATGTTTCCAGGCTTTCCTTATACATATTTTTGCATTATCCCAAAGTGATTGAATTTCTGTTTGCCTCTTTAAAAAAAAATAACTTTGCATTAAAGGATATCCAGTTTCATTCTTGCTCACTGGCACAACTAATGCTGTAGCAGATGCCTGTTCTCTGTGAGCAGCAGACATTTAGTCCAACAGCTGGCTGTAGAGAAGAACAAGTAAAATAATATGCTACTATTTCTTTTACAGCATGCAGTTTGTTATGGGAAACTGAATTATTTGTGCTTTTTGAAGGGAAGATTACTTCCAAACACCATTGTTGTATTTGAAATACAAGCACAATATGAAAAGATTCTTTGTATTTTGTATACCACTTTTATTTTTTCCTGACTTGAAAATATGTAAATAGAGATTTTTTGACCTCTTTAACACTGTATCAGATTGTCAATATAGAACCACTTTTCACATTTGTGTGTATTTCTGAAAAGACTAGAAACTGTTCCCTAGGACATTTTGAAGAGCATAAAATGCACATAAGATTTAAAAAAAAATAACGAGAGGAGAGAGTCTCATCTGGAAGTTATTTACTCTTTTCTTAAGATACTGTGCCTGGTGAAATGCATAGTATTCTTTCTTGGTAATCTATGGAAAAGTAGTTTCAGTGTTTGTGGATGCTAATCCACAAGATGAAGACTTCCAACTTCAAGCTGCTTGATTCTAAGCATAGCCCTCAGAGCTGTTTAAAATCAAACTATTTCCCTATGGAAACATTCAGCCTGCTAACTTTCCCTTTATATAGAAAGGGACTCTATTGTTTGATGTCTTTGGTTGCCTTTTACCTTTCAGAAACTTCATACTATACATGTTTTCAATAAGACAATGTATTTTCATGGAGTGAAAGTTTATTTTCAGGATTATTGATTGGATTCTGGGATGTATTATCTAATTGTGATTTTTAATTAGATTCAAAGTTCACATTCCATCCAGAAACATGAAAGCAATTATCATTTCCAAAAGTCGAATAGTTATAAGATGTGGTGTTTCTTTACCTTTCGATTTAGTCTATATAAATTTAAAGTGCAATATTTAAAAGAAGGGAATAAAATAAGATACCATTAGACTTCAAAGTATTTACCACACCACTGCTGTCATTTTAGAGCTAGAATTTTCTTTTTTAATTGCTATGTCAGGTGCAGGTATTAAATTTTTAAGGAGTTGGAATATGTGATATTGTTATCTTGAACTGTCATTTTTTATTTCCTAAATTAGAGATATCCTCAAATATTTTAATATAGTGAAGCTTGCTTTATAGTTCATTGTTTGCAACATTAAGTCTTATAATAAAGATCAACTGCTTAACTATGTGATGACATTCAGCGCCCTAAAACCTGGTTCAAGACCTCATCAGGGAGTCATTTGCTAGAAATTTATATGAGGCATTGTTTGTTCTTTTATAATAGCCTGAAATACGTGTTAAAGATCAATTTTTCTTCTTTACTTTTTATGATATTAACCTTATCCATAGAATTTAAAAGTAGCAGTGAATATTCCACCTCTAGAAATTCAATATAAAGTGTGACTGAAGTGAAATTTGAATGGATGCCTTTAAGCATATATGTCTGATACTACAAGGCTTATACAAATTGCCCTAGACAACATAGTTAAAACAAAATCTTTTATAAAGTTCAACTTTACTACATAGAGACATATTTTTTCTCAAAGTTTTTAAATAAATAATGGAATTAATAAGTATCTTAAGCCAAAATCAACGCAGGTTAAACACAGAGTTATTAGATGTTATATTGTGATATCCAGTTCAAAAACAAAACTAAAGGAAGTGTATAATGCATGCAAACATACATTCCTTCTAATGATCATCTTTGAATTCCCTACGGGTCTCTCTACTTCTGGCTAATACCAACATATTCGTCTTTTATTGTAATCCTTCAGCCTTAGATTCATCTAGTTTGAGCTAAAAAATAAAAAAAGCCAGGGTCTTCTCAAGTATACATTTTTGTATCATATCAAAGTATCAATGGTCCATTTAGCCAGCACCCCTCATGTCTATTAAAATGGAGATTATTTGGTAGATTTGAAGACAATTGAGTTGACATTTTAAATTCTCCCTGACCTAAATTTTAGATTTTTATCACAATGCAAGTTAAAAGTAAAATAAACCTGCCAGTCATAGTATTTGTAAAAAGTAAAAGAAAATGTGGACTCAGCAATGTATTTATATATTCAGAATAATAATATTTTGCCTTTTAGAGGAAAACCTATCATTTTGAAAATGTCAGATTCATCTCCTCCCTGCTCCTGGCCACTGAAGCCCATTGCTATTGCATTTTATCTTACAGAATCAGATCCATCACAGGACAACATGAAACTTTGGAGTCATCTCTTGTATTCATCTCTCCTTGCCTGTTTATCGTCACAGTCCCAATCACCAATGTCCTCTGCCTCAGCCAGAGGTTCTTGTGACTCTCTTTGCAATTGTGAGGAAAAAGACAGCACGATGCTAATAAATTGTGAAGAGAAAGGTATCAAGAAGTTATCCCAAATAAGCGTGCCACCATCACGACCTTTCCACTTAAGTTTAGTAAATAATGGTTTGACAATGCTTCACACAAATGACTTTTCTGGGCTTACCAATGCTATCTCAATACACCTTGGATTTAACAATATTGCAGATATTGAGACTGGTGCATTTAATGGCCTTGGCCTTCTTAAGCAACTTCATATCAATCACAATTCTTTAGAAATTCTTAAAGAGGATACTTTCCATGGACTGGAAAACCTGGAATTCCTACAAGCAGATAACAATTTTATTACAGTGATTGAACCAAGTGCCTTTAGCAAGCTCAACAGACTTAAAGTGTTAATTTTAAATGACAATGCTATTGAGAGTTTTCCTCCAAACATATTTCGATTTGTTCCTTTAACCCATCTAGATCTTCGTGGAAATCAGTTGCAAACATTGCCTTATGTTGGTTTTTTAGAACACATTGGCAGAATATTGGATCTCCAGTTGGAGGACAATAAATGGGCCTGCAATTGTGACTTATTACAGCTAAAACTTTGGTTGGAAAACATGCCCCCTCAGTCTATAATTGGTGATATTGTGTGCAACAGCCCTCCATTTTTCAAAGGAAGCATACTGAGCCGGCTGAAAAAGGAATCAATTTGCTCCACTCCACCAGTGTTTGAAGAACACGAGGATCCTTCAGGATCATTACATCTGGCAGTAACATCTTCAATAAGTGATGGTCGCATGTCAACCAAGACCACGTCTCTTTTAAAGCCACCCACCAAAGCACCAGGTTTAATACCTTATATTACAAAGCCATTCACTCAACTTCCAGGACTCTACTGTCCTATTCCTTGTAACTGCAAAGTACTCTCCCCATCAGGACTTCTAATACACTGTCAAGAGCGCAATATTGAAAGCTTATCAGATCTAAAACCTCCTCCACAAAATCCTAGAAAGCTTATTCTTGCAGGAAATATTATTCATACCTTAATGAAGTCTGATCTAGTGGAATACTTCACTTTGGAAATGCTTCACTTGGGAAACAATCGTATTGAGGTTCTCGAAGAAGGATCGTTTGTGAATTTAACAAGATTACAAAAGCTCTATCTGAATGGTAACCATCTGACTAAATTAAGTGGAGGCATGTTCCTTGGTCTCCACAATCTTGAGTACTTATATCTTGAATACAATGGCGTTAAGGAAATATTACCTGGTAGCTTCAACCCAATGCCTAAACTTAAAGTCCTCTATTTAAACAACAACCTCCTGCAAGTTTTACCACCACATATTTTTTCAGGGGTTCCACTTATGAGGGTAAACCTTAAAACAAACCAATTTACCCATCTACCTGTAAGTAATATCTTGGATGACCTTGATTTACTGACTCAGATTGACCTTGAGGACAACCCCTGGGATTGTTCCTGTGACCTGGTTGGATTGCAGCAATGGATACAAAAATTGAGTAAGAACACAGTGACAGATGAAATACTCTGCACCTCTCCAGAGCACCTAGACAAAAAGGAATTGAGAGCACTTAACAGTGAACTTCTTTGCCCAGGTTTGGTCAATAACCCATCCTTGCCAACTCAGACTAGTTACGTAATGGTCAATACTCCTACAGCCACAACTACAGCGGACACTATTTTTAAATCACTTACCGATGCTATACCACTATCTGTTTTAATACTAGGACTGCTGATTGTATTCATAACTATCGTGTTCTGTGCTGCAGGGATAGTGGTTCTTGTTCTCCACCGTAGGAGAAGATACAAAAAGAAACAAGCTGATGAACAGATGAGAGACAACAGTCCTGTGCATCTCCAGTATAGCATGTACGGCCATAAAACAACTCACCACACTACTGAGAGACCCACAGCATCACTCTATGAGCAGCACATGGTGAGCCCTGTGGTTCATGTCTATAGAAGCCCATCCTTTGGCTCAAAGCATCTGGAAGAAGAAGAAGAAAGGAATGAGAAAGAGGGAAGTGATGCAAAACATCTCCAAAGAAGTCTCTTAGAACGAGAAAATCATTCCCCACTCACAGGATCAAATATGAAGTACAAAGTCACAGACCAATCCACTGAATTTTTATCCTTCCAGGATGCCAGTTCGTTATATAGGAACATTTTAGAGAGAGAAAGAGAACTTCAGCAACTGGGAATCACAGAATACCTAAGGAAAAACATTGCTCAACTTCAGCCTGATATGGAGGTACATTATCCAGGAGCCCATGAAGAGTTAAAGTTGATGGAGACATTAATGTACTCAAGACCGAGGAAGGTATTAGTGGAACAGACTAAAAATGAGTATTTTGAGCTGAAAGCTAACTTACATGCTGAACCTGACTACTTAGAAGTCCTGGAGCAGCAAACATAGAGAGTTAGAAGGCTTTTGCAGAAATGCTGTGATTCTGTCTTAAGTCTAGACCTTGTAAATAAGTGCCTTATATGAGTGTATCATCAATCAGAACTTAAGCACAGCAGCAATCCTATGGGGAAAAAAGAATAAAAAGAAACTCAGGGATAACTGGGAGAAGCCATTGCATTGTCTTCAGGCAATTTTATCTATCCCCAATAAAATAAATCCTTGCATGTAAATCATTCAAGGATTATAGTAATATTTTCCCATATACATAAAGTGTTTCATAGAAGTCCTCTTGCACATCTAAAAGGGTTCAAAATTTAAGCAACCCTTATTTTCTTGAGTTATATTACCCATGGATTAAATAGAATTGGATTTTGTCATTTAAAAAGTATACCTGTATATGTAATTATAATATGTAAGAAATATATTGTTTATAAAACCAGTATATATACCACAAAAATGTAAATTCTTAGATACACCTAGTTTTCTTGCAATAAAGGCAAAAGGAACTGGAACTTTAAAATTATAAATAGTAACAGTAAAGAAAAAATGGAAGGTTGAATTATATAGGCTATGAGTGGCTCAAAACTTTGAACCTTTGATGATTAAAAATGCCACTGCTATGCTTTCTGAATTTAAAAATGAAAATGATTAACAGTTCAGGTGGAATGGATAAGAAAACGTTTTGGCTTTTCTGCACATTTTGTGTGGACAAGCTTGTTAATGCTGCTGTGAATTAAGGTACGTCATTTGTGCTCAAAGTTTAATTCTTACTCTTGGGATATTTAAAAAATGCTACTGATGTTCAACTGTAAATATGATTAGTGCATCTATTAAGTTTGGTTTCTTTCATAGCATTAATCCTTTGTAAATTGGAATACCAGAGTAGAAATATGTTTCTTGTGGCAAGTAAGAATTTGCTGGTGTAAAACAAATAGGAAATATTATTTTATTTTTATTGATGTAAACTGGTAGTTGCCATAAATTAGTAGCAAAAGGAACATATAAAGGGTAAGTAGTTCAAGTTGCCTCAAGACTGGGACAACGTAGCTTTATTTTACAAGAAAGTATAGCTAGATTTTTATGAACTATTTATTCTGTACAGTTTTGTATATTTTTGGTTCACAAAGGTAATTATTCTTGGGTGCCTTTCAAGAAAATTAAAAATACTGCTCACTACAATAAAACTAAAATTAAAACCCTCTTTTTAAATGTGCTTTCTTCAGTTAGTCTAATCTGTAATTCAGTCAAATCAGGATTAACGCATACACATGCACGCAGGCACACAAGCACAAACAAGCAAAAACAAGATTTCTGTTTGTTGTCACCCACACAGAAGCAGTTTCTTCACCATGTGCAAAAGGGCCATTAAGTATCTCAATGTGATTGACATGGAACCAAACTTTAAGTCTGACCCGTGGTTTTCCCTTTCTGGCAAATCATTTTCCCACTCAGTACAAATAGAAATGATTTTATTTTCTTCTTTCTGATTATAGAATCAATCATACAGCAGATTTTCACAAGGCAAAATGGATTTAAGATAATTTAGTTCTGTTTCCTGAATACCACTCAGATCCATGCACAGGGTCAGGAAGGAACATATTTCCTATGAGGAAGGATGTTTCTAATTTACTTTGCACTATTTTAGTGATTTGTGAATGTTCTATTAAATGTGTTGGTCTTCAACACTCAACTTTCTGCACTACTAGCTAAATATACATTGTTTCTTTGATTTTGAATGAGACTTCCCTGTTAAAAACAGTGGGAGCCTGTGTGACATGGTATGAAGAACAGTTATGAGTTCATTATGACATCATATCACTAAGTTTTTTTTTTTTTTTTTTTTTTTTTTGGCGGTACGCGGGCCTCTCACTGCTGTGGCCTCTCCCGTTGCGGAGCACAGGCTCCGGACGCGCAGGCTCAGCGGCCATGGCTCACGGGCCCAGCCGCTCCGCAGCACGTGGGATCCCCCCAGACCAGGACACGAACCCGCGTCCCCTGCACCGGCAGGCGGACACCCAACCACTGCGCCACCAGGGAAGCCCTATCACTAAGTTTTTAAAAAATCATTGCATATATTAATATAAAGCAATAAAATATTATATATTAAAAGGTCCATTGAAAACCTAAATTTCTCCAGTAACTTTTAAGGTTGGAAAGGACAAAGATGGGAATTCTTTTTTAAATTAACACTTACTAAAAGGAAATGAGTGCATATGTAATGCTTATATGTTTATCCACTAAAAAATATTCAGCACAATAATGAGTAGTAAACCCTCCAAAGCATAAATTTAAATGTTACACTCTAAAGAAAAGAACAAATCAAGAGCAGAATTCATGTTATTGCTCAGGAGAGTATCTGCCAATATTTCCTGATCCTAATCAAGTGCATAGAGGTATTAGAGAGACTTAAGAAATCCCCATGCCTGCAGGATCATTGGAATGGATCCATGAATGCAGACAGAGACATGTCCTCAGGAACATTCTTCTCTTTTGAGTGATGGAAATATTTTTTTTAAATCTTCGTTCATTGTATATATATATTCATTCTTCAACTTAAAATCAAAGACAGAACAAAGTTGCTTATGGAGTCATGTAAAAATATCCTCCAAATTAGGTTCAACCGCAATGCTGAAATCCTATTAAGAGTCTGGATGTTACTTACAATGATGTAGGAATAGTTATGGTTTCCAAAGAGTAAGAGTAAGGGCTTAACTGTTTAATTCATGATGGAACTTTTCTTATGTAATTTGTTTCCCTACTACAAGTAGTTGAGAGTTGGGAACTCTAGTGATGGTCTTTACCTCTTAATGGGTCTTGTGACTGGTGATAATCACTCAGAACTTTGGTTATTTTACCTGTGTTTCATATGTCTTCTCCCTCCCACTACAGAATAATTTTAATTGTATTCCCTGCTTGATTATTTACTTACAAGGCCAAGGTGGTCTCTTTCTGCAACTAATTGTCAGATTCAGAGTCCTAAATCCTAATTCTTCAGCCTTATTTACATTGTACCTGGGCATTCAAAAAAAATTAGACTTCTCATTAACCAAGGATTCTTTTTTTTAAAATTTAAGCAGAAGTTACATTTTGCTCACTGCATATCAGGGCAAGCTCTGATTCATGTCTGAATCTTGAATGTTTGTAGTACTGTGATAGTGTATAATCATACTGGATGAAACCCTTTCGATTCTGTCAATCTGTTAGACACAAATTGTATTAATGTGTATTTAACAAATTACTTTCACTAAATAACCATGAAAATACTTATTGGAAATTTATGAGTGTTCTTCAGATATCTTCCATTGATCTCCATACTGGGATGATAATTTTGCAATCTATATAAAAAAGGTTTATATCAATAATGCTGATTCTCCCTCTTGAATCAATTTCATATCACAGAGGAAAGTTTTTCCTTTTTGCTCTAATAGTAAGTAAATGGAAGTATCAGTATCATCTAAGCTGCTCTCATGCTTTGATTCAATTACTTTAAAATGCTTAAGCTTTAATCCAGGATTGACAAAAGTGATATGACGACCCTCTTGTCCTTAAAAAGAAAAATTTTTTAATATACTGGTTTATGTCTTTACATATATTGGGTTGGCCAAAAAGTTCATTTGGGTTTTCCCGTAAGATGTTACAAAAAAACCTGAACGAACTTTTTGGCAATACATACATAATTATATATATAAATATATATGACTACATATATATATTTTTTGGAGAACTACTAAAGATGAAATAGATAATGATAGATAGTCTCATATGTGTAATTTATTTGTATTATTTATTATTCTATGATAACTAATAGAGGTATAATCAAAGGTACTTTTAAAAGAAGAAGAATACTAATAACGCAGAATTGTTGGGCAATAATCTGGTTTTTTTTTAACACAATCAAACAAATATATATCTAAGGGAAGATCACAATATTTCTTATATGTAAGACTTTCTACATAATTATCTTTGGAGGAGGCTGTTCTGTACATGAAAAGGGGTATCCATGTTCAGAAAATCCTGACTATTTAGAGAAGTTTGAATCTCCTGGTAATTGGGAAATGGTTTTACAATGAATTTGAGGTTTCTTCTCTATTTCTTTTCCCTGAACACTTTGTTGGTTCAAGCATGAATGGCTGCAGTTTTCTTCTTGAGAAGATGGAATATCGTACAAGGACAATCTTTACAACAGGAAAGGAGACAGTTACAAGGAGGAGTGGTCCTATATATCTGGGCAGCCAAATCAAGAATGATCTCTTTAATGAGGAGCACATATGTGATTAAAAATACAATGTTTCTTTGTGATTTTTCAATTCCATACATCCTGAAATATAGATATTTGTCCAAATATTCCTTGAGACTTATAACTATAATAAATTATAGGACATAATAGTTGTTTATCATTGAATTATAAGATGATTATACTATTAAAATTATATTCTTTAACAACTTTCTGTCTTATATGGAAATAAACTCCATTATCTATTCTCTAGAACCCATCTAGTTTTTTAAAGTTGAATTTATATTTACTATAACACATCTATTCTATGTATGTGGAACATAGAGGAGACTGCCAGATGTAGAATCCTTTTCTAGCTGCTTTGAAAGTATAAACAATTAGACAAATACTCTTCTGTTAGTGAATGTCTGTCAACAGATTAGTGAATAAAGAATGGAAACAATTCAAAACAACAAACTGCACACACATACACAGAATCATTCATGTATTTCCAATTTAAATGATTTAAAATTGCACAATTTTTAAATAGAGAATTATTTCAGAAATGTGAAATATGGAAAGCAGAAGACCTGACCTTCCACAAATAATTATTACCTCTTACATCTCTAAGGCTCTACCAGTGAGAAAACTGATTATCTGGAAATGGTAAGGTATTTTGAGTTGCCTGTGTAAATCTCCAGGCGTTTCATTGTCCTGTCATCATATTTGATGTTATAAAGTTCTTGAACAGATGCTACACGCAAAATGAATCATTTTGTTGCCAAGATGAACATGTTCAATTTTAAATTCGTGGTGCTATCAGTGATGAAAGTATCATTAGTGAATGGATGTTAAATGTATTTCCATCCCTTTATTTGGTGTTATGAGAAGTCTAAAGATATATAAGTCCCCATTACTGTGTTTTCATGACTCATACTGTTATAAGTTAATATACTGATACATGGTAGAATAAGAAAAGGAACAATAAAGTTCAGAGGAGTCATGATTCTGGAAGAATAAGATCAGTTTAAGTGCTACATATGATTTCATCAATTAAGGCTTTCAGGGACATGTTTTGGGCCTATTCATAGCATTCTGAAGTATTTTGGCTTAGAAATATATATCTGAAAACATTGTATTATGATGTAGGAAACACAATTCCGAGATAACAGCACATCATAAACTTCTAGAGTTTATTCTAATTTTCTCATTTTACAAATAAAGGAGTTTGCCTTATATTACATAGTTAGTAAGAGTAATAAGGCCAGAATTGGAATGTTTTCTTGTTGTTGTTTACTTTGTTTTGTTTCATTCTCAGGGCACTGGTCTTCACCAGACTGCCTGTCATGACAATGAATATTTACAGGCCATATAGAATCATAAAGAATGTATGTCTTACCCTTGCACATACTTTGCTTCTGTGTTTAGGTAGGACACTCAACTTCATGGAAGAAAAAATAGATGTTTGAGTAACTTTAGACATGGGTTACATAATTCTAAATTATTCAAAATGGTATAAAAGCACATTTTAGATACAGCTAGAAAAGTGCTGAATGAGTTAGTGAATTAGGACAACACACACATGTGGCAGACAGAAACTTATTATGCAGTTTTTTATAAATTCAGAATTACTATTTATCAGTATTCTTATATTTTCCAAACACAATTTTTAAGAATGTAATTTCTGTCATATTTCTTAGAATCAAGCATAGACAAAAAATACAATGGGTATAGTTCTCATGATATTTCATTGATTTAAAACTTCACGTACACACAATATGTAATATAAGTGTTGTTAGAATTATGGTATCGGATATTGGTATTTTCACTATTCCATTTTCTAAGATCTCTGCCTGAAGTGACTACATCTACGTGGTAATGCTTGTAAGTTAAAATAAAAATAATTATTTCAATACATTTATCATTGGAATACTAGAAAGACATCTTTATAACACTAAGGATTATATTTCTTTTTTAGTAAAATTTTAGTTTAGAGCAATTGTAGGTTCACAGCAAAATTGATCAGAAAATGCAGAGTTCCCATATACCTGCTGGTCCCACAAAAGCCAAGCCATCCCCAACATAAACATTTTATACCAGAGTGGTACAGTTTTTATAATTGATTAATCTACATTAATACATTTTTATCACCCAAACTCATTGGTTTACATTAGGATTCACTGTAGATGCTGTACATTCTATAGGTTATGACAAATGCATAGTGATATGTATTCACTATAATGGTATAATACTGCATATTTTCACTCCCCCATAAATCCACTGTGTGTTGTCTGTTCATCCCTCCCTGGCAACCACTGATCTTTTAACTGCTTCCAGAGTTTTGCCTTTTCCAGAATGTCATATAGTTGAAATCATACACTATGCAGACTTTTCAGATGGACTTCTTTCACTTAGTAATAAGCAGTTACAATTCTTTCATATGTTTTTGTGGCTTGATTCCTCATTTTGTTATAGCGCTGAGTAACACTCAATTGCCTGGATGTGCCACAGTTTATTTATCCGTTCACCTACTGAAGGATGTTATGGTTGTTTCCAAGTTTTGGAAATTTTGAATAAAAATGCTATAAACATCCGTTTGCAGGTTTTCATGAGGACATAAGTCTTTGACTCATTTGGGTAATACCAAAGAGCATAAATCTCAGATCATAAGATAAGAGTATGTGTAGCTTTGTAAGAAAACACCAAACTGTCTTCCAAAACGGCCAATTTGGAGTCCCTCCAGCAGCGAATGGGAATTCCTGTTGCTCCACAACCTCACCAGCATTTGGTGTTGTTAGTGTTCCAGATTTTAGGAATTCTAATAGCTTTGTAGTGGTATCTCATTGTTTTAATTTGCCTTTTCCTGATGTCATATGATTTGGACCATCTTTTCGTGTGCTGTTTTGCCATCTGTATATCTTCCTTGATGGGGTATCTGTTAAGCTCTTCAGCACATTTTTAAAATAAGGTGATTTGTTTTGTTATTGTTGAATTTTAAGAGTTTTCTGTGTATTTTGGATAATGCATCTTTATCAGATGTCTTTTGTAAATATATTTCCTAGTCTGTGGCTTGTCTTCTAACTCTCTTGACAGTGTATGTCACAGAGCAGACATTTTTAATTTTAATGAAATCCAGCTTATCAATTATTTATTTTATGGATTATGCCTCTTGTGGTATCTATAAAGTCATTACCATATTCAAGGTCACCTAGATTTTCTCCCATGTTATTTTCTAAGAGGTTTTTGGGTTTGTGCATTATATTTAGGTCCATGATCCATTTCCATTTTGAGTGAATTTCCATGAAAGACGTAAGGTTTGAAATCAGATTCTTTTTTTTTTTTTGGCATGTGAATGCCCATTTGTTGAAATAACAATATGTTGGGTTTTTAAAATCATATGCAATTTAAAATTGATTGTTTCATTATTTACAATATAATTTATTTTAGTCTCTATATTTTTATTTATTTAAAAAAATTTTATTGGAGTATAGGTGATTTACAATGTTGTATTAGTCTCTGCTGTATAGCAAAGTAAATCAGTTATACATATACATATATCACTCTTTTTTAGATTCTTTTCTCATATAGGCCATTACAGAGTATTGAGTAGAGTCCCTTGTGCTATACAGTAGGTCCTTATTGGTTAACTATTTTATATATAGTTGTGTGTATGTGTCAATCCTAAACTCCCAGTATATACCCCCACTGTATCCTACCCCCTGGTAACCATAACTTGTTTTCTACATCTGTAGTCTCTATATTTAATCCTTGAATGCCATTAACACTACATAGTATGTCTGACAAGGCATAACATATAAGAGAGAAAAATGTCAAGTTATAAAGATTAGTATCATTGGGTCTGAATTTCCTGAAGCCACAGTGTTGAATGTGAATCTAAAACAGTGAGCTTAGCAGGACTCTTCTTAGCAGTGTCCTTTATAAGGTTTGTATTATACCCAGGAGTTTTTTAGTACAATTCTGTACCTTTTTGTTTCAGCTGGAGTCATATGGCAAATATGTTTCTTTATGATTCATCTCTTTTATATATATTTGGATGGAAACCAGGCAAAATATTCACAATTTGGAAGGAATATGAGAAATATATGAGAGTAATATGAGAAAAAATGTCACTCCTCAGGAATGCTACATTTAGTGAATTAGGAAAGTGTTTGCTCTCCACTAGAAAGAGTACCTGCACTATTGATGCTTAAGAGCTGTGTGCCATTGCTGCATATAATACCCAAAAGCCTGGAAATAACTGATCTCTAAATCACAGAAAATTACTTTCTTCCCAGCTCTCATATTGAGTTACATAATCATGGGAAAAGAATCCAACAAAATAGGAATGTAATGATTCATAGTGCCAGCATTGGGTAAAAATGTTAGTCTCAGCACTTCTAGGGAAGACATTAAAAAATGAAGCAGCTAGCAATAATGTACATGCATATATGTGTTAATGTATAAAGACATGTAAAATAATCTCAAAATAAATTTTCAAAATTATATTTATGCAGTTCTCAGGTCCAAAAACATTGCCAGTGATGCCTAAATGATTCAAGATGAGGTAATGTCCAAATCCATATCACATTATATATCCGGATGTGATTAGACTTCAGTTTTACTACAGGGTCATAGTTCACCAAACAATTTCCTGTTGCTTTGTCAAAGTTAATACTGCCTTTTCTGTATTGCTACTACCCTTCTCTGAAAAATTCCAGATTAAAGGGGTACAGTATATCTGAGTTTCTTTAGCTGATTTTTTTTCCCTCTGCAATACATTCTTTTTTAACCCTAGAGGAATAGAATTCTAAAGGAAAATAATTACAAATGACCTTGACCTTTTCAGTCGAAAATTAACTTCTCTGATAATCAGTCCTTTTGCTTTGGACTTCAGTAAAATAATAATGCAATGACACATAATTGTGTAATTAGTATTAAATTCAAAGGAAAGATGAATTGATCTAGGACTAGTGTTTCATCCTGGGATATTTATTCCTTTCAAAAGCACATTTTTGTTACCCTTTTCTCTAGTGTATGAGTCACACATAGCTACAGCAATAAAACTTCAAATAGAATTTTTAAAAAAGCATTTAACTGTTGTAGCTCTCAAATATTGTTGATGACTCAACCTTTTGTGACTCAATTACAAGAAGAGAGGTTATTAACTGATATGTGAAGATACGTGAGGATCTTATTTGTAGATCTTGTTTAGAGAACAATTATTGTTTAGAAAGATTAAATGAATATAATGCAGCATTTTGGCTGGGAAGACATATATGTATGTAATTCACAGAGGTGGCAGATTCTGAACGATACTTCATTTGTCAGTCATTGTGACTATGCTAATTAAAGATGAGAAATTTTTAAAAATCTAAAATAAAAAGCAAAAGAACAATAAAGTTTATAGTTTAAATTACACAGAAAGTTTCAGGAAAAATGATAATGAGAGTCAGAATTACCTACAAACAATCCTATGAAATTTTATGATTTTTTCATTATCATTATTTGGAGCCAGACTTTAATTCACTGGATGTTTAAATTGTGGTAATAAAAGGAGTCTCACAAATTGATCGCAAGTGGTCTGCAGAATACAAGGAATTTCCAATCTTTCATTATTTTTACGAGAAATATTGTTGGATTAAGTGAATCTATTCCCTCAAACTTAATTTTAGTCCATAGCATAAATTTTATAAACAAAGACAAAATCTTAGCTGCTAATAAAATTGTCATTGACTGTTTTATGTTTGATCTCTTATCCAGAGTTGAACATGCTATACAGATAAAAGGAGGTTGGCAAGAAAGAAAGTATAAACATACAGATAATTAGCCTGTGGAGACTTTCAAATGAATCATCCTTTTTCTAAATAGTTTTGTCAAGATATCTGGTTAGTTTAAGAAAACAATATCTAGATATACTGAGTGGTAAAATGGAAAGTGCATATACTATCCAAGGAGAATTAATATTTGTAAAAGACAAGAAACACATTGTATGTCTATAAAATCCAAAATGATAATTTATACTGTTTTAATAACTTTGGAAATATTATAATTTTTTATAAAATAACAAAAGATATTCTAATCTAATATTAAAGAAAAATTAAAATTATCATACTTCTTAATTGGAGAGGAGCTAATAAAGAAATTGCCATTTTTACTATATCCATTGCTGTGATAAACAAGATTTAATGCCTCTTTATTTTATTCTTTTAAATTTTGAAATCAAAGCCAAACTCTTAAGTAATATACATGTCAAATGCAAACTATCTCATTTACATTTCAGTTAAGCAGTACTTTTCTCACTATTACATTGCTATTGCATTTGTCTGGACAGGTTTTTTCATTTCTGTTTCACTATTAAAGATGGTGCTTGGTCCACAGTGACTGAAGTAATGAGCACTTAAGAATGTGGACTTTGGATGGTGTCAAATGGTTAGCACCACTGCTGGCAATAGTATGAGTAGATGACTGCATTTATTCACTTTTTGAGATATTCCTCACACATATATTGAAGCTATTCTCTCCTGGGTACTTAGAACTTTAGGCATCCAATGTGGGTGAAAAGGAAGCCTCAGTGAGGCTGCTGGGAAGACTTGTTCATGGCAGGGTCACCATCGCAGCAAGAGTTGGGCTTTCTGACCTGGATTTCAACATCAGCTTCCATTCAAGTAATTCCCTTTAACCTTGAATGACCTGAATTCTATTAAGAACCTAGGATCCTTCTAATATGCCCTTAGATCATGACTAAACTGAGAAAATAAATGCAATGCAACAGTTTGCTCCAAAAGGAACATGTCTTTACATAGCAGTAAGGCCAGTTGATCACAGAACATTTCCTAACATTTTAGGAAATTAGAAGAGTTTTTATGAAACAGAATTTATTTTTATGTAGGCATTTACTGACATTTAAGTATATCCAAGGGTATGGAAGTTTGATTTTAAAATGTAATTGAAGTATATTACTTCAATAAGTCTTGCTCACCTCGCTGAGTGCAAATTATAGGCTGAAGCACTATAGAGTATAAAATGTTTTAAAAAATAACAAGTTTTATTCTTCCAATAGCTTTTCATTTTATAAGAGAGACTTAGCACCCCATCCAAAATACATTACTAGCTATGATTAATTTTGCATGAGCAATTTACTCTATGCAAGTGTCTTTCAAACTTCAGTATTAACAAAATTCCCCCACCACTTTTTGATCATTAATAGAAAATTGAAAATTAGATTATATATGTTTCTGCAGCTAATCTAAGTCTTTTCCACATTTCTCAAAATTTAAACACAGATTAATGAATAATTTATTTGCACTGTATTCAGAAACTCAAAAACTGACTCTTCTTTAGCCAAAAGACCTATAGATTTTTTTTCTGAACACTTTGCGCATATTCCTATATTATACCTTTGGTTTATGCTATTCCTTCTGTTTCTAAAAGGCTCAGCCCATGACTTCCCTTCTCAATGAGTCTTGCCATAATAGCCTCAATAATTTTCATTAGACACTAGAATATATTGCCTTATATAGTTATCTTTCTTGTTATTATCCAATCTCTGTGTCTAGATTGCAAAGCCTTTGATGCCAGGAGGTATATTTTATACTTCCTTGTGTTCCCACATTTAACTATTTAACTGAGGAGTATATACTTGGCAGGAGCTCAAACATATATCCATAATTATATAGTAGGTAATTTTTGTTCTTTGTCAAACTCCATCAACTGTTTGAAAAAAATGTTTTTTCCTTGGAATATCATCATTGTTGAAAATCTGTATTTGAAATATTCTTTAATCACTGACCCATGTGTACTAATTCACTAGGAAATATTAATTTGATACTACCACTGTCATCTTCTAAGAAATGAAAGGAATAGGAATTTGTTCCTGTTAACATGTATATTCTATATTCCAAAATCTATTGGAGAAGAAAATTATAAATATCCTCTGGAAATGTTTGATTAGTTCATTAAAAATTATTATAATGAGAACACTTAAGATAAAATTTACCCTCTTCACAGATTTTTAAGTATATAATGTAATATTGTTAACTATAAGCAAAATATTGTACAGCAGAACTTATCCATCTTGCATAACTGAAACTTTATACCTCTTGATTAGCATCTCCCCATTTCCCCCTCCTTCCAGCCCCTAGCAACCACCATTTTGCTCTCTGCTTTGCTTCTATTAGTTTGACTATTTTAAATACCTCATATAAATGGAATCATGCAGAATTTGTCCTTCTGTGACTGTCTTATTTCTTAGCATAATATACTCAAGATTCATGCATGTTGTAGCAAACTGCAGGATTTTCTTTTTCAAAGGCTGAACAATATTTCATTGTGTGTATATATCATATTTCCTTTATCCTTTCATCTGTCATGGACAGTTGCTTGTTTCCACATCTTGACTATTATGAATAGTGCTTCAATGAACGTGGAGGCGCTAATGTTTTTTCAAAAATCTTGATTTCAATTCTTCTCGATAAATACCCAAAAGTGGGATTTCTGAATCATGTGGTAGCTCTATTTTTAGTTGTTGAGAAACCTGCATAGTAGTGGTGGGAAAACTGTATATCCACATGCAAAAAAATTAAATTGAACCCTTATCTTACATCATACAATAAAGTCAATGTATAACAGATTAAAGACATTAAGGTAAGTCCCTGGAACCGTAGCACTCCTAGAAGAACACATAAGATAAAAGCTATATGCATTGGTCTTGGCAATGATTTCATAGTTGTGATGCCAAAAACGCAGGCAGCAAAAGCAAAAATAGACAAGTTGGATTTTTATCAAACTAGAATGCTTCTGCGAAGCAAAAGAAACAGTCAAACAAATGAAAAGACAACCTATAGAATGGGAGAAAATATTTGTAAACCGTACATCTGATGAGGGGTTAATTTCCAAAAATATGCAAGGAACACCTACAACTCAATAGCAAAAATAGCTAATAACTAGATTAAAAAATGAGCTAAGTACTTGGATAGACATTTCTCCAAAGAAGACATACAAATGGCCAACATGTATATGAAAGTGTGCTCAAAAATCACTAATCATCAGAGAAATGCAACTTACAAACCACTATGAGATATCACCTCAAACTTTTCAAGATGGCTATCATTAAGAAAACAAAACCAAAAGGTCACAAGTGTTGATGAAGATGTTGAGAAATTGAAACACATCCACTATTGATGGGAATTCAAAAGGTGCAGCCATTTATAGAAAAAAAACTATATTTTACTGAGAAATTTTAGCATCTTGGTGATGGTGATTTAAGACAATAGCAGAAGATAAAGTTACCTATAATTTTACTCTTTTTTTCTAAAATTCTTATATTGTGTGAGGATGGTGACTTACTGTCTTGCAACTTAGAATTGTCTATTTGGTCGATTGATTTAAGAATGCAGGTGTTGCAATAGATTGGTTGTTAAAGAAATTGAGAAAAACAGTTTATTCTGTTATATTCCGGTGATATTATAGCATCTATCTTCTCATGTTGAAACACTAAGCGTTTTAATTTATTAGCATATTACCTTCAGATTATTATAGATTATTAAAGATCATAGCAAGAAAGTATTTTTGAAGACAGTAGTGACATCAAGGATTGTGTTTTATTTATAAACTAGTTTTGGAGAATTTACAAAATAAGGATACACAGCAAGGAAGAAAAAACTTGTGAGAGAGTGTTTTAATTGAAGTTCTTTTAAAATGTTTGATTCAGATTTGCCAAATTAAACAAAGATGTCAGTGGACAAATGCAGTGTAAATAGTTCTGTGCTTTAATGCATTCTGTAATTGCTGATGTCACACCTGCCTTCCAGGGAAAGGTATAAAACATAAGAAAAGTGAAAAATTATTCCAGAAATTGTTAAAGCTACTATTCACTGATGTGTTAGGATCAGTATTAGTGAGAGGTCATAAGGTTGTTGACAAGATATTTGGAATCAAAAGCCGAGAAATAACAATGAGTTGGAAGAGACTGAAGCAAATGTAGGAAAGGTATTTTTTCAGGTTATCTACAAGCAGTAAATAGAAAATCTGATAAAACTTTCAGCCACAAATAGTTAAGCATACATGTAAAACAAAAGTAATTTACTCTATCCTAATATATAATATTAATACTGTATTGAATTAGCTTGCTATTAAATCATAAAAACATTGGAATATAAATCTTTGTTTTTTACTTTATTATATAGTTATTCTGTATTTGAAGAACATTAAATTTCTATAAACCATGATATGAGAAGATTTTCATATATGTCTATTAAATTTGTTATAATTTGTCTTCTTAGTGTGCAAAGTCTTAATTTTGTTTTTTTGGATTGATTTGCCTTGAGAATACTTTGAAATATTTTAGCTTTCTAACTGGGTCCAAATATTTTGCATATTTCTAAGTGATAAATTATAATAGGGACTCAAGACATCTTTATTCACGATTTTCTTTTTGTAGAATACGATGGGGTTTATTTTTATTTGTTTATTTTGATTTTTTTCAAGTTTTTTAGTAATCATTTGATTCTTTATTTAGATACGCCTCATAAATAATGTGATATGTTCTCAGAAGAAAAAATACAAAATCTTGATAAACTCACTTGATAAAGTCACCTGGGTTAAAATACATATTTGAAAAGACTGCGCAAATAAAAGAAAATGGTCAGAAGAACCTAGCGGCAAGACGGGAATAAATATGCAAACCTACTAGAGAATAGACTTGAGGATATGGGGAAGGGCCAAGGGTAAGCTGGGACAAAGTGAGAGAGTGGCATGGACATATATACACTACCAAACGTAAAATAGATAGCTAGTGGGAAGTGGCCACATAGCACAGGGAGATCAGCTCGGTGCTTTGTGACCACCTAGAGGGGTGGGATAGGGAGAGTGGGAGGGAGATGCAAGAGGGAGGAGATATGGGGACATACGTATAACTGATTCACTTTGTTATACAGCAGAAACTGACACACCATTGTAAAGCAATTATACACCAATAAAGATGTTAAAAAAGAAAAACAAAAAAGCAACAAAAAAACAAGGTGCCAGTCAGTGAATGCGGAAAGATGCTAAAAATGATTGCACTGAATAAATATTATGATCATTATTTTGGACTCATTGAGCATGATGCCTCTTATTCTGCAATTGATTTCTGTTTCCTACTAAAGTTGTTGCAATGTCCTTCTCTTATTTAAATATCCCATAATAAAAGTGCCATGTCTGCTGAACACTCTTGCTATTATAAATTGAAGCGTTCCTTGTATTCATCATATCATCATAAGTTATGCTTATGATCCCTGCTGACATGGATCTCAGGATATCATTAACACTCTTGATGGGTGGTAATGGCTCTAAAGAGAAGCAGAGATACCTTTTGGTTTTTAAATTGAATTTTTATAGTAGCAGCTCCTTGTCTGTACATTGTGTTCTTTTTGTAGGAGGTCTACTTTCAAGATTTATTTGACTTTATTCTAAGTTGATTTACATTTCATTTTCTTGGCTTTTTATGTTTTCTAGTTTTCTTGCTAACTGACAATTCATGTCTAGCTCTACTAGTACAGTTAAGAGACACTGTTCATGGCTTCCCTGGTGGCGCAGTGGTTGAGAGTCCGCCTGCCGATGCAGGGGACACGGGTTCGTGCCCCGGTCTGGGAAGATCCCACATGCCGCGGAGCGGCTGGGCCCGTGAGCCATGGCCACTGAGCCTGCGCGTCCGGAGCCTGTGCTCCGCAATGTGAGAGGCCACAGCAGTGAGAGGCCCACATACCGCAAAAACAAAAACAAAAAGAGGCACTGTTCATGAGTGATCATTTATGATTTAAATAGGTCAAATATACCTGAGATGCTGGAAGCAGTTAACAAAACTATTAAATACAATATGTGACATTTCCAAATTCTTATTTTTTTAAAACATCTTTATTGGAGTATGATTGCTTTACAATGGTGTGTTAGTTTCTGCTTTATGACAAGATGAATCAGCTACGCATATACATATATCCCCATATCTCCTCCCTCTTGAGTCTTCCTCTCACCCTCCCTATCCTACCCCTCTAGGTGGTCGCAAAGCAGTGAGCTGACCTCCCAGTACTTGGACCTAACTGGAGGTTTAGAGTCAGTATAATTTTAAGTGTCTCAGTTAAAAGACTCTAAAAATCTATACTTTTTCTATGCCTTTAAAATATATTTGCCAAAAAGGCTTTTAAAAATGTTATTATAGGTATTAAAGTAAAACACCTTAATAATTAAATGTATTGTCCTTTTATTTTCTAACACGATAATTCTTTAAAAATAAGGCATCTTTGGTAGTTGGCCACAATCTGTTAAACATTCTCCAGGAGAAATTTCTGGAGTTAGTTTTTTTTTCAAAAAATGTTATTTCTAGTGTTCTCTACTCTCACCTTTTTTTTCTGTACTGTGACACTGGCCTGCCCATTGTTCTGTCTACGTCACTGCTATTATACACAACATTTACAATGAACTTTTAAAAAATGTCCTTGGACAACTGTGGTTCCAAAGGTTGTTTTTTTTTTTTTTTCAAGATGTAATAAATCAAAATAAACAAAGCCCCTCTTCCTTCCCCAGTCTGATCAGATCTGATCTTCAGACTTTTTACACTTGACTCTCTCTCTGCCAGAAAATACTTCTCTCTTCGCTTTGAATGGACAATGTTACCTCATTTATTAGTTCTAACCTCAGACTTGCCCAAAGTTCCATCCTAGACAAAATCCTTGGGTGTATACACTCACTTAAGACTATATACCCCTTTTCAAGCACTAATAACACTTATACTTTTATACTTGTGTATTTTCTTGATTAAAACCTCTTTTTCCCTAGTAGACTGTGAGCTCCAGAAAGTCATATTGTTTCTTTTCTTGCTCATTATTTTATTTCCAGAAGCCAATGCAAGATACAACATTTAACAGACACTGGATGAATGTGTGAAGAATGAAGGAACAAATGAAATTTAAAATTTTCAGAAAGCAGGTTTCATTAGGCATAGAAACCTGGCAAAAAATTATATCCAAAATACAGAAATTTTAAAACCCACAATTTTCATATCACTGGAAAGACAGCTTTGCAACATAATTTATGGCTAAGATGAATTCATGTTTCCTGTGTGCTGGTTGAGTAATTCTGGTCAATGTGTTACTAGGTGGAAACTCTAGCTTCCTTATTTCTAAAATTGGAATAAAAAAACACACTCAGTGCTGAGCAGGAGGCTATTATGTGTGTTAAATGAACAATGTATATAAATATTTAACATCATGTCTGCTGTATCGAACTTAATAGACATAATCTATTAACATTTTCACCAATGCTCATCAAATGTCAATATGAGCTAGCCACCATGTTGTATGGATAATAATGATTGCCTGCCTTTGACTTTAATGAGGAAGCTATGATTTAATGAATAGTTAAGTAATAATTAGATTATAAAAAATACAGTATAACCTCATTTCTTTGGGAAAAGAAAAAAAGTATCTATTAATCATGGAGAGTCAGCAAAGAATACAATGAATAAATAACACATACAGCTTCCTCTAAAAGAGTAAAACAGTATTGTTCGCATACTGAAAAGTGCCAAACTGTTTCCCATAGGAAAACAAGCGTACCTTAGAGAGAAATTATGAGCAATAGAAATCGATATTGTTAAGTGGGTTGAGCCCCAGCGTCATTATGCCATTTTAAGCCAAGTACAACTGTGATGAAGAACTAAGCATGGACCAAATGCTCCTCACGTTATCACAGAAACGTGGTTAGCATAAACATTTTAGAAAAATGCCAACAGAATTTAACAAACCAATAATTAGCTGGTTCACATGAAATAGAGAGTAAAGTCCCAGTTTACTATCATTTTCATGGAACTATTCACTAAAGATCTGGTATTAGTTTTCTATTATTGCTCAACAAGTTATCCCCCAAATTAGAAGCTTAATACAGTAGGCATTAATTATTCACTGTTTCTGTGGGTCAGGAAATCATAAGCAGCTTTGGTTCTGGGTCTCTCACTAGGTGACATCAAGGTATTGACTGGGGTGCTGTCCTTTGAGGGTCTGACTGTGACTGGAGGGCCTGCTTCCTACACAGCTCACTCTACATAGCTCACCCTTGTGGATGTTGACAGGATGCCTCAGTTCTTTGCAATGTGTCCTTTGTGGTGCTACTGAAGGGTCCTCACACCAGCTGGCTTCCCCAGAACAAGTGATACAAGAGAGAAATGTGTACACCACAATGTCTTCTATAACCTCCCCTTGGAAACCACACACTGCTATTTCCTCAATACCCTAGCAGTTCCATAAGTCAGTCCTAGGTAATATGGGAGGAGAAGAGAAAACGGTGTCAGTATTATGAAGCAGTAATCAATGGGAGTCACCACAGTCTTGGATCATTTAGCAGTTACAGTTACAATAAAATGCAATTAGTGATATAATTTTGGAGATTCTGAATTGCATTCTACTAAAATTGCTTTACGAAATGAGATTCTATGGGTTATGTTAACATTAACAGTAGGATAAATAATGTGTTTATTTGTACTCATATTTGATAGTCTTAATCTATCAATATTCCATTCTGTTCTCCACAGTACACTGAGAATTATCTTCAAAGTTATAAAATAAACATTTTCATTTCCTTTTTGTGAAAAGAAAATGCACTCAATGGCTTGCCATTCTCAAATGAACTAATTATGTATTATCAACTACCATCCGTATAACTGAGCTTGATAATATAAGGTAGTGAAGGGGATTCATGCTTTGTATTCCATAAAACTCAATGTGTTCACATACTGGACTATTGAAAGATGTCTGTGGAGCGTTATAGCATGTGACCCTTCCTAACTCACTCAGGCCAATTACCAGTTGAATCTAAAGGTAGATTAATATCTTCCACTAAGAACACATTTTATTCTAATTGGTTTAGAAATAACTGTGCTGCAAGTACAGGATAAGAATAATAGTGAATGAGATTGCCAGCTTCCAACCAGCCTAGCTAGTTAGATTCTTGTTATTTTTTGTTTGTTTCTTTCTTTTCCCTCAATATTTCAGAAAGCCAAAATTCAAATTGATTTCATTTCTTCCTAAGAAACAGCCTGAATGTGATGAGAGCAAACACTTAAAATTTCGGTTGGCCAAGGAGCCTCAAAAAAATCTCACCTAAATGATCATCACCATGTGTACCAGGGTATTCATCCCCATGTTGATCTGAAGTAATGTTCAGCTTTGAATACAACTGCTTGAATTACACGTCTTCCATTTCTAGGGAAAAAATGTGGCTTGCATGTATTCTTATTGACTTTCTCTATGCAATTTTCTTCAGAGGCATTTCATCAATACAGAAGCTTTGCAGAGTACCAGTATATATCTCAGAGTTAGGCATCTCTTTAGGATCCATAAATATTAGAGTGCATGCTTCTGGGTGCAGGCATATTTATTAAATGATCCAGTTTCTTTGATCTAGAGGTCTGCTCTAATGCTCTGATGCCACAAGATGTGAAGCATCTGTTACTATTCATCAGTGACTAAGAGGATTTATGGCTTTCCATTAATCAACTGGAAGAGAGGTCTATTTATTCACTTAGATGGCAGGTCCTCTGTGATTACAAGAAGCACATGAAGAGAGGGAACACAGTTTCACGAGAGCAAAGCACAAAGACAAGTAAATGACTGACAAATAAGTTAAGAGGGAAAGCATGTAACATCACATCCCAGGAGGCCTCCCAGATTTTTGCTTTTGTAATAACTTCTTTACATAAGGAAATATTTTTATAAGACAGTGATATATTAACTCTATCACTTTCAAATTTCATTTTTAAAGAGCTTCTACATATGTAATTCCTTAAAGTGTTTTCAACCTTTAAAAAATAACTTTTTTGTTAAAAAAAGAGGAAGCCTGAAAGCCTTGCCCTTCCACTTAACATCACTAAAGATTAATTTCTAGCTACTTCCTTTTTTATTTGAGTGTGAGAAATTTGTTGAGAGAGTATACACATGCATGCACAGTTATTTGGTGGCTAAAAGTTAAGACATTTTAAATATTAAAAAACAACAAGCTAATAATAAAATGGAAAAATCATAATAGTATTCATTACTTTTTAAAAACAGTCTCTCCAAGTGGGATTTTTTTTCAGCTACACACAGCTGGTTAAACATTCAGAAATCAATTAAGGTAATCCATCAAATGAAATGGGTAAAGAAGAAAAAAATCATATGGTCGTATGAATAGATGCAAAAAAAGTCATTTGAAAAAATTCAAATTCCATTCATGATAAACAATCTCATAAATCTAGGAAAAGGGAGAACTTCCCCAACTTGATGAAGAACAACTAAAAAATCTATAACTAACATCATACTTAATGGTGAAAAACTAGAAGAAGGAATAAGTAAAACTGCCTTTTTCACAGACTATATGATTTTCTGTTTAGAAAATCCCAAATAATAGAAAACAAAAAACACATAAAATCCTCCTGGAACTAATAAGTAATTATTTCAATGTTTCAGGTTATAAAGATAATATACAAGAGCTAATAGCCCTGTATAAAGAAAAGCAATGAACAGTAGGAATTTAAAATTTAAAAAACACAACATCATTTACATTAGTAGAAATGAAGGAAAGGAAGGAAGGAAGGAAGGAAGGAAGGAAGGAAGGAAGGAAGGAAGGAAGAAAGAAAGAAAGAAAGAAAGGAAGAAAGAAAGAAAGAAAGGAAGGAAGGAAGGAAGGAAGGAAAGAAAGAAAGAGAGAGAGAAAGGGAGAGGTAGGGAGGGAGGAAGAAAGACCTAGGTATAAATTTAATAAATTATGTGCAAGGTCTATAGGAGGAAAATGGAAAACTCTGATGAAAAAAATCAAAGATGATCTAAATAAATGCACAGCTATTACAGATTCATGCATAGAAAGATTCAATATTAAGATGTCAGTTATTCCATACCTGATCTATAGATCTGATGCAATCTCAATTAAAATTCCGGTAGGTTATCTTGTGAATTATCAACTGATTCGACAATATAGAGAAAATAACAAGATCCCAAATAGCCACCAAAATGCTAAAGAGAAAAAAAGCAGAGATTGGACACTACCTAACTTCAAGATTTAATATTAGGCTACAATATTTAAGACAGTGTGGAATTGGTGAGAATGAGCACACAGATAAATGCAAGATAACAAAGAAGCCAGAAACAGATCCACACACATAGAGTCAACTGATTTTTGATAGACGAGTAAAAGAAATTTTATAATGAAAGAATAATCTTTACAACAAATGGTACTGGAACACCTAGACATCCAAATGTAAAACAATGACTTTAGATACAGACCTTACAGCTTTCAACTCAAAATGAATCATAGACATAAATGTAAAATGCAAAACTGTAGAACTTCTAGAAGAAAACATAGAAGCAAATCTCAGTGAGCTTGCTTTTGGTGATAATTTTTTAGAGACAAAACCTAAACAGCTCAGTCTATGAGAGAAAAAAATTGATACTTCGGACTTCATTAAAATTAAAAAAAAAAACTGCTCTCCAGGACTCTGTTAAGAGAATGAAAAGAGAAGTCACAGACAGGGAGAAAATCTTTGCAAAACACATATTTGATAAATACTGTTATGCAAAATATGCAAGTAACTCTTAAAACTGAATAAGAAAAACATTAAAATGGGCAAAATTCAGAACAAACATTTCAGCAAAGAAGATATACAGATGGCAATAAGCATGCGAAAAAATGTTTACCATCGTATATTATTAGGGATTTTCAAATTGAAACAACATTGAGATATACCTATTAGAATGGCTGAAATCTAAAGCTATGACCTAAATCCTGGTGAGGATGTGGGATAAAGGTACTCTCATTCATTGCAGATGGGAAGGCAGGATGGTCCAGCTACTTTGCAAGACAGTTTGGCAGTTTCATAGAAAGCTAAACATAGGTTTACTCTACAATCCAGAAATAATATTCCTTTGCTCAAGTGAGGTGAAAATTTATGTCCACACATGAACCTGCACCTAAATGTTTACAGGAGTTTTATCTACAACACACACACACAGCTTCTGAAAAAAGATAAATGTCTCTTCCAGCTGAAAGAGCATAACCAAAACAACAGATAAAGAGCTTAAAATATAAACAATGATATACTGAGCATTTATTTGTATTTTTTGTTGTAAGAGGTATGAAGCAAGAGGGACCAACTCTCTCCATTGCTGACTTCACAAAAATTAGAAGTAACCAAGATGTCCCTAAATAAGGGAATAAACACACTGTGGTTCATGCATACAATGGAATATGTTTGGGGGGATTTCCCCCTACTTCTCTTGGTTCTTTTGGCTGCTCTAATAATTAAATGGGCACAAGGCAAATTAAGAGGAGAAAACAAACAAATTTAATTTTGTACATATGGAGAGCTCGTAGACATGGAACCTAAGATGTGATAAAAGCAGTCTGTTTATATATCTTTTAGACAAAGAAACAATAAATTTGTGAATATCTGACAAGACAAAGAAACTTAGGCTTGGGTAACAATTAGTGAAGAAACTAAACAGTTTATTTCTACAGTCTTTTAGGCCTTGAATTCCTTCTCTTTGGCCATAAGGAGGTCTCTCTACCTCCTAGCACAGGGAGGGTACTTTTCACATGCGAGATTTATTTCCTGCTTTTATGGGCACAGAGAGCAGGGTCAGAGTGTCCTACTTGCATAAGCCATTGCCCAAGTAATTTTAACTTAAGATAATCAATATGCTACTTTGACATATTTGGGGGTGGCCTGCTCTGAGTCCCCTCAAATGTTATTCAGCAATAAAGAGAAATGAATTATCAAGTCACAAAAAGACATGAAGGAACTTCAAGTGCATATTGCTAAGTTAAAGAAGGCAGTCTGAAAAGGCTACATACAGTGTGATTCCAACCATATTGACATTCTGGAAAAGGCAAGACTATAAAAACAGTAAAAAAAACAGTGATCACCAGTGGCTCAGATGAAGGGGAAGGGATGAGTCGGTGGAGAATAGGACATTTTTTAGAACAGTATTATACTGTTCTAAAGTCATGCATTAATATTGGCTCATCAATTCCCATAAATGTACCACACTAATGCAAGATGTAAATAATAGTGGAAATGATGTGGAGAAAGAGAAGGAAGGATATGAGAACGCTCTGTTATTTCTGCCCAATTTTTCTGTAAACTTGAAACTGCTCAAACAAACAGTCTATTAGTCTATTAATAGTCTATTAAAAACACATTTTTATTACTGTATTTAAACCATATATTTGTAGGATATTATTATAAAAATAGAATAGAAGATATCTATTTATCCTTAGAAGTGTAAGACATTCTGAGACATTCTGAGCTAATTATTTACACAGCAACTTCCAGAGGTAAGGTTTTGTGTTTCATTAGAGATTTTTAAAAATCCAATGTGATTTTAAACTATTGCCTTGGATTCTATTTTTATTGACATTATATTTATCATTTTAACTCTTTATAAAAGTATAAAAACTCTAAACCACACTGCAATAGACACATATAATGCCTGAAAAAAGATGTGTCATTTTCATCTGAAAGAGCACAACCAAAATTTATATATATAGCCTAAAAGATAAACGATAATTTATTGAGTGTATATTCACATTGTTCATTGCTAGATATAA
>NW_020174917.1:5664588-5980675 GCF_003031525.2 Neophocaena asiaeorientalis asiaeorientalis | reverse complement strand
TAGACTTAAGTAGAACATTCTGAAAGTCATATTTATAATATATATATTAAAATATATAGTTTATGTTCAGTAACATTATTATTGAATATCTTCAATGATGTTATTGAACATAAACAATAACATTATTCATCCATTCACTCCTAATAGCCAACCCCAGTGCTTGACATACGAGAGGAAACTTCTAAATATTGATTAATAGATGTATGTTTCAGTCCATTCTAACAAATGTCTCATGATACGCTAAGGTTACACTAATTCTACTCTTCACTCAGGATCATGAAGTTGCTAATTCATTTTGAAACTTCATATTTCAAGATCATTTCTGGATAAACATTTCTTTCTGCATTTCCTGATTCAAATTTTTCAAATCCTTCACAATGAAGAGTGTGTGGAGGGGGTAATTATGTCTCTCATAGACGATATTTTTAAAATTAATTTTTATTGGAGTATAGTTGCTTTACAATGTTGTGTTAGTTTCTGCTGTACAGCAAAGTGAATCAGTTATAGATATACATATATCCCCACATTTGTAGATTTCCTTCTTATTTAGGTCACCACAGAGCATTGAGTAGAGTGCCCTGTGCTATACAATAGGTTCTCGTCATCTATTTTATACATAGTAGTGCATATATGTCAATCCCAATCTCCCAGTTCATCCCATCCCCCCATCCCCTTGGTATCCATATGTCTGTTCTCTACATCTGTGTCTCTATTTCTGTTTTGCAAATAAGTTCATCTGTACCACTTTTCTAGGTTCCACATATAAGCAATATTACACAGTATTTGTTTTTCTCTTTCTGACTTACTTCACTCTGTATGACAATCTCTAGGTCTATCCATGTCTCTGCAAATGGCATTATTTCGTTCCTTTTATGGCTGAGTAATATTCCATTGTATATATGTACCACAACTTCTTTATCCATTCCTCTGTTGATGGACATTTAGCTTGCTTCCATGTCCTGGCTATTGTAAATATTGCTGTAATTAACATTGGGGTGCATGTACCTTTTTCAAATTATGGTTTTCTTCAGGCGTATGCCCAGGAGTGGGATTGCTGGGTCATATGGTAGTTCTATTTTTAGTTTTTTGAGAAACCTCCATACTGTTTTCTATAGTGGCTGTACCAGTTTACATTCCCACCAACAGTGTAGGAGGGTTGCCTTTTCTGCACATCCTCTCCAGCATTTATTGTTCGTAGATATTTTGATGAGGGCCATTCTTTCTGGTGCAAGGTGATACCTCATTGTACTTTTGATTTGCATTCCTCTAATAATTTGTGATGTTGAGCATCTTTTCATGTGTTTGTTGGCCATCTGTATGTCTTCACTGGAGAAATGTCTATTTAGGTCTTCCACCCATTTTTTTCATTGGGTTGTTTGTTTTTTTGATATTGAGCTGAATGAGCTGTTTGTATATTTTGGAGATTAATCCCTTGTCAGTTGCTTCATTTGTAAATATTTTCTCCCATTCTGAGGGTTCTCTTTACATTTTGTTTATGGTTTCCTTTGTTGTGCAAAAGCTTTTAAGATTCATTAGGTCCCATTTGTTTATTTTTGTTTTTTATTTTCATTACTCTAGGAGGTGGGTCAAAAAAGATCTTGCTGGGATTAATGTCAAAGTGTGTTCTGCCTATGTTTTCCTCTAAGAGTTTTATAGTGTCCGGCCTTACATTTTGGTCTTTAATCCATTTTGAGTTTATTTTTGTGTATGGTGTTAGAGAGTGTTCTAATGAAAGAAATCAAAGATGACATAAACGTATGGAGAGACATACCATGTTCTTGGATTGGAAGAATCAATATTGTGAAAATGACTGTACTGCCCAAAGCAATCTACAGATTCAATGCAATCCCTATCAAATTACCAATGGCATTTTTCACAGAATTAGAACAAAACATTTTTACAATTTGTATGGAAACACAAAAGACCACGAATAGCCAAAACTATCTTGAGAAAGAAAAATGGAGCTGGAGGAATCAGGCTCCCTGACTTCAGACTATACTACAAAGCTACAGTAATTAAGACAGTATGGTGCTGGCACAAAAACAGAAATATAGATCAATGGGACAGGATAGAAAGCCCAGAGATATACCCACACACCTATGGTCACCTAATCTATGACAAAGGAGGCAAGAATATACAATGGAGAAAAGACAGTTTCTTCAATAAGTGGTTCTGGGAAAACTAGACAGCCACATATAAAAGAATGAAATTAGAACACTCCTTAACACCAAACACAAAAATAGACAATATATATTTTAAATAACAATCCCTACTCCTTACAAATTGAGGTCCTGAATAATAATTACAAAGCAGCCTTGATTTCATGATTTGTCCTCTTTTTTTCATGTTTGCTTCATTACCAATATACTTTTAGTTAGAAGGAAATTGTGATGTATAGAGCCATGAAAACATTAAAGTTCTTTAAGACTTCCTATGTATCCTTGGGAAAAGTATTCTAGTTCTAAGAATACAGCCATTTTTGTACTATAGATATGTTTATCACTTAAAATTTATACCAATTTTCAAAGTGTAGTCATGTAAATTAAAGGGAAATATTGTGGGAATTTATTAAATTATTAAAATATTTGAATGCTCTATGAGAACATTTGACTTTCTTTTGAGACCTATTAGTTTTATAGAACAGAAAAGAGAAAATAAAATATTAAATTAGTAGAATAATACCCAATTCTGGGTTAATAACATTATTGGGAGGGTATGTTGACAGAAGAACATCTGTTTGTTCTAACTGTAATATATAGAAATCACTGAGTTAATGTATTTAATTCTATCATCCTTAAGAGGAAGATAAGCAAGCACCTGTTAAGTACAGTACAAAGATAAAAGAGTATCTGGAGAAAGAGTTAGAGCAAGAACCAAATTGCAAATCAACTTCAAAAAAATCACGTTTGTTTAGATGATAAGACATACAAGCTTTAAAGTAATAAGCACAATGCAATCTTCAGAATATCACCTGGGAAATAACAAAGACACAGACAAGATGAGAGAAGGTAAACATTATGAAAAGAAAAAAGAAAGACATGTTTGTAGGACCCAAACTTATAAATACCACATCAAAGAGATGAATGTCAATTTGGAAAAATAAAACAGAACTCAAGGAAAAATAAATGTTTCAAAAGGTTCCATTGTTTATTAACGGATTTATTTGACTAAACATCTAAAAGAACAAATACTTATGGTCAATCTGAAATCAGTATCTACTTAACACTAAAAGCAGCCACCTTCCCATTGCCCAGGAACAAAATCTGCACTGGACTTGATCAGGAAAACCTCTGTGTTCTGCAGAAGGGTTCAGGTTAAAGTCAGTCACAGTTGTGGATGGATTCAGAGGAAGACTTAAAGCACAAAGCCAGCAGGTTAACAGTGTAAATATTTCAGAATAGGATGGAAAACTGTCTTACTCTGCTCTCCTTTCAGGATTTTTATCACTTGCAGGAGAATGAAAGGAAAAAGTAGAGAATTCAGATGATATGGGATCATATTTTAGCAATGATAATAGCCTCGCAAGAATCTGGTGAGAGGCATTGGGAGATCAAGCACACAGCATAATAAAAGAGAAGACTATACATTACTTGTAGCATGAATACAATTTTGTTTTTGTATTACGAACAGTGTAAGACATGTCAAAAGAAGTGAACTTGTAGTAGAGTCCCCTGTTGCTTTTTTATACTCTGTCCTCTTTCAACCTCTCTTCTAACCCAAACTTCTAGAAATACTCACTTTCCTCTTTCTTTTGCTCCAAAATTGTCTTCATTTTAATTTTTAATGGCATTCCCATAAGAATCAAAATTTTTAAAAAACACTTTTAATTTTTGAGTCTATACAGTGTCAAGATGTTAAAATACATTAATCACTAACAAGCATTCATTCCTCTTTTAAATGATACAATTGAAGCTCACAAAAGTTAAGATGTAACTTCATTAGGAGTAACTTAGCCCAGAAATTAAAAGACAAGTGTTCAAATTCAAGTCTGCCTTGGTCATGCTTCTAAATGATCCCTTTTTCTTCTCTCACTCTATCAGTGCTTGCATCATCTTTTTCTCCTTCTATAGCCCTGATAGATAAATAATATATTAATGTAATTCACTCCTATATATTAACTTATAATATTTGATATATAAAATTCTACCCTTTTATTGGAGAACAACATGAATTAAAAGGAACATTTGAAGAAACAGGAGTACTTTGAATAAAATATAAACAAAAAGGCACATAATAGGCTGAATGTGGTGAAACTGAATATTTTTTTCTTACAATCATGACGTCAAGCAGGCTAAGCTCCTTGTTTGAGAAACTGTCCACATATGCTAAGGCTGTTTTAAGAGCTCTTGGTGAAGAACAGTCTTGAGACACTGGGGCCATTCTCTTTTTGGAATCATAGTAAATAAGAATGGAATCCGAATTGAGTCATGCCCTCTAGAATCTCTGATACAAATATCTAAAAGAGTTCTCAATACACAGTTCAGTAGTTATTATTTATTGAATTTACTGAATGAATGTTTTTAATTACTATCCAGACTTCCCTCTACTTATTTCAGGGATATACCTCTATCAAAATTCTAAATCCACATCCAACTTTATCCAAACCCTATACATATTGCAAGAATTGTATTACTATGCATGTCCTAAGGATTATTAGTTCTAATTTCTGTCTTGCTTCTGAGTCTATGATAGAAACGTTCCTCAACCACTTCATTCCTTACATTTTAATTTGTAAAATAAAGCACATATGACCCAGGATCAAATTAAGAACTTTCATTTTCCTTCTACCTCAGGCCCATTGAATACAATACTTGTGAAATGAAGACAGTGCCTTTTATTATGTTAACATAATAGTCTTTGGAAGCTGAGCATGTTGGTCAAAGTCTGTATAACATCTCAAATTACTTAAGATTTACTTAGTACAGTTATCCTTTTTGTAACATTCCATCATTATGAGTTCTTATTATGAGACAGAAGAGGTCAATTATAGGCTAGAGAATAGCAAACAAAATAGGAATAAGAAAAAGATAAAAGATTTACAAAATAAAAGTCAAACAAGCCTCACCTGTTTTATTGTGGGTTTTATTAGCAAAGGGCACTCAAAATATGTCTTAATCTCTAACCATGTTTTCAATCTTAGATTTCAAAATAAAACCTTCTGCAAAGGAGCTTTTAAAAAAGGTTTGTAATAGCTCTTTTCTTATTAAGGAAAACAAATACAGTGCCAAATCAAATTTTAATGTCTTTTTCTGGCTATGTTCACATCAGCAAATGTATTATCACTAAATGTTAAATTATTGCATAAATGTATGGCTAAATAGGTTTCATAAAACAATCACCAACTTATGACAAGTGTCAAAAAGACTAAATGCAAGCCTTGCTAATAAAGTTCAATGTAAATTGTGAAGTGGTATAAAATCAAGTCGGCCTCTATTAATAATGAATCACTGAAGTAACAGACTTTCTTCCCTACCAGCAGGATATATAATCAAGAGATAGAAAACTATCTTGATTAACATTTAATAATTAAGTTTAGACATTAAAAGAAATAAAACATGTTACTAATTTTAATGATCATAAAATAGATGTGGCAGAGAAGTATACCAAAATAGTGATGATTATGTTATTATTAAAATTTTCAAGGAAATTTAAAAACTTAAAAAAAGTCTCCCGTTATGTAAACACTTAATAACATTATAGAGAATGAGTAACTCAAGTCTTCCAAAAGATACCATGCGCATACTTCGTGAAAACACTAAAAAAGAGTCTCTATAGTCAAATCATCCTAATGTCTAACAAGGAAATAACACCATATTATTCTATTTTTCTGAAGATAAAGTTCCAGAAAATCAGGTTGACTTCTAATTATCCTGAAAATTGACATTTTATTACTTATGGAGATTCGATCTTAACTGCACAAAATCAATTTACTGTATAAATTCTATCCTCACTTTACTTCTATAACTTTGAATTCTTCAAACTGTCAAATAAATTTCATATTTTAAACTTCTTTCTAAGCTACAAACTACTTAATGATGTTTAGCATTTTCTCTCCTGTGATTTCTATGCTGTGTGAGAACAATTCTCCCAGATTTTCTTAGTATTAATACTGTTAATTAGACAAAGAAGCCATTAAACTGAGGAACCTCTAATGCCATGACAGCCTACATAAGGAAACCAAAATGTAAGCCTGTAAATGCCTCAAGATTAAGAAACTGAAACCTAATGATAACTAGTCACAAACAGCCAACGAGGCTTAAGCTACAGCAACTCAAAAATTTTCTTAATTTGCTTCCCCCTTTTCTCTATAAAGGTCTCTCCCAGAGCTCCTGTCTGTGGAGCATCCCTAAATACTTCCAGTTTGGGGCTGCCTGATTTGAACTGATATTTGCTCAAATCAACTCTTGAAAAATTTTAATATGCCTTAGCTTACCTTTTTTCAAACTTATTTTTTATTGAGGAAACATTGGTTTAAAAGGCCATAGTTTATCTTTTAACAATTCATTCTGTAGGAAGTATTGGAGTAGACACTTGATTTACAGACCAGCATGTGTTTTGAATTTTGAATCACGGTGGTTGAAAAGTCATAAGGCATTAAGAAAAAACAGTGGAATTTTTTCAATGCCTCTCAATGTAGTGACCAAAACAATATTTGATACCAAATGCAGTTCCTCTAACCCTCTGCAAGGAGTGATGGACCAATAATCTAAAAGTCTATGCTCTCAAGCAGGTACTGCTAACTGGGTCACTGGGGAATAGATGCCAGGAAGTAGGAATTAAGAAAAAGGGAGATATCAAGGATGGGAAGCTGTTTTACAGAGAAAGATGGGGATGATATTTTAGATGACTTAAGTTACAAAGAATTGAGCCTAGAGACTTTTCACCATATTTGTCATTCTTACATAAATATTTGTTAAGTTCCTACCAACAAACACATGAAAGAATGCTCAACAACATTAATCATTAGAGAAATGCAAATCAAAACTACAATGAGATATCTCACACCAGTCAGAATGGCCACATCAAAAACTCTAGAAACAATAAATGTCGGAGAGGGTGTGGAGAAAAGGGAACACTCTTGCACTGCTGGTGGGAATGTGAATTGGTACAGCCACTATGGAGAACAGTAGGGAGGTTCCTTAAAAAAACTACAAATAGAGCTACCATATGACCCAGCAATCCCACTACTGGGCATATACCCTGAGAAAACCATAACTCAACAAGAGTAATGTACCAAAATGTTCATTGAAGCTCTATTTACAATAGCCCAGAGATGGAAAAAACCTAAGTGTCCATCATCGGATGAATGGATAAAGAAGATGTGGCACATATATGCAATGGAATATTACTCAGCCATAAAAAGAAACGAAACTGAGCTATTTGTAATGAGGTGGATAGACCTAGAGTCTGTCATACAGAGTGAAGTAAGTCAGAAAGAGAAAGACAAATACCGTATGCTAACACATATATACGGAATTTAAGAAAAAAATCATGTCATGAAGAACCTAGGGGTAAGACAGGAATAAAGACACAGATCTACTAGAGAATGGACTTGAAGATATGGGGAGGGGGAAGGGTAAGCTGTGACAAAGCGAGAGAGAGGCATGGACATATATACACTACCAAATGTAAGGTAGATAGCTAATGGAAAGCAGCTGCATAGCACAGGGAGGTCAGCTCGGTGTTTTGTGACCACCTAGATGGGTGGGATAGGGAGGGTGGGAGGGAGGGAGACGCAAGAGGGAAGGGATATGGGAACATATGTATACGTATAACTGATTCACTTTGTTATAAAGCAGAAACTAACACACCATTGTAAAGCAATTATACTCCAATAAAGATGTAAAAAAAAAACAAGAAAAGAACAGTATATTTCTATATTAATGAAAGGTAACATTTTAAAAAATGGAAAAAAATTCTTGTGTGCCAAGCAAAAAGGTAATCCATTCTTGGTGTTACTATACCCTTTTTTAACCAAGTGGCCATTAACTTATGATAGAGTTTATATCTTTCCCTGAGGTATAAATTAAGAGTCAAGAGTCATGTTATAAACTGGCTATTTCAGTATACCTTGGAATGTTGTGAATTCAAATATATTAATGATTTTAGAAGCAAAATTGTTGGCAAGTTTTATTTAAGGAAATCACATTTTTATTCTTAAAAATTATCAAAGAATGTATTGTTCTTCATGGAGAGTCTCTTGTGAGTAAAGCAAGGGCATTGATAGGCAGAAATATGGAAAAGCTCAATATATATTTTTTTAATCCATAAACCCATAGCAAGGCTTCATGTTTTTTATATATCTGTCTCTCTCTCTCTCTTTCTCATGCCTCTGTCTTTATCTCTATCTTTGTCTATCTGTCTAAATTAAAAGTTAAATACTCAATCCTTGTAAAAAAGCATGCTGGAAGATATTAATGGGATATGAAGAGTATGCTCTCTGAATTTTTCTCTTTGTCAGTATTTTTTAAAGGGCTTAGTAATCTAGTTCATCCATATTACACTCTGTGTCTTAGTTGTATATTTTGCATAATTGCAAGGAAGAAGAGGGTGAAAATATGTTTACTTTTGACAAATCAACCTTATATTTTGAAAAAATAACATATTGAAAATATTGTTTTATATTTTCTTAAAAATAAATCAGACCCTTAACAAAAAATACTTTTATTAATATTTTCTTCAAATATTTGTATACTGGTAATCAATATACCGTGTTTTATTGTTGCAAGGCTACTGATTATCACTGGTAGCAAACCACATTTCTACTAGTTTATTCATTCATAAAATTTATGTATCATATATTAAACAAACTGGAGGTTGTAGTTTCTATGAAAAAAAATACAGTAACAAAATCATTAATATAGTTTTCCAAAGCCCTATATTTTCCAGTATTCCTTAAATGTTTCTCTTTTGTTGATGTTGTGGATGGTATTTTCCACAAGAGATTTTATACTTCAATCTTGGGGAGGAGGGAGTATTTATGCGACCATTAAAAGCAAAATGCAACCTTGTGTTTAATGTCTTGAACTTCAAAACTTCAGTTGCATTTAATTAGAATTAATTCTGTTTTTGATATTGCTCTGTTTTACTAATCCACTAAAATGCATAATTAAACTATTATTTATGTTCAACTATTAAATGTGGATATGTACCTCTCTGTATGTATTTACCAAATATATATAAACCTTTGTTCACAGCCAATTGATAACGTCCTAAAATATAAAATGTCCAATTCTATGAGGCTTTATTTTTACTCAATACTCATCTAACTTTGGTTCCATAAACAAGATATATTTAAGAAAAAAAGTAAAATCCATAATAAAAGTAATTTTAAGTCCTCCTTGATACACTTCTGAGAAATCAAGCCAGTGAATTATTCTAATGACTAGGTAATAAATTCTTTGCAATTTTGTTTTAAGTGTGAAGGAAAGCTTAATTGAGGTCTCAGCTGATAGATCACTGTAAGTATTTTTGTTATGGATAATGTTAAAGTACGATTTCTAAAATGTAAATTCTTAACCATCGGACAAATATAAAATGAACTTGTATCAAGAATTTATTTAACTCATTAATTAAAGAGGAAACTGGTAAGATGCTATGACCAACTCCAAGAGGAACTAAGAAGCTAGTATATTTATAGGACGTTTAACAAAAAACAAGTTAGGATAATAATTCCAGGTTAGATATAAAACTGATAAATTCCCTGTAGGGTCATTAATTTTGGGTTATCTGTACCATTGGGCAGAAATTATTTACATTACTAGTAAATCAAATTAACAAAGTAACTTCACTCAATCTGAATCCTTTAATTAACAGTAAACTGTGAGAGAAACTCAGTACCTTACCCTGAGAACCCTTCTGAAGATTTTGCCTCCATAAGGCACTGAAAAGGTGTGCCTCCAACTTTCCTGCCTTATGTCCAAGCTTGGGATAATTTTTCCAACTGATTATTTAATAATTGGCGTATAACCCAGAATGAGTGCAGAGAACTGAGTGATTTTGCAAATTCTTATTAATACAATAATATTTTGCACTGCTTAAATCTTTAAAAAATAAATAAAAATAGAAATCTTTTTTTGAAGCTAACAGAATTAAATCATCCACTGAATGATTGAGACTCACAAACTCCATCTATTTTACCTTGAGATACATTTCCAATGAACTGATTATGGGAAATTAGCCAGTGAAACTTTCTTTTTAATCTACATACAGATATTTTTCAGGTGTGTATAACATGGTCATAAATATAAGACTAGCATATTAAAATCATATTATATTAGGATAGCAATCTCTGGGAAAAATAGAATGGAAATGTGAGTTAAAATATAAGATGCAGGTATATATATACTTTTTTCCTATTTTACAAGTACTTGTTCATGTTGTTTTCAAAAGGATACTGAAGCATTTATGGGTATAACCTGTGTTAGCTTTTGAATTCTGTTGCTCATAATTTTTAAAAGAATGTCATGGATTTATTTGACCAATTTAGCAATATATCTGCAGTTGCAGTTTTGTCATTTCATCATTTTATATTAATTAAACTTAAAATTTTAAAATATTATAAACACAACCTAAAAAATGGTCAAGAAAATACTGTGGATTAAAATGAGGTATTTAGTAAATATGTGACCCCAAATGTTTGAACAGTACCAGTAACAGGCCGTTTTAAAGATTTTGGACTTACAATGAAAGCAACTGAAAGTCAGGCAAGAGTTTTAGTGGATTACTTGTAATTACTGTGTCTAAATAAATGCGGTGCTAAAGAAATCATTCTCAGTTGTATAGCAACAGAAGATATGATGAAACATATTCTTTGAAAAGTAAATTTTGGAGACTATGCTTCAATCAACAGTCTATCACTACAATTATGAAGCCTCCTTGATAGGACACACACAAAATATCATATTTTTTAAATGGTTAAAGCAAGCATATTGGAATGTGTACGTCTCTGTTTCTATTGTAGCTTTTACTTCTAATAAAGATAATGTTTGTGATCTACTATCCAAAGTTAGGTAGCAGCATATGTTACTTCAATAAGCATAAAGCAATAATACAGTTCCCTCTATGATCTTATCTGTGACTCTCATTTGAGTTCCCCATGTCCTAAAAGCCCAATTGTCACAAGTTTGTCATACTTGACAAGTTCACAATCATGGGAAATTTATGTTTTAAACGTACAGAAAATTTTAATAAATCAATTACCAGTACCTCAGCATTTTAGAAGAACCAGACTAAGAAGGCTAAATAAAAACAGAAAGAAACTTCAGGTTAGCAGCTGAATCAAAGCAGAAGACTAAAAAGTTTAAAGTAAGCAGAAAAAATTCAGAAAGCATAGAAGTCTGAATCTAGTTTTAGAATATCAACCATCAGTAAAAACCTCAAAGATATTAGTTAATTATACTGTATTTGGGTTTTCATAATGATGACTTCAAGTAATCATAAAACACTTAAATTGTGGTCATTGTTCTCTTTTGAAGATAGCAAATCATTATAAAATAAGCTGTAAAAAATAATCAAAAGGATTATGTTTTTAAAATGTTCCTTGCTGAAAGTCTTAAATTTTTATTAGCTGGAAAGACCAAGCAGACAGTATTTTACTAGTTCCAGGATACATGGAGCTCCTTACACCTTAAAAAACTTGAATGGATATTTTAATTTCAAATTCATTTCAAGAAAACTGCAAGTTTCAGGAGCTTTCTAGAATTGCCTGCCAAGAAGGAGAGTATTTGACATTTATAGCATAAAATAATTTCACTGCAAAAGATGTTCATTATCTGCTGTTTCTGAGATTGCACACTTTCTAAATTAGCCAATTCATCTGATGTGATGTAAAGAATAATTTACGTATATAATGAATATTTAATAGTATAAATTTAAGATAACTTTATGTTATCAGACTGTTTGGGCTAGTTCAATTGGCAATGAATCATTTTTTCCCCTATCATTTTACAATAATAACTTATTTTTTCTGTATATGACAGAATGAGGCATTAGAACTCACCATGCGTGTACCAGTAATACAACATTAAAACAAAAAAAACTCTTGCATTTATTTTTAATAATTATATCTGATTTATGCAGAAGACAACCTATTTAAACACAGAAATTTAACCAATAAACTCAATTACAACTTTATAAACTTAACATTAATTACACGTTAATGTAAACACGAATATACAGGACGTGAAGAAACATATACATCAGAAATCTCTCAATTTGTCATTTTACTTTACTTACTATTAAAATTAGATTAGCTTTTAGGCATTCTCTGTGGAGACTGAAAAACAAAATGGATGAAGTTCTGAAGACCTATTTTTACAATATTTAAAAAATATTCAACCTAAATTAAATAATGACTCTCCTGACGTTAATCACATGAAATGTTTTAAATGGCATCCTGAAAAGTCTTTGGAAGTAGTTGCACATTCGGTGAACTAGCGACTAAGAAACAAAACAAAATAGGAAACAGAAACAAAAGTTTTCATGAACCAGTTCCTCAAGAGAAACTTTACAAAGAGATATCAGAAAAATATGACTCATCAATTCTGATAAAAGAGGACATGATGTAATCTTGTGGACATATGTCTTTGCTAACAATATAGAGTAACATTTTTTGTATGAATGTTTGCTATAATGTCTCTCATCAAAGGCCAATGGCATAACCAAATTTCATCAAAGCAACTCTAAAAGCAGCCAAAACAGGGTAGTTACACAACTGTCTTATTTCCAGATGATCATAGGTCATCATGTACATAACTGAGAGTAATGGTGCCACTGTACATGCCTCAGGAGACTCTTCAAGATGACTGATCCTTGCAATAAAACTTTAAATAAAGAATTAGACAGCACAGAGTTTAGGGTTATATTATCTGATAAAAATCTGGAGTGCAAATATGATGCAGATTTAAGTCAGGTCCGTATACTTTTCCAATTAATGAAGCAGGGTGCACGAAGATGCTGGTGCATAAACAGAGAATGAAGTGAACTAAGCAAGGGCCTATGGATGGAACTAAGACATTCTTGAAGAATGGAGTCCTTAAAGTGATAAATAAAGTGATGTTATTAGAATGCTGCATAGGCTCTAGTATTACAGAGAAACAGTCAGCTTATTCAAGATGTCATGAAATAACCAATGTACAAATGGACAATGGAGAACCAAATTAAGTACATCTGAAATTTTCCAGAACATGTTTACTGCCAAGATCATAGTAGTTTGTTTTTGTTTGGTTTAGTTTTTTAGGACCACTGACCAGATGATATATAAGAAATATGTACAAGTTGGTCTATTTAAAATTCTTTCTCATAAAAACAAAGTTTAAGAAAATATCATTGAGACCATAAAGTATACAATTATGTATGAATCCACGATTATTTCTCTATACATGGAGTGCCAGTGGAATATGAGTGGTAATTAGAAACGAGAATCCTCTTGGGCTTATTTAGCTTAAAACTACTTAAAACTAGCTTAAAATAGTGTACAATTTTCATGGAGAAAAATGGTACATGTTTAACGTCATGATTATTAAATTAAGGCTTATAATTGGTTTTCATTTAAAAAATAATCCTTTCTGAATCAAGATAAAACCACAAACCCTGTATTAATAAAAAACTGTTAGAAATGCTGTTTTATTCATATTCTGACAAGAAAGCCAGATGTGCTTTAAAGATTTCTCTATTTGTAACTTTGTCATCAATGATAATATATGAGAAATATTTTCTACATCCTAGACAACTGAATCTCATTATTTAAAACCTTTAGAGCTGTTGATTTTTTTGTATATAAAGCAAAGAATAATAAATCTTAATAAACAATAATCTCCCAAGTGTTAATCTGCATTGTGACTTCTACAAGTTTCTTCACAAAATGCAAGTCACAGGAAATAACCCTATCTTTTCTCATAAATTATTACCACCTGTCACTATTATATGGACTCATCCCTGAATTTTGGGTGGAAATGAGAATTCTCTAATAAAAATTTAATTTCATTTTGAAAATCCAGGTATTCTTTATCTAACTTGCACGTTTGCATCTTGCATACTTTCTCTCTGACATGAAGACAGAGGGAATGTGTTTGTGTGTTATTAAAGCTACTTCAAAATTCTTGTCAACACGGGTACAAGAAAAATGAGCACCAGGTTTTCACAAACACAGATGTGGTGAAATTAGTTACTTCATCAACAGGGTTTTGATAGGGGCCGTAAGGCAGGTATTGCTCCCCAAACATCCAAAATGTTTTAAGAAATACTTAGCTCTGCATTCATTACAATTTGTTGTATAAGCATATTCATGCCATTTAAAAGATGCTATAATAGCAAGTGAAAAAGCTGCTCACAAACCAAACTATCCATTATGATTATCATTTTAAAATTATTATTTCTAAAGTATGCCTGGAAAATTATAAACTCAAATTATAAAAATAACTCTGTCTGCATAGTAAAATTGCAAGTATTTTTGTTTTATTTAATGTCCTATATTTTCTAAACTATGCTTAATAAGAATTTATTAATTATGAATAGAAGAGGAAATAAATAAGTGTGAGGCATTTAAAATGTTATCAACAGTTAAGTTCTTTTTTACTTCACACATAATGCATCTCATGCACAATCATGAGTGTAAATGCCCATTAAGGTTGCTCTGATGAGTTAAAAAAAGAAAGAAATAGCAATCAGAAATGGATCATTTTAATTTAGTTTGTGAGAGCAGCCTAAAATAGGTATTAGAGTATAATTTCTTCCCATTTGGTACTATACGGTGCAATTCTGTATCAACAGATTTTGCATGTAAACATGGTGAGTTACAATCCTCATTCAGATTAACACACTGTAGTTCAGTTTTTAAGACTGTGGAGTTGACATGAGTTGAATCTAGATTCTGCCTTTACTACTTGTGTAACCTTAGCAGATCACTAAACTTTTCTTCCTACCTCCATTTCTTACTTATAAAATGGGAAATATCTCAGAGTTGTGAGGATTACAGGAGTGAATACAAGTAAATCCCTCAACACACTGATGGGCAGGTTATGAGTGCACAGTTACATTAACGAATATCATTTTTGTTTTTTGTTGTTGTTTCTGTTGTTGTTTTTTATCTGCTCCTAGTGAAATGAACCAAAATTTAATTGTGCTTTCTTTACTGCAGTATTCAAGTATTCCTGGTAGGAATTCTTTTTAAGTTTGACATTCAAATTCCCAAAATAATGAATTCCACTCTGTGGGTTACAAGAAAAAATGAAATTAAAAAAAAAAAAAAACTAAAAGTAATCATTCATTCAATAAGATAGTATTGCTCTGCATTTAAAAAGAATGATAAATATGGATGTTTGTTTTTTAATAAATGTTATGTGTAATTCATTTATCAGATGGTTAGAACAGTATTTGAGATGAGAAGTAGGACCTGAAAAAAATTCCTTTTAATAAATTGATTTCAAAAAATGATACCATGAGTTTGAGAAACTTAGGAATGTTTTGCAACAGTGATAATTCTTTGAAGGCTGACATTTAGCATAAGTAATATGATACAGTTAGAACATTAGCTAAGACATTGTAAATATTTAGAGTGGTTTAAAAATTCTAGTTTAAAATATTATACCCTGTTAATCATTAGTTTAACTAATGTTTCCTTTCTGTTAACTTCTAAATAAAATCTAACAGTTATGAGAGGGGCAGCAATTCCTAAATTATATGTATCAAGCTTTCAGCTCTTTAATAGTAATAGTGAATTTTTCTCTCTAAGGCTGTCAATCAATATGATTTGATTTAAGGAAAAAGGTTTGGAATGATTAGAAAACACTCATATCTGTCAAAAACCTGGCAATATAAAATTTAAAGTCTCAGCAATCTAAAATCCCAAATATCTGTTTTTCCTAAAATGTAGACAGGTTGTAAGTAGAATTAAGTTTATATAGAAGAATAGAACATTGATGATCTTTTGTTTAAGATAAGGTTATATTACAAGATAATTATTTCAGCCAATGGAGTGCCACTTCTCCTGTTATGGAAGGGGATTGGATGGGTGAGTTACAGTACACAACACATTGAATCATTTGTCATCTTCCTAAACATAAAAGTCTTTTTGGGTGCCACAGCACCAATTCAGAAATGACTGAATTGCTCCTTTCTTGTAGGTTAGACTCTAGAGCCCTTATTGAGCCAGGTAGATACTAATTGTATCAAAGACAATAAAAGCACAATTTGATTTTGGCAGCATTCTTTTGTAAGATATATTTTGCTTTCCTATTTTAGCTTACAGAAAAATACTCAAGATGAAGAATAAACACAAACTTTGAGTTCATTGTTCAACAACTTACTTAAGTCAACACGTCCTCATTATCTGGATGTGCCACACAAGGCATCTCCCTAGTTAGCCTTGCTTTGTTGCCCATCCTTTTTAATGTTGATAATAGCAAACAAATGACATAACAATTAGACAATATCATTAAAGTCCACTAGCAAATCATCAAGATAAAGAAAAACTCAACAGAAAAAAATGAACTGAATAGAAAAATAAATCCAAATGCATAATTAACATAAAAAAATTCTCAGCTTTATTCAAAGTGTGAAAAAAAGTACATTCACAAAAGACATCTATCTCTGATCACTATAGGCCAGAAACTATACTGTAATTGTATTATCCCATTTAATCCTCACAATAATACCTTATGAGGGAGATAGGATTATCCCCACTTCACAGATGGGTAAATCGTGGCAATGACAGGATAGGACTTGCCTGATGTCAAATAGCTTATAATTGGCAGAACCAGGATTTGTTTTCTTGAGGTCTATTTCTGTAGACACACACACACACACACACATCCCAAGGAAATAAACCAAAAAATAAAATCCACTATGCTTACTACAGTGCTATTTGTGCTAGTAAACAATTGGAGCCAACCTAAGTATCCCATTACTAGAAGAATGATAATATGAACCATTGGACATGCATAATACGCAGTTACTCTGAACTTGTTAAAGAATAAAAGTCTGTGTGGATTGTCATAAGTATCTATGATACATCTTTGGCTAAAATAGCATGTTGCTAAACAATATAGTAAAATATAAATAAAAAACTATAAATAAAAAGTATGTGTATGTATGTACACATGAATACACACATCTGTAAACATCTATATACAATTATATGGAAAAATATCTAGAAGAATGAAGGTTGTTAAGCTTGATAATGACTTTGAGGTGTGTTTTACATGAGGCAGAGCAAGAAAAGTGTGGTGGAGATTGGACTTCCTTTTTACACTTATGTAGAACATGCATTATTATGAACTAAAAAGAATGGCTTATTATTATTATATTTTACCAGATTACTCTTACACTATTAAGGTGTACACTTCTATGTGGCTTTGCTTATAGAATCCACAGAGAATCTTAACTGAAAAGAACCAACTGAATTCAACTCCACCCCATTCCAACTTTGAAGCTGCCAGGTAACTATATAAAGGTCAACAAGAATTGCTATTAACTAGGTCAGACTGGGTGTTAAAGTGCAAAGTACTGATCACTTCTTTACATGAAAATTCATTTTGGAGAGTAAAAACAAGGCTGTGCTTTACCTTAGCAATGGTATGATGATGGGAGAGAAGACCCCACAATATTGATGAGAATAAAACATCTTAAAGGACTTAAATGTGTTTATTTACTGTGTGAATTCATTTTATTCTGTTGACATTCATTAGGAGATAAGGTGTTACTTGATATTATTAATTTACTTGTAGGATGGCAGGAAAGCCCATTAGTACGTTTCTTTTTTTTTTTTTTCTTTCAAATCACAGCCTCAGATTCAGGAGATGTTGAGCAATCTTGAGAACTGTAATCCTACTTCTTACAGTAGTTTACATTTTTACATCCGATAAACATTTGGTCTTTTCATTCATAGCATTAAATTGAAGAGCTTTAAATTACAGTGTTTTTTTTTTTTAACCTGGATATTTCATAAAGTGATTATGAAGCATTTTTATAGCACGATAAGGTTGAATAACTGTTTTCATTATAACCATTTCACTCAGGTGACCTAACACCTCACGAAGCAAATCGGTATCTTCACTCAGTTTCATTTCCACTTTCACATAAGCCAAATGTTTATACAAGTGTTTATATTTTGACATGCACGAAAGAAAAAATATTCGTTTCCTAACGTTATATATCTTTATTTGGAAAAGCAATTGTATATTTTTGCCTCTTTTTTCTTGACAAATGATAGCCATGAACTCCTTACCTTTTGGTTTGGTTTTCCTTTCTGAGGATACTTCGTAGTGACAGATCAAGTACTTTTTTGGTGCACTCACGTACTATCTATATTATTTCTTATTTAATTGTGTTTTTTTCTCTTGTTGCTTGTTTTTCATCTCAAAAATCTGTATTTATATTTGCAAAATATACTTATCTATCACATGACTGATTAAATATGTAATTTTAGATAAAGAGAATGTTCAAAAGTTGACATCAGAATGTACATGATATAAATGGACAAAAAATACAAGCTTTTAATAACTATATCAATTTTAAAGCATACTTAACTGAAATGATCTTCATATACCCTCAATCTCTACTATGAACTTCAATGTATGGTTATATGCATTACATATTATATATATGACATATATTTCAATATATTATCTATTTTCATTTTAGCCTATATCCAAAACTTAAACCTCATTTTATTAGTCCTTAATTTGAACTTAAGAAATGCTTACATTTTCATGTATAATTACCAAGTAATGCTATTACTCAAGTGTATTTATCATTATAATAGTATTGAAAAAATTAAAACGTTCAGTGTTGCTTTTTCCTCCAAAGTTCGTAAACTCAAGATTAGTATTATATTTCCTTAAACGATAAATAAGAAGTAATATTATCTATGAAATCTGCAAGCATAGAATATCAAATTACCTTAATTCTCAATGCAATACTGAATCACCAAAATTTTTAATTTTTTAACCACAATTTGAAGTAACTAACCATTTTGACTTTGAAATCACTAAACTATTAGTTCATAATTATATCTAAAATGCAAGATTCTCATGTAATTATAGGTAATTTACATAATTCACATATTATCTAAATGATTACTAAACTGATTCCTAAACTTTACATGGACTATTAATAGCTGAGCTTGAAATATTTCATCTTTTTATTTATAGGCACATATACAATTTGCCTCCTCAAAATCCCCATTAGGATGTCTAATAAACAACTAAATATCTTAGAGATCCAAAAGTCAGCTTCTCCTCCCTCCCTTCAACCAAATCAGCACCTATATCAATATTATCCATCTCAGTAAATGGGTGTGTTCTTTTTCTACGTTCTTAGCCCCAAAACTTGGAGCATTTCTGTCTTTTCGTTCACAGTCTATTACCAAACCACAAACTACCTCTTCTTTTAGAATCTAACCACATTTCACCAACTTCATTTCTTTAATCTCTCATCTGTAGTATTATAATACTCTCCTAATTCGTCCTTTTCCCTCTTTATAAGACTACTCTCACATCAGCTGAGTGGAGATGCTACTTCCTTGTTCCACGTAACCCACTTGCTTCCCCTTCTTAGGGTAAAGGCTTAACTATCTATGGCAGCTTCCCAGGACTTACATGATCTCTCTCTTAACTCTCAGCCCTCCTCTCCTATTTATTTCCCCATCATGTATTACAGTCACACTAACTTCCAATCATACTAGCCTCCTTGCTATTTGCACTTACTTTTCTACCTGGAATGTTTTCCCCTGGATTGCTAAGTAGGTCACTTCCTCAACTTCTTCATATATTTGCTCAAATGTCAGTTGCTCCATTGAGGCAACCCATTCCCCAGGTCTCCTTACACCCTAATTCTGGTGAGTTTTCTCTATATTACATATCTCTATCTTATACGTGTGTATTTCTTTTTTCACTGTCTGCATCCCCTCCATAGATTGAAAGCTCAATAAGGACAAGAAAGTGTTTTGTTGTTTTTTTCTATTTATTCACTGCTGTATACTCAGTTCATAGAAAAGTGACACATGTTGAGCTTCCAGAAAATACTATTTTTATGGAATAAGTCATTTTGAAGTTCATCAGATGTACATCTAGTACATCATACCTGAGTATAGGGATAAGGTGAACTAGAAACCATGCACTAGAATTTTATTTGCACATGGTAACATTTAAAAATATGAATGTACTTTCTAGAGGATCACTAAGGTCAGGAGATGAAGATAGTTATGTTATAAATGATATAAAACATTCTACTTTCAGTTCATAATGTAGTAATCGTGACTGAAAATAAGGGCGTATGAACATACACACTGGAGGGAGGGAGATGCAAGAAGGAAGATTCATTTTGTTGTAAAGCAGAAACTAACACACCATTGTAAAGCAATTATTCTCTAATAAAGATGTAAAAAAAAATTAAAAATAAAATATCATTGAGTGAATATATAGTGAGAGGCTCATTTCATATAAAAAACAAGTATTAGAAAGCTTGTTTTCACAGTATCTTTTAACTTACAGTAAATGAGGTGATAGTAAGTATTAAGTAAATAATTAGAAAACAGTATGTATTTATTGAGGTATGAGCACATAAAAGGAAGTTAAGGTATTTATTCTCAACAGTAAAATTAGAATAATTCTTAGAAAATCTACTCTTTAATATCATAATTGTACTTTCTTGGTTAACTTTTATAAAAAGAAGCTCCATATTATACCTCAAAGGAAGTCCAGGTAAGATCATTGTGAAAATGTTCAATATATCTCACATCCATATATTATACAAACAATTTTGTTTCACTTGCCTACATTCAGGTCAGTTAAGAGCTATAAAACATCAAACTAAATGTTCTCTACTGTGAAGTGGAAAACATTATCAAGTCATAAATAATGTTATTGATAATGAGAAGGATTCTTGACATAATATGCTGAGGTTAAGTCTAAGTATGGATTTAATTTCTGATTCCTGTTGACTTACTATTAAAGTTTACAATCAGTCAATATGATAAACAGACACTTGGATATAGGATAGTATTTATAGTTTTAAATCTCCAACTTGGACCTGAATGTTGATGCTAACTGTATTATCTGAAACTCTGACTTGAAAATAGATCACATGGGATGAGATGATTGTTTAATAATAAATTAATAAATTGGAATTAAAATTAAATACATAAAAAAATACTCATTGTGATAGTTAATTTTACATGTTAAATGGGATAGGCTATGGTGCCCAGCTGTTTGCTCAAACATTTGTCTAGATCTTGCTGTGAAGGTGTTTTTTTAGATGTGATTAATTTTTAAATTAGTAGATTTTAGGTAAAATAGATCATCCTTCATAATGTGTGTGGGCCTCACCCCACCGCATTTCAGGTCATGATAAGTGCTATAAAATACATTTTAAGGAAGTAAGGGGGTTGAGAGAATCAGTTGAATCGGAGATGAGGTCTAACTTACATTATGGTTAGAGAAACTCTGTTGGGTGATACCAGAGTTATGAATAAAGAGAGTTATATATAATGTGTGAATATAGGAGAAGGATTTCACGGGCCGAGACAAGGGCAGATGTAGAAAAAAGGTTGCAGAAAGAGGCAAATGTAGAAAAAAAGAGAAGGCTGGGACTTTGAGGGAATAAGAAGGCTGATGTGATTGAAGAAAGTAGTAAAGAGGAAAATTACAGGATCTAGGTTTGGAGAGATGCAGAGGCCAGTAGAATTGGCCTGCAGCCACAGTTAGACGTTTTGATTTCATTCTAAGCCTTTGGAGTCTCTTGAATAGAGGAATGATTTAATCTCAAAATGGAAAATACCAGTATGACAGGCTAGCACAAATCAAATTGCAACTAATGAGCCCACTACATGCTGAAACTAATCATATGGTGAGTGGTGATGAATAAAAAGGGGGGTGAAGTAACATCTGTGAAAAACAACTACTCCATCACAAAGAGGGGTATCTGCACATTGTTACCTTTTCCCAGACCTTCAAGCCAGTGAATGCTGTCTGATTTGGTGAACCTATTTAGTAGTAGTCCGATCTCAAAATGTACGTAACCTATCAAAGTTCAGAGGTTATTTCATGTGAACACTCATTTCTTTTTAATAGATACACACACAAAATGCTGCCCTCTAAGCTTGTCACTTTATGGATAGGTAACACAATACTGTCATTCTTGCATATATAAGTCTAGACTACTACTATCTTTCCCACTGATACGTCTCAAATGGGCAAATCTCCTTCGCTGCTTCCCTTAGGATGACGACCAGAGGAATTCTGTTTATTTTCTTGCTTCTAATGGTTCTTCTCCTACTGCTTGAGAATCTTTCTCCTCTATACCCCATGACCAAAGTTCCATCTTAATGATGGAAAATCTATTTCAACTTTTTTTAACACTGATGTGAGGAGTAACTGCTGTGATACCATGGACTGCAATGAGGAGAGATAAATAAGAGGAAAAGAAAATTAAATTCCCGTTACTCTATTACCTCCTGTCAACACTGGGCTTTACCCGCAGCTTTCTTCTCACCTACACTTACTTCCTTCTCTGAATACTCTATTTTTGTCCTTTCCTCAGAATTCTCATGCAATTTCTGCGGTAAAGTGCCCAGTTGAGCCATCATTTTAAGGAGGAGGAAAAGGAGGGGAATTTGGATAGCTTTTTGAAATGCAAATGAGTCTTTATTTAGTTCTTTGTATTTAAAAACACCAATCATGATTACCTACACAACTGTTATTTTAGACATACCGTCTCTGGGTTGCAGTCCCAGGCTGGGTTCTGCTAGAAGCTCAGAGGTAAAGATTACTAGGAAGCAAGTCTGCAGAAGGTTTACTAGGATTTACCCCTGGAATCAACACCTGTGAAGGGAGGGAAGAGGAGGAGTCTGTGTAGAGGGAGTCGATCTGTGAAACAATCCCAACCATGACTATGGCTGACCTCCCAGGGTACTCTGGAACTGGAAGGACCCTTCAGAACTGTCATGAGTTTGATCTAGATGGCTTGGCCTCTATAACTCCCCATTGTCAACCACTGGATGTGGGACACTCCAGGAAAGTGGACTTGATAGGGATCTCCTTTGTAGCTGAGGCATTTCAGAAAAAAACTGAAAATTAAAGGTAGTTTTATGACAACATTCTCAGTAGCTGAAGCAACAAGTTCCTCAGTCCTGAAAAGAGATCTGAGCACTGCATCATGACATCCCCCAGAGAGGGGAAAGAGTCCCAGGGAAGAGGTGCAAGGTTACCTGTCTGGATGAACTGTGACCATGATCCCTGGGAAGAAAGAGAATTGAAGGGACACGGATAGGAACAAAGAAGCGGCAGGGCCTGTATCTGTAGAATTAGGTGAGACCAAAACAGTTTTTTTTATGAGATTCTTTTTTTACTTTATATTCATTTTTTCTCCCTTCCTGGCTCTTTCCCAAATAATCAGCTGTAATAGATAAGTCAGAAAACCACAAAAAAGATTGTATGCTTGCCGTAGACATAGGAAGGAAGGTGGAAAGTATGGGATAGTATGTGTTTGGGCCTGGGGAGGAGAAAGACTGCTGGCAGTAGAGGGAAAGGAGATCAACCCCCCACGTTCAGAAGAAGAGTCGGTGAATCGCTATGAAGCCTCTGAACATACTCAATATTCCCAGGAGGTTTGCGTTGTCAGAAATATGAAGTTTCTTACATGAAGAATCCTTGGGTTTTTGTCTCATCTCCACTCTTCTGATCAACTGAAAATTTTCAGAAACAACAGATGTGCTTTATAACTGAAGCTCCATCTGCTGGATTAAGGGTTATGGGACAGCACCCACTGTCCCTCCAGGTATTTCCTCACATCCTAAATTAAATCTATGCGAAGAAGCATTGTGACCTTTGTAATACAAACTATTTTAATAGTTTTAGAATTATAGAGTACAAAAAAAGGAACCAAGGATCCTGAAAAATCAATGTAGGGAAGACACAGATGTTGAAATGTGTTAAAATATAATTCACATAATTGTCAAGAAGATCAGATTATAACTGTAACGTATATATAAATTGAACACATATCAAATATTTTAACATATTAATTTCTGGTTCAAAGAGCATGTGAGAAACTAAAGTTCTTATAAAATGGCAAAATTGGTGGGTTAGATGAAAAAAATAGCCGCTTAATGTCCAATAGGCCCATAAACTGCTACCTCTAGGGTTATTTGCTCCAATGGACACAAATTATTTGCATCTCTACTGGACAAAAATCCACAAGTGAACCTGTGGGTTCTCTAAGTCTGAGATTCTTTAATCAACAGTAAGTAGGGAATAGAACTAAAAATATTCCCCTGGAATCTGCATAATCCTAATCCTAGGGAGATCTCAACTCCCACAAAACTGAAAGACATTGGCCCGACTTTTTGTCTACATTCAAGTTTCAGATACTTTTTTTAATAACAGTTCAATATAAAATATAGAGGAATACTTTATTTCAGGTTTCAAGAAGAGCTAGTTAAATGAGGAGTTAGGAAGCAACTGTAATCTAAGAAAAGAACTACCAAAGTTGTATCTGAGTGATAAAATAAAGATTAGGAGAATTATCTTTTAGAATATATGTTCTCTAACTGAGCCTTTGAAAAATTCTAGTTAACAATTTACTTTGGCCCACGAATGTTTCCATTAAATACCTACACACCTGTTTGCTTGTGCCCGGCAGCATTTAGAATGCCATCATTCTGATAAGTATTTACCAAAGGGAACATGGTTATTACTCAGTATTAAACCAGGAGATGAAGAAAAAAGAGGGCTGTGACTGGAAAAGAAAAAAGCAGGTGTAGGGCGGTGCATGGGAAGGAAATAGCGAGCAAGACATCTCTTAAAACAATAAAGAGCCAGGAGTGGAAAGCAGGATTGAAAGTAAAAGAAAGAATAATTTGAATATTAACTTATAGTTTATGTCATTTTCACTCATTCAACTCTGCTAATTTTTCAGATACCACCTCAAATCGTTTCTCCAGAAAAAGTCCTTCACAGACCATGTTTGCCCAGAATAAATGTTAGATTTTATAAAAAATCAATTTGACTGGTTTTGTCTTCATTATTCATTCAATTATATAAAGGCTGACATATTTAACCCTCTTTTAAACCATCTTAAAGCATATTTTTAGTTCCTTGATTTGAGGAATGATATACTTTTGTATGTGTATCAAAAAACTAACAGAGTAGAATTTAGATTAAAAAACTTGTTTAATTACTGGCATGTAAACAGTTTAGCTCCAGAGAGAGAGTTTCAGTGCCTGGGCATAATTTATGGAAAAAACTTGGAGTTGAATAAGAAAGTAAGGCCAGAATGTTCATGTAAAGCATAGGAGAATACCAGACTAAACATCTCTCAAAAATAAATAATCAACAATGCTGATCTCTAAATAGCATTCTTATTTTTTCTCAAGCTTTATTTTCTGAATCTGACTCTCCATATATATTTTTCCAATAATATGATATAATGATATAATATAGTTGTGAAATAGATTTGATGTTGTCCTTTAATGTCTTTATCTGATTTTGTTTGAGACCTTTGTGTAGATTCCTTTGCTATCTATAGAATGCTGTGTGTTTGGGAAAGGTTCAAACAAAATAGAACTAACCGGAAGAAGACACTGCCATACATTTTATGAAAATACATGCATGTATGCTCTTGTCAGCATACGTACACATGCACACAGACCAACACATACACACACAAGCATGCACATATTTGTTTACATAGAACAATAAACTCAATGGCTAAAGAGTAATAAACTCTCTGATAAACAGAAAGATCAGAAAACAGTCACTTGCACAAATGATGTCCTTTCCTTTTTTCCTTCTAAGTGATAAAATGTTCCATGTTATATCACAGACTATTACAATTCCAAGTCAGCTGGTGAGATAAATGAAAAAAATACACACTTCTAAACACTTGCACTAGGTACAAAAAAAAGTGTTTAAAGAATGTAATTTAAAAATGATTTAAGCTATGCTTTAAGGAAAGCTGATAGCAGCAAATTAAAATATTCTATATTCAATGTGCACTGTAGATATCCAACCACAGAACAGTCATTCCTCAACTTTTTATTGACTTCATCTCAAAATAAATTCACTATTTTTAAAGGGATATTCTAAGCCAGTTTCTTCAGGTTTCCAGCTTCGTTTTTAGAAAAAGCTTATTCATGTGCATTTAAGGGTTTTACCATTTCATCTCTATTAATAAGGAATTTTACTTTGACTATGTGTTACATAATAAAACATACAGCTTTTTGTGTTTGTTATCACATCTGATCATCACAACAGCCACATGAGAGAAGTTCCCTGAATTTTCATCAATTTATAGATAGATGAACCCATGTAAAATTGTTAAATAACCTGGCTAAGGCCATAAAGCTAGTAAATGAGAAATTTTTTGAAAAAAGTCAATTCCTAGCTTGTTGTTACCATAATTGCCCCAACTCCAATGAATGGAATTTAAATGTTCCGTATATGTTCTTTTTCATGTCAATTGGCTAGTTCACTGCTACAATCATTATTCTATTCCTTTGAAAAATACCAACATATTGAACATGTCACTTTTTCATTGTCCATGATTGTCATCCTGTCCTTAATTCTTTCCTTATGAGATCCTCTCTTGTGTATACATGCTCAACTCTTGTGGTTACTTGTGCTTACCAATACCTGGTTTTCCTCTCTTTGTTAGAACATCAACTACTGCACTTCCCAGTGGTCTTTTGAGTGTGGTCTGGACAAATTAATTGTTCTGGTCAGTGGGTTGTAAATAGAAGTGACATGAATCATTTCCCTGTTGAAACATTTCAGTCCAGTGTGGGATTCCCTAGCAGCTCTTCTTCCTTGCTGTGGTGACAGAAAGGCTGTATCCCCAGATGGTATAGTCAAAGGATGATGGATGAAGCCCTGTTATCTTGAGCAGCTAAATAATGATTCATATGTTGTAACATAATTGAAAAGTATATAATTTTGTGTTAAGTCTGTGATTTTAGAATTGTATGCTTCTACAGCATAATCTAGCCAATTCTAGTATAACACTTTTGTAGATCTCTCCTTTTTTTTGTCACTCCCTTAGAAAAACCTCTATCTACTCTGCTTACATGTACCCCAGCATTGCATGAGGCTTAAAGAAATACACACAGCCTTTGTGCCTGGCTCCCGTCACTTTTCCTGCTTATTCTTCCATTATAACACACAGCTCGGGCCACTTTACCACATCCTGGCTCATACCAACTTTATCAACATTTCCATTAAAGCCAAACTAAACTTAGTGCAGTCAATGATGGACTGTCTGTGTGCCAAGTGTATCCCTTGGATAATTGCTTGTGTAATGGCAGAAGTATCAAGTGGCTCTAAGTATTGCTCAGGATCAAAGATGTGAATGATTATGAAGCGCACACAAAGGAACTTATGCAGATGACTGTTTAGTACAGAGTGTAACTCAGGACAAGTGTTACACTGTGGCCACAGTTGACCGTGACAGTAAACAAAGAATCTGGAAGATCCCTGGAGTTCCCATCACGTACATTTTAACCTGAGGTAAAACACTGAGTGTATACCAGATGATTACAGAACAACCTTGGTTCTAATCCTTATAAGACAAAGTTCTCTGCCTTCCTACACCTGACTTTTTCTGTTGCCAGTTGACTAAACATGCTGTAGCATGAATTATTATTCTGCTCACCCATTTCCTTTGTTGTAAGTTGAGTATGGTTAAATATATTCACTTTTGATACTGAAAAAATGCATATCCCACTTTGTAAACTTAAATCTCAAATAGGTCCTAAAAACTAACCATCCAATATATTACATGTCTTTTTCAACTTTATCTTCCATTCTCTGAAAAAGTTGGCTACATCTCCACCTCTCCTTGTAAAACGACTGCCCGCCCCATCTCCACATTTTCACCTGATGACTTTTCTTATTTCCATGAAATATAGGGACAATTTGACACAAACTACCTCAAGTTCCTACAGTCACTTCTCCCAATGGGTAAACTCATGTTTCAGGAAACTCCAGTCTGCTTGATTGCTCACTGAGTGTACATTTTTCATCTCTTTGCTTCTTCTTCCTCTTCTTTCTCATCCTTAAATATCTGAGTTCCCAGGCATTAGTCTGTGTCCACTCACTATCTATATTCACTGAAGAGGTGATCTCATTAGTTCTTTAAGTTTAAATGTTATCTTTCTATATACATATCTCTGGAGCCCACCTGTGTGCGTCTGTATCACATATCCAGTTTATAAGGAAGTACATCTATATTTCTCCATTTTTCTGTAAAATAGATGTGTCAACCGTACATTGTTGACCCTGTCCCTCCTCAGTATCTTCATATACATAAGCAGCACCACCATTCATCTAGTTGTTTAGGACTAAAAACAGTGCTGTCTTCTTTCTTTAGACTTCATTTGTATTTTCAACCTCATTTGTTCTTTTGATGGCCAAACTATACTCCAAACTGGCCTAATTTCTGCCTCTTCCTCTTACCTCTTCTTCCTTTGCATGGAAATCTGAGCCACCATTATCTTTGGTTCCTAGACCATGAGAATGGATTTTATCCTAGCATGCGGTGTGGTCTCTGCTTATATAAATCATATCATACATTCAACTAAGCAGAATCCTACAACAACTTTCTTTACAACTAGAATAAAACCAAACCTTACCATTGACTATGTTGATCACAAACACGTGTATGTTCTAGCCCCTGCCTACCTCTTCAACTAATTTTTCTACCATGGTCACCCATGCCCAATCAGTTTCTTGAGTACATTATGCAAATTTCTACCTCTAAGTTCTTGAACATACTATTTATTTGACTGGAATTTCTTTCCTTCTTTCTTATTTCTTATCCAATTTTCTTATTGCTTTTTCCTATGCATTTTTAAGTCTCTGTTCAAAAATCTCATTCTGAAAAAGTACTTCCCAAGCACCCTGTCTAAAACTCTTCCAAAAACACACCCTCAAATCCAATACCTCATCTCTCTCCATATTCTGATGCTGCTTTTTTTCTTTGGAAAATGTATTCTTTTCAGAAATTACACACACACACACACACACACACACACACACACACACACAGAAAATGTCCCAAATCCCTAATCCAGAGGTTTTTCCACTGAACTCTCTCTTGGTGGGCTTCTGTAAATTCCAGGACCATAACATCAAAGGAATTTTATGTGTACATACGATATTGGAGACGTGAAGGAAGAACACGGGACAAAAGCTTTGCACAGCTGAGGGCAATAAAGTAGAGCTTGTTAACTTTTGAAAAACATATAATAATTTTCCCAGAAGAGCATCAAAGTGCTATGAAAGTTTCATGGTGTATGACATCTGAAGATAGTTAAGAATATTATGAGCCCACTTAAGATTATTATCAGCCCACTGAGGGCTCTACCAGCCAGTAATTCCTTGGCTCCTTCAGTTGTGGGTATTATCAATTTCCTAGAACAGAACCTTTAAGTAAGTTTCCTTTATTCGTCTACATGGCACATTCTGATTTGCCTTTATGTTGATCTCTGCATATTTTGCTTTAATTATGAGCACCAAATAATTCTGAGTCTGGCAAACAAATTAGAATATAACTAACAGCTGTTTAATATATTTCAAATAGCACTGCATAGGTGAAAGTGCTTGAAAGCCTACATTTAAAAGTATCATTTGCAACCTAAAATGTATATCAAAGGCACAACTAACAGTGAAATAAAATTCTCCTACTGTATTGCCTTAAATAAGTTTAAAGAAGCTGAATGTTATTCTCTTCTTGCTAAACATATATTTCACTTTTAAGGTTTCATCAATTTAAATAAAATTAAACACAATGTGAATCATTCTTTTCTCTCCTTTATCATGTACATCTATATCGGTACCTACATCTATAGCTCCTTATTTTTCGACGGCTTTCCGTTCTAAACAAACATAAAATGGAAAGATAAATTATAGTAGCAAAGAAAATAGATGAAGTTTAGAAAATAATATATCAGGGTCATACTTTTTTTTCCTTTTGAGGCTATATTATTATTATCATTATTATTATTATTGAATAATTGGTTCATAGTATTTCCTCTATTTGGAAAAGAAATGCTATTTCATTAGTACGAAAATAAATATTGCATATGTAAGTGATATCATATGATATTTGTCTTTGTCTGAATTACTTCACTTAGATGATAATCTCTAGGTCCATCTATGGCAATGCTGCAAATGGCATTATTTCATTATTTTTTATGGCTGAGTAATATTCCATTGTGTGAATATATATATATATATATATATATACCACATCGTTATCCATTCATCTGTGGATAGACTTGTGGACTATAAAAAAATGATACAAATTAACTTATTTACAAAACAGGAATAGACTCACAAAATAGGAAGGGACTCATATAGAAAACAAATTTGTGATTACTAAAAGGGATAGTGGGGTGGAGGGGGGGATACAGTAAGAATTTGGGGGCTTCCCTGGTGGCTCAGTGGTTAAGAACCTGCCTGCCAATGCAGGGGACACAGGTTCGAGCCCTGATCCGGGAAGATCCCACATGCCACGGAGCAACTAAGCCCAGGCACCACAACTACTGAGCCTGCACTCTAGAGCCTGCGAGCCACAACTACTGACCCTGCGTGGCACACCTACCGAAGCCTGTGCGCCTAGAGCCCGTGCTCCGCAATGAGAAGCCACCCGAATGAGAAGCACGCGCAATACAATGAAGAGTAGCCCCCGCTCGCCGCAACAAGAGAAAGCCCGCACACAGCAATGAAGACCCAACGAAGCCAAAGATAAATAAAATAAATAAATTAATTTAAAATAAAAAAGAATTTGGTACTAACATATACGTGCTACTATACATGAAATAAGTAAGCGACAAGGACCTACTGCATAGTGCAGGGAACTATACTCAATATCTTGTAATAACCTGTAATGGAAAAGAATCTGAAAAAGAACATATATATATATCTGAATCACTTTGCTGTGTACTTGAAACTAACAACATTGTAAACTAACTATACTTCAATTAAAATAAATAAATAAATAAATGTTGCATGTCACATTTAGATGCACAATGTTTGAAAATATCTGAATGAGAAAAAGAGAACTTGAAAAACTACCTGGGAAATACTAAATATATATCAAACTATAGCAAAACTATAGCAAGATTAATATGTGGAAATAAAGTTTATTTCTTTCTCTCTCTCTCTCTCTCTCTCTCTCTCTCTCTCTCTCTCTCTATATATATATATATATATACACACATATAGATAGATATCTTTCTTCCTCATTTTATTTACATATTTTTAAACTAAACTTAGGGTGGTTACAGAAGTCAGCTGCTGATTAAATTGTACCTCTCACCCAACCTCAGGTGAAACAAGACACCATTTTCTATCGATAATGAATTGCATGGTTTTAAAATTCCTGAATCTTTGTACATTTCATACATATTCTACATGTTCATACATATTCCAACATTAGAATAGAAACTCATGTTTTTCAATTTAACTAATACCACTTAGATAAAAGTTTAATATTTAAAGCTTAATTGAACATGAAAAAGATGAGATAACAGAATACTCAGTTGTGATCACTTTTAATTATATTAGTTCATCAAATGTACCAGTTTATTATAAACTAATCAGACTGATAATGTTAACAACACATAATTATTTTATGTTTTATAATAGCTAAATAAATTTAAGAGAAAGTTGAAGAAATCTTTTTGCTATTAGAGTCAAAAGTTATATTGTTATAAAATTAACAAATAATGTAAGCAAAATTTGTAGTAATTATCATTTTTAATGTTCCACAGACATACAAAATGATATTACAACCAAGGACATTTCATGGTAGACAAGAAATTTAATTATAATTTAAACATGTTTAGTGATAAATGAAAACACATCAATTATTGTGAAAGGTGACTTTTGATCCAAAGCATTTCTTAACTATTAGTGATTGTCAAAGAAGCATTAATTTATGCTCAGAATTCAGAATTCTAAATCACTGTTATATTGCACAATATATGAGAAATCAAGAAAAACAAATAAATTAACGAAGCTGGAACAATGACTAAATCTAAATGAGTAGCCAAGAGAATCCTAATTCTGGAAGTCATTTCAAAGGAGCCAGAAATCTGAAATCCAGATGTTAGGGACATAATTCAAGTTTACTGAGTGCCCGGGTCACTGTGCTGAGGACTTTCTCTTTCTTTTACAATTTAATAGGTCTACCACTGCCAGAGATAATTACTCTCTCTATCAAAGTAGCTAACCAACCAAGAATCTGGATAATTAAACTTTCTCTGATTTGCAGGAAAAGCCAGGATGCAGACCCAGGCCTGTATGTCTGTAAAAATTGAGTCCTATACATACTAAATTCTTTCCCTAAGGGCTTCTTGGCAATGCCACAGATGCAGATTCACACACCCATGGACATTTGTGTATGTCATACACATTCATATAGTTCCAATATTTGTTGAGATATTCCAGGAAACTTCATAGTAGAGGTAGGTCAGTTTACTTGGGGGAAAAATAATCAAACCAAAACAACAATAACAACAGGAGTAACAACAAAACAATTTGGGAAGAAGTACTCTACTATCTTATGTATTTTACTTTATTAAATGGAATCATTAATTTCTATATATCAACTTTCTTGAAAACAGATCTATCAGGATTCCTAATATTTAAAGAAAAGTAAAAGCAACAATAGCATTTTAGGTCTTTATTTACAAATTGTAGAAAGAAACTAAAAGCTGATGTGTCTCAACACATTGTCAACTAAAAATCAAACAAATTAAGATACAGAAAATGTAATGCACAATGCTTAATATTAAGCAATTAGTTATAACTTATTTTTTTTTATTTTACAGACAAGAAAATAAAAGATCATACTTCTAGATTCAAAACCAACTATGGAAGAATCTTGGCTAAAAACTTGCAAGGATTTGCTAAGTATAATTTTATACCTGATACAAGTATACACATAAGGCAGCGTTTTGTAACAATAATTAAATTGTTTCTAACGAGCCATATGCTATGGAGGTTGATAGTCTATAACTGAGTTACATATTTAGATTTTTATGTACAGGTTCTTCCTGTGACTCCAGTATTAGGTTATACATTTACAAAACTACAATTGGAAGTTGATCCGATAAACTCACAAACCTGTTTTTCCAGAGCATCCATAATTAACTTTCATCTCAAACTAATTACTTTGCATTGCATGTGATTATGGAAGTATATTTGAAATATTTTTCTTGTCTGGAGCAAGTCATGAAGTAATTTGCAAAGAAATGGAAAACCCAACCGGTTCTCACAATTTTAGGTATCAAATGTCTACAACTGTCAAGATCCTTAGACACAAGCACGGATGTGCTTTATTAGGTTAGTGGAGGGCTAATAATGCTCGTTCAGGCAGGTTGACATGGTGGCTCAGGCAATGTGCGTCCTCCCGCTGAGTAAGGACCGTAAGACACTCTCACAGTGCCTGCAATATTTCAAAGATGGGAGAGAAGAATTTTTGAGATACCCTCCTCTGTTCACAAAACCAGCATGTAAGATAAGCCACTTAATTTACTCGTAAGAATATTAACATTCCAAGGATCTGAAAGGGTGAATGAAGCATGAAGCTTCCCCTGTCACTTAGCTAGAGTTAAATGAAGGTGAGGACAAAAATTTCCCTTCATTGTGATGGAGAAAAAAATACAACTGTTTCTCCTCCTTTTGTGCCTTCCCAATTTTCTGAATTTGACTGCTCCTGGAAGTTGTAAGGGAGGAAAAATATCTTTTGCTTCTACACTTCTAAGTTCACCCTTGGGTACCCTATAAGAAACCTATAACAAGTGAAAAGGACACAGATTTATTTAAAATAAGTGCTATGTGACACAGGAAACTTCATGAGGAAATGAGGACCTCCTAAGTAGTTAAACCTGATGGGTTTTAGGCTAGGTTTGATGAAGAGTGGCAAGTAGTGGGAAAATGCAATAGGACAAAAAGGGGTATGAGCTAAGTGTAGTAAACTGGGAGAAATGTAGCAAGGCCTGTTCATTCAGATTCCTGTTGCTATCCCTTTGGTCTTGGAGATAAGAAAGTTCTTGTCCTCTGGGTATAAAGCACCTCTCACATGATGGTCTTATGACCTTCTTCCTGAGAGTAGAGTGGGAGAAGGTCAGAGTCATCCTTGAACTTGCTTTTTTCCTCAAATTCCTTCAGCTTAAATATTCAATATGCCAAGGTGTCATATTTTGGGGGCAGCATGCTCTGAACCTCTTCAAGATCTAAATCTCTGAGGGACCATTTCAAACTCATTGTCTAATGAGTACCACAGACACAAATCTAATTGTTTTGAAACAAAGTAAAGCAATATAAATGTTATAAAACAAGTAATAAAGATGGCTATATTGAATTCATATCATGCGTTCAGAACTGATGTAGATGATGAGAACAATGACTGTGAATTATACAACATTGCCTCAGCATCTTACCACCAGAGAATTCTAGATTATGTTGCATGGATTTAGTTTTTATGTTTTCCTAGATTATCTTCTGCCATGATCTTAAAATTTTAAGAATGTCCGATCTTTTAAAATTTAAAACAGTTTCAGGTGTATAGCATAATAGTTCAACATCTGTATACACTACAGAATAATCACCACCACAAGTCTAGTTACCAACCATCACCACATAGTTGACCCCCTTCATCCACTTTGCCCATACCTCCAACCCCCTAGCCCTCTGGTAACTGCTTATCTGTTTTCTGTACCTATGAATTTGTTTTTGTTTTATTTTGTTTGTCAAGAACATCAGATCTTATAAATTAATAATACTTAATGTCTCCTAGGGATCACTCTATACAATTTAGAAAAATTTTAAGTAGATTTTCCTTTTAAGTACAAATATGAAATAAATTATTAGCATTGTGGTCAAAAGATCTTCCACATAAATATTTCATTGAGAAAGCCACGAATAAATACGTAAACACCTGTAAAAACACAGATTCTGAAAGTGCTTCGTTTTTTTGTGCATTATATAAATTTTTCTCTTGATAATATGATCTAATAGGTTGTAATTATTCAACTAAGATTTATTTTGTTGCTACTAGTCTATGTAGAACATTTCATATCTTACAATTCAAAATGTTTTTTTCTTAGTAAAGAATTAATATTTCTACATATTTTGGCTTATAATAAGAAAGTTCAGAATTCTTATTTAAGTTGCCTGTCTAAAAAATGGAAACTTAAAAAATCATTTTTGAATTTAAAGTTGGAAAGGCAGAAGTGTCTAGTGAAAAGTGTACATGTGTTAGAGTGAGACTAACATCAATCTGAATACTAAATAGTAAGACTGTGACACTGGAAAGGTCATCTCTGTAAGCCTCAGTTCCAACTGAGGCAGTGAAATTACATTAAACTGATCCTTCATGAAAAAATAGTATGAACACTAAATGCAAATCATATAGCATTATAAAATAACACAGCTAAATCATACTTGATAAATGAACTACTAAGTAACCATATAACTGATTATCATCTTTGTTGCTGTAATTTTTAATTTATTGTTACATATTGTTTCATAATATCAAATTGACTTTTTGTAGAAAATGAATGCTAAATTAGAGCATATAAAATAGAGTTTAAGACTGATGGTTAAAGTACAAAGTACACTAAAATCATTTATGTTGGTCATGCTGAAAGAAACTGAAGTAAACATTGCAAAGATAATGAACATTACAAGATTTTAAAGAAGAAAAATTATTCTCTACTACTATAGACTGAAAGTGTTTGTCCCTCCAAAATGTGTATGTTGAAATCTAATTCCCAATGTGATGGTATTTGGAGGTGGGGCCTTTGGGAGACGATTACTCCAGGAGATGGAGCCCTGATGAATGGGATTTGTACCGTTACAAGAGATTCCAGAAAGCTCTTTTGCTGCTTCCTCCGTATGAGGACAACAGTCTATAAACCAGGAAACTGGCTCGCACCAGATGCTGAATCTGCTAGGGCCGTGATCTTGGATTCCCCAGTCTTCAGAACTGTGAGAAATACATTTCAGTTGTTCATGAGCCACCTGGTCTATTGCATTCTGTTATAGCAGCAGAAAAAAACTAAGAATAGCCATCATTCTGGTCACGTTGATAGACAATTAGCCAGCTTCCACATTCTCTCCTTCTCAGGCATCAAAACCTTTAGAAATTTGAAATGAACAAAATCAAGATCAAACTAATTCTTCATACAAGTGTCCTGGAAGTTGGGCTTCTCAGGTTCTTGATAATGACAAATGTTCAGTTATCCTTTTCAATGAATTTAGCCTTGTAATATAGTTTCTTCTGCGTGTCACCAGATTTTCCTGTAATTTTTGTTTAGAATTCTTTCTTCCCAAAGATGCAGAGCCACTCTCCAGACATCTGTTTCTTGTTATTAGAGCCATTGTCTACCCAACAAAAGTGTACAAATGTGAACAAAGTTCAAAAGCCAATATATTTAAGTATTAGTCTCTCCTGTTTTGAAGTTGTCAGTTATCTAGGGACCATCCAAATAGTAAGAATGCCAGTGTATTTTCAGAATCCAATTAATTTCTGAAAATTTTATTGATATTTTTGATGAGACATTAATTTAAAAAGAAGAATAAAAGTTTACTAATGTACAACGTTTATATCTTTCCAGTTATTGGCACGTGTTTGCTATTCCAGGAACATTTTTCCAGATATGAAAGCCCCAATGAAAGTGAATTAATAAAAGTCAATTTTAAGATAATTTGTCCTGCATGTCCAAAATTATATTAATCAAGTTGGGGCAGATTCTGAAGTCTTATTTTTACGCCATTAAAGAACAGAGATCTGCAAGTGGATGGAATACTGGAGACTGACATATAAAGAAAACTGTTCTTTGGAAATGGTTGATAACAAATGACACATTCTAGTCCACCACACTGTAATATGGCAGTAAATTGGTCCTATTCAAAAATAATTAGTTCAGTTGTTTATGTTGCATTCCTTACCATTTATTAGATGAGATTTAAGATTGACGGTGCTTAATTTCACACATTTTAACTTATTTATGTTTTCTTAAAACTAAACCCAAGTCATTTAATATGTTAAGGGTCAAGATATGAGGACTTTGCAGCTCACAGCCCCTACATGCAAGCTGTGCTATATCTCAAATACTGTAGTCTCTTCTAGTCAGACAGATCTGAGGGAAAGAGTGTTGGCTTTCATAAACTTTGGAAGAATATCTTTTTGATATGTATCAGTATTGTCTGATATTAAATTTTAAAAAATTGTGGTATGTGTGCATAATTTTCAACATATTTAGCATTTGTATAAATAATCTTGGAGACAAAAAAAAAGATGTAGATTTACTCTTTAAATTCTGCTATAGAACCTAATGGTTTCTCTAAAAATGCCTCAAATATAACTTTTCTATATAACTGTCATTCAGCATTTAGAACTTTGAAATTAAACATGGGTATAGCCTAGGTCACCTCACCATGATTGCATTCTCTTGTCTTTAGAACCAATAAGCAATTTGGGGGGTTTTATTTTGTTTTCTTTTGTTTTGTTTGAGAAATGAAAAAAACTGAAATCTTAAAACTAAAGGTCAAAGAAAAGCTCCCCTCAAGTGTGGAAGCATGTGGTGCTTCCTAGTATGGAAGGGAAAGGGAAGGGAGTATGGAGATTGTTATAGCTGCTTCCAGCTGTCTGCAGCATTCCCTGACTTGAAAGCTGAAGTCTTGCAAGCATTTCAGAATAGAATGCATTTCTTTTTCAAGTCAGCAGTTCATAACAAATATCCATCTATAGCCTTTAGGCTGCATCTAAATTATTGACGAGTCTACTAACGTGCTGATCAAGCAGAGCTTTTCTGTTCCCTGACTTCTAGTATGCAAATGCTCAACTGCTCCTTCTTGAGAGTAAACACTTTTTTTAATTGCCTTTGATATTTCATCAATAGACAATTAAAGAAGAAAAAGACAGAAAAAAAGGAAATTACTTCTCAAAATCTCTGTGGGATGAATCACATAGCCAGATCAATTTATTTATTTATTTATTTTTCCCAAACAAAAGACAGAGCTGAGAGTTACAGATTTCCTTTCTGGGTGTAAAACTGTAGAAAGAATCATTTGGAAATAGCAATAAAATTATATACTTTTAAATGATGAGATGGAAGTTTTAGAGATAAACTGGGTAACAGAGCTTATTTCAGGTACTCATAATAATTAATATTTTCTCAAATATATTGTCTTAGTAAGGCAAATCACATGTTAATCTAGTGTTCTAGATTCAGCATTAGTATTATTTGGGTATGCAGCCAATTAGCCACTACTGTATGACCAAGTAACTACAGGCCTAATAATATCTGACAAGTTTTTAAAGATACAGCATGCCAAAGAGGTTTGAAAGATAGAATCGCCCCTATTCTCTAGTTATTGGATGTCAGTCAAGAAGAGGATGGGAAGAGGAGAAATCATTGCATTAGTATTTCCGTTGCATTTTCTCTACTTCAAGGTTTATCAAAGTTGGCATTAGAGACTTTTGAGCCTCCTAACTCTTGGTTGTGGTGGGCTGCCTTATGCTTTATAATTTGTTTCACATCATCCTTAGCTTCAACTCTCTGAAGGCCAGTAGCAACCCTACCCAGGTGGTGACAACCAAAAATGTCTCAAATATTTTCAGACATTGCCAGATGTCCCCTGGGCAGGGTTGGGGGAATCAAAATTGCCCCGGGGTGAGAGTCATTGCTGTAGTGAGTAGAAACCTAATTGCCAATACTAGGTGAAAGTAGAAAACAACAGTTGAATGTCCCTAAATTACAGAACATACTGATTCTGTAATCCATTAACTAACAGACTGTAAAATAAAATTATTTTTAGAGTCTGAGCATGAAATATAAATAATCAAATTATAATCAATCACAGGACTTTGAGCCAACTCTCAATTAAACAGGAACCATATATATAGATGAAATACATAAATGATCTCCACATTTTATTTTTATTATTTGCCATCAATTACTGCCAAATGATTTGAACTGGAGCTCCCTTATCTTCATTATTCATTTTCTTACTGAAGTGCTTATGGAAGTGCCTGAAAGACTCAGTAGGAAAGGCCAGGATAATCCTTGGAGTAGATTCTTTAGCCAATGAATGGTGGGCAGTTGCTTATGGTTTGAAATTTTCCATGAATTTTATTACACTTCTTATTGAGCAAATATAATTGACAACCTAAGAGGTAGCTGGTTAGGTTGCTTAATTAACACAGGGCTAAGTCACATATTGACTGATAATTAAATTTTTTTTTCTCCAATTTACTCATTTGTAAAAGATAATTAAATCTCTAAATATCTCTAAAAATAGTATTCTTAACATTTATTTTATGAACTCAAAGAGAACTATGGTAGGGCTTCAAGAAATTTAAAGTTACTTATAAGTTGGTATACTGTATAAACTTTCTATGGGTTTAGGCAGAAACATCTTATATGTGGTGAAGATACAAGATGGAAAAAGTTACTTTTGTTAGATTCTCAGAGCAATATGTAATGCCCCAAATTCAGAAACTCTTACAGGACTGCTAATTTTGTTTTTATGCAAGATCAAGATATGGCTATGTAGGAGAGTGGGGCAGAAAGGTTTTATTCTGTTATTTGGTTTTATATGAATTAAAATACTATAATTACAAAAAGAAAAAAATGAAGTTAATAGTTTGGATGTTTTCAACTTGTCTTAGGCATCCAGCCACGAGATTAATTGAAGACTTGTTATTTGAGTGTCCTTTAAACACAGCTTCTTACATGATTTTGCCTCAATGTCTAAAAAGTAATACATTAACAAGCACATTAAAATGTTGTATACCCTTCTATCATTCCTGCAAGATTTGTATTTAATTCCATCTCAATATTTTATGGCCTGTAGGGTATTTGAGGTCCTTGTTGCAAAGTCCCGCTCTTTTCACTGATGTAAACGTCACTTGCAAACCTTTCTCTAACTTTTCCAATGAGATATTATTTTTCACAGGTTTAGAAATTCAGGTCTCCTTGATTGCTACAGTTAGTAATTTAGAGTATTTACCTGAAATAGGCAGTAACTCACATGTTGCTTACTTTTACACTCTTTCCTTTTAACACTATGACAATACTTAATGCTCATCATTTATGTCTAATATTTTGTTCACATTCTTCTTTTCTCTAACATAATAAAACTGTCAGAAGTACCTGCCATCATATGTGTCTCCAGCCAACTTTTATAATCTTATCTCCAGCTATTTCCAATCACCCTGTCCTTGAATAGGTATATGTTTTAATTTTCCTGAGTTTTTCACATACTGTGTCTTCTGGCAACTATAATCTCTTTCTCAGGGATGATATTAAATACCACCTTCTCTACACAGAGTGAGTTACTCTTTCCTAATAGCCCCACAGCCTCAACATCGTGCTTCTATTATATAACTCAATGAGGGGATCTTCTTACTAACTTTTCTAAAGTATATACCATACCGAAATCATTTCTCCATGCTTAATCTGCAAAACACAATCTGGCACATATAGAGTCCTCATTAAATTTTAAATCAATGCCAGAATGAATAAATAACTATGGAAGTGGCTGCTAAAGTCACACAGAGGATATTTTCTGGTGTTTAACTTACTCCTAAAAAGTAATAAAGAATCATTGTGATTAATGATATGAGTTAAACTATCTTACCTGGGTGATTTGGGAGGTAGCTGCCAAGAAACTGAAGTCTGACTTAGTAAAGAGAGCAAGACAGAAAAATCAAACAAAAATCCAGGCAAAATATGAAAAATCAAATTAGTTCAATGACAGTAGCAATAAAAAAAGGGAATAGAAAATAGTGTGGATTTTTATTCCCATAATCTAAAAAGAGTGTAGTGTACATAAGAGTTAATTAATATATCCAGTTATTGAAAATGGTGATTAAAGTCACAATTATATATATATATATATATATATACCCATTTATAGTTTAATAAAAGCTAAGTACTAAATTAAATGGGTTACATACTTCATCTCACTTACTCTCTAAGCAATTTTATGTTGCAGGCATCAGTAATCTTATTTTATAAATAAATAAACTAATATTTGTAGGTGAAAAGCTAATCAATGTTAGAACTGAAATTTAAAAGCAAATCTATCTCTGCATCTGAAATGCCTCTCGTGAGATATTTAGTAAGTTTAAAAAAAAGGAAATTAGACTTTGAGTAGACATGAATAGTGTTCAGAAAACAGATAATTTACTGATTTCTTAATCACCTGTTGCTATAAAATATCTCCTCTAAATCATCATTTCTTCTCTCACCCAGATCACATTTTTATACTCTAGTATTTCTGATGACTCTTGAACTTGCTATTTTCACTTTATTGGGAAACTGTAGTTCATTTAGAGTAATATTTCTCTAGGCCTGATGAGTGAGCAAAGCACTACACTTTAAGTGATAATGGTGGTGATTCACAGATGTTTGGAATTCAGGGAGCATATGAAATATATTGTATGAAAATTAGAAACAAGATGAAATACGCAAAGGAAAACACCCATACAAAGTATGATAATAATACAAATTAAGATAATGTAAGTGAAAAACCACTAACTATATATATAATAATGAATATTAACAGTCTGTGGCTACTATCAATTATAAGCCAATAATAGGGTGAATATATATCCCAGTTACTTGAAGACAGTCCCTTTTCATGCCTGTTGTACTGGTGTTTTGTTCAGCTGAAACTTTGTACAAAATTTTTCAGTTTTTAATGAGGTGTTATTAAGTTGCATTAATATAATCCACCTGGATTTGAGAACCTCCCCTTTAAAGACAGTTTTCATGATGCTAACTATTAAGAGAAAGCTTCTTAGATGAGTTCAGTTAAAAAGCATTAACTCATTCTGGTCTATAATGTGAGTGGGAGCAGGTTTTAAACATAGCTGCCTCTACCCATCACTTGATGTATCAGCCCATTATGCATGGACCCACACTGCAGTCTGTGAGTTGCATGAAGTTATCAGGCCACAGTAAATGGTTAGTTGGGAAACAGGATAAAGTATAGATTTGCTGTATATAAAATGTGTGTGGGAAATAGAAGCTGAGTAGTTTAGTTGTTGAGTATACAGGGGGAAGTCTCAATGTCTTGTTACATGGTGATTTAATCATTTATTATATGGTGTTAATCTATATCCATTTTTAGAGTAACGTTTTAAATTTTGTAATAAAATATTTTTGACAGCACAGCAATAAACTGAAAAAGAAATGAAAGGGGATAGCATGTTTAATTAAAAAAACTGCCATTCGAATTTGTATTTCTGAAAGTTGATGCCATGTAGCCTACATTATACAGATATCAGAATATCACAGACCACATGAAAAACAGACATCTGCTGAAGTTGCTTCAACATTTACCTCACAATTTATCACTTATAGTAAAAAGGCTGTGCAAAGCACAATAGTTTAACATGTGAACTTAAACAAAGTGCATTTATATATCACCATGTGAACCATGGTTTTTCATGTAGATCAAATGATCTCATTTATTTTCAATTCGCAATTAAAAGATTTGTGTGTGTGTGTGTGTGTGCAGTTATTAAAAAAATAGAATTAAAAAAATAGTTGTTAATGTGCTAGCTGTGTTACCAGAAGAAGACTTCAAAGAGTTAAATTATACAAGGTTTACATCAATGTCATCAGAATATTCAAATGGAAAATCAGAGTTGTTTTTTTTCCTGATGAGGATTTCACTTTTCTCATCTAATTCACGGAGTGAAAATAAAGCTTTCAAAAGTGCACTCTATTGTAAATACAATCTCATAATATTATCAGTGCCATTGTAAATACAGCTAAAAGTCCAACATGGAAAATACAATTATTTGCTTTGAGGTTGATAAGGCAAATATGAGTTTTAGAAGACCACGTTATTTTTCTAAAAACAGTATTCTTACTAAACGCATGATGGGACAAATGTATACTTGGAATTTGTTTCGGTATACACACGAAATTGTTCTCAAACAACATGCACAATCTTACCAGTTTAATAGAAGCAGAAATTGCCTGAAAAGTATAGATAATTTTATATGTAAACAGAATAAGTGAAGCACAAAACTTTTTAATAATTTTGAATATTTAAAAGTACTTCAGCTGGTATTCTTTTTTGCCTTGTCACTGGTAATCCACTAAATTTTAGAACTGAGATTTTGAAGAACTATACTGCAAATTAACTTTAGAGTAGTAAAGAATTGTAAGACAATTCACCATTGGTCTCATGCATTTTGCTAAGGAGAGGCTGATTGCCATTTGTTCCAGAGGTTCTATTCAAGGATATTTTTATAGCAAATAGCATTGCAAGATAGAGATAGTGTCTTCCTCTAAGCAGAGGGAAGGCTTGTATACTGCCCGTTATAAAAGGTTCAGCTTCGATAAGCTCAAGCTTCATCTCTTGTAATTCAGCCCACTGTAAACGGCTGTCATCTGTTCTTTTTATGTTGTCTTGTGGGAATTGGGATTTGGAAATCAGTTGAAAAGATGGTGCTCTGGCTACTGTTCTTGCTGTAAGCTGACATATTTGCACATTTTAATAGGAAGACAGATTTGAGAACAACCTTCATTAGAATGTATTCTGAGTTACCAGTCATCTCAGTTAAAGATATTACGTCAATAGAGAAAACTCAGTTAAAGAGAAAAGTACCTTCAATTCAGTTAAGCATATATAAAAATTTAAATAAGATTGCAAGATATTTGTTAAAAAAAACCTTAAAATAATAAGAACATAAATTTTAAATTCTCAAAAAATAAGAGTAACACATATTAGACATTTAAGGCTGAAACTGATTAAAATACTTGAATATGTATCAAAACTGTCTACTCTGGTTATGTTATATATTAATCTGCAAATGATCAACATAAAAACTATAACTGCTAATATAGATAGATATCTGTATATAGATGTACATGTATATAGATATGCATATTATGTGTCATAGAATACTTTTATGTATGCCCCAAAGAGACACACTGGAACACATATAGAAGAGCATAAAGCAGGTCACCACATCTTATCCTGCAATTTATCCTTTTATTTATAGCAAGAGTATGTGATGGCCATGGTGAAGATGATGACATAGTCGTAAGTTAAATATATCTAGAATATGTCCAAAGTGTTATGTGATCAGACTTAGGTGCAATTAAATTTAAAAAGTACTGGTATTATTTTTATAAAGTATTTTTAAGTCAACAGCTAATTGCATTTGGGTCTTCTCAGTTACACTGTATAAATGAGTCTCAAATCGTCAGATAAATCACACCAAATAATTTTAGTAAATCATCAGTTATGCTTCATACAAAATTTCAGAGTTGATTTTTTTAAACTATGATTTTTAGTTGACTTGTGCTTGAATATTATCCACTATCTGAATCTTTAGATGTGTTGAATAATTGATATGCTCTCATATATGATATTATTTGAATAACATACAAACAGGTCCTATGCTAAATTACAAATTTATGTTAATCTCCATTTCTCTATATGTAGATCATATTGACAGCTTAATATTTAACAGTCAGATTGTTTTATCAATATCAAAAGAAGTCACACTTTTTAACACACTGTTATCTAAATCAAAAAATAACCATCGTTTTACACAAAGATAAAAAGTTATTGATAAGTTACCAACTATAGTTTCACTGATAATGTCTTTTAAAAAAAGGATCAAATTAATTTCTGGGAAAAATGCAATCACAATTCCAATTTCCACTAACTAAGGACATTTAAATCTAAAACTGTGTTTATTTAACACATTAAACCAAAACTTAAAGAAAAGCAAAGGAATTTTTAATCTGATGAAATAAGTAGGATTACAAAAAGCATTATCCATTATAATAAATCATGTTTCCTAGAGTCAACTTTGTTCCTATTGTCTCAGAATGACAAGTCAGTTAATCATATACAGCTACAAACTGCTGTCAGCTGTCAACTTTCATATTGAATATCTTCAACATTCCTATTAAATATTTCATTTAATATTTAATATTTTATATTAAATACTTTCAATAGATATTAAACAATACAGACAAGTATATTTTTAGAAATTTAATTATAAATTACCCATTTGGAATTTGGAATTTCAAAACCAATAAGAAAAATTGGTTTTAAAATCTAACCGCAGTTCACCAAAGGATATAAAGTGAAATAGTTATACATGATCTCCAGCAAAAATATATCACAATGTTATTTTCAGTGTCAGAAGCAATTTTCCATGTCTGGTGGAGAAAAACAGAGGTACACTGTTCTATGCATTTTGAATTACTCATTTTTGTGTGACTAGGGTACATGGCCCAGGATATAAAGAGAAAACTAGAGTATTTTTTAAAAGACTGATTTGAAGTAAAGTGTATTATGTAATTGAGGGCATGCATTTGGAGATGTAAAATTTGAAATCACTTTTTATAAACATTTTTTGTGAATGTAGATAATTCTAAAACAAGATTCATGGTGTGTGATTTTAAAGAAGACTACAGGCTGTTTATAATACTTTTACTTGCTAAAGGCATAAACCACTCCAGACAAATGTAACCATACGTAGATGTTATTCCACTTAGCCTAATGATATCCAGAGAAACCAAGGCACAGACTACATGAACTTTTAGCTCCTTGAAGCATGGATTTTCAAAAAAGAGAATATTTTAAAGTAACAGGAAATAAACTTAAATAGGTAATTGCATTAAAAGTAAACTGGATGATTTAATGTTATAATTTACTGTACAGGTAAAACAATGATGAACATGAGGTAAATAATAAAATCCATGTGCCTACTTATAGTAGATTCAGACTATTGGCCAATAGGGAGAGTTAAAGGTAGAAATATTCAATGGTTTGTTTTCAATGCTGGATAATTATGATTTTTTTCTTATCTAAGAAAGTCTCTGTTGGTACCTGTAGTATACAGTAGGAAATGCCATGGTCGATCAAAAATAATATAATCCATTAAAAATTATATGCTAAGAAAATATTTTAAATGAGTCTATACTTTATATAAAAAAGTGCATTCATGGTTGCAGTGAACTGAGGATTCCTCAATGTATCAGTTACAACTAACAAATAATGTAGCTCCAAGTGGTGAAAAAGATGGACAAAGATGAGGATGTTACTTGACTTGTATAAAATATTTTTATTAGTATATAATAAATATAATAATAGCTTTCAAGATAGAGCCTGATACCGGCCAGTGGCATAGAAAGTTGAGCAGGTATTGGAACTTTTTGAGAAGGACCAGGCAATCCTGCCATGTGTGTGTATACATTTTTCTGATCCTCTCCTTAAAAAAAGCTGGAGCCATTTACCAGGTTAATGTGCATTAGGCAAAAGAAAATACCCAGAAAATGTGAGGACTACTGGATACGATATCTGAATAGACATTAATAAGAGGAAATCTAGAAAATATTATCGTCCCCAATTAGAGAGAGGAATTATGAAAGCTAGATACAAAATAGTGTTCTATTTCACGTACATCTCACACTGTGTCTGAAAGGTGTTTGGAGATCAATTCAAGTACAGTTTCCCCCCTTAGTGTGTATCTAGGGTTGATATGCTCAGTAGTTGCCCACCCTCTCTTATTGGTCTCCTGACCTGTGGACTAAAAGCCATTATGAAGGGAACTTCCTAGTGGGTAATTTCTGCTCCCTAGTCAATATCGCAAATCAGAAGCAGTATGGTACCGTGGCAGGTATTGCAATAATGAGCGACAACATCAAAGACTTAAAAGATGCTGAGGTGTTAGTCCCCATTACATCTTCTCTCTATTAATGTATTACTATTTAAAAAACAGAATCAGTCATGTTATAAACAAATCATACATTCACTCTACTTTTCTAGGGTACAGAGCAAGTGAGAGCTCTGCAGCAGCTCCAGGATACAGGCATTCTTCTCTGTGATCTAGAGATGTCAGAGGTATCTGTGATGGATGAATGTGCTGTGTGGTGTATCTGTGAAGCCTCAGTAGGAGAATTGCTATGTAGATCCTTGAGTTATAAATGCATGTCCATGCCTTCTGGAGCAGAGAATTGTTCTCAATTTGAAAATGAAGTCCCTGGCATAATATCAGTCTTTGGAAGAGAATAACACTGGCCTGTGGACACCAAGTGACTCTGCAATCAAACCTTCCTATCATGAGCCGATTAACATAAAACCCACTGAATCATAGGCTATCCAGGTGCAGCAGTAATCCACTGTATGATGGAAATGTCAAAAAGAGGATCGGGCACAATCAGTTCCAAAAAGCACAAATAAATTACATGAACATTTGGCACTGATTCCTTGACAAATATTCCTGTTGGACAAATACCTCTCTTTCAGACATATGGATTATGTGGAAATTACCTTAAACCGCATAATCAGGAAGAAAATGTCAAACCTGGTTCACAGAAGGGGCTGAGCAATATGTTGTTGATGCTAGCTGTAAATACGCTGCCACCATGTTATGATGGCACCTGTGCCACCCTGTGTCCCTTGAGCACTGTTCTCCAATTGTAATAGATATGCCAAATCAAATTGACATATAGGGCCAGATTCAGGAGACAAAAGTTGTAAGTAGGATTAGCACATCTCCAGATCATTCCCTGAGACCCATTTGCAGAATATATGCATCCCATCTCACAGCCTTAGGAGCTCATATCAGAAGTTCTGTTCTTCGAGGAAAGAACACTTCTATGGAGAAATAGTAAAGGTTCTACTAAACTGGAAGAAGCAACCACTGCCTCACCATTTCGGTCTTCTGCCTGTAGACTAGTAGGTAAACGTAAGAGTTACTACAATGATGGCAAAAGTAATCCTGATTTCAATGGCATTCTAGAGTTGTTTCTATACAATAAGAGCATTTATTTATTTGTGGCATGCCTCAAATGAAGGACATTCACTGGAGCATTTTGATATTTCCATGACAAATGGTAATTGTGAACAGAAATTGCAACCCCTCAGACCTGACACAGATAGGGAAACTAAGGTTTAAGACATCTTGGGGATGACTTGTACACTGTTGGTGGGAATGTATGCAAAACAGTATAGAAGTTCCTTAAAAAACTAAAAATAGAACTACCGTATGATACAGCACTTCCACTCCTGGGTATATATCCAGAGAAAAACTAACTGAAAAAGAACCATGCACCCGAATGTTCACAGCAGCACTATTTACAATAGCCAAGACATGGAAGCAACCTGAGTGTAAGTGTCCATCAACTCACAATTGGTTTAAGAAGATGTGTATATATATACATACATATATGTGTATATATATATATACACACGCATACATATATATATAAAGGAATATTACTCAGCCATAAAAAAGAATGAAATATTGCTATTTGCAGCAACAGGAATGGACCTAGAGAATATAGTACTAAGTCAAGTAAGTCAGAGAAAGATGAATGTTATATGATATCGTTTATTTGTGGAATCTAAAAAATAATACAAATGAATCTATATACAAAACAGAAACAAACCCACAGATATAGAAAACAAATTTATGGTTACCAAAGGGGAAAGGGAGGGAAGGGTAGGATAGATTAGGAGTATGGAATTAACAAACATAAACTACTATACATAAAACTGATAAGCACAGGAAACTATATTCAATATGTTGTAATAACCTATAACAGAAAATAATCTGAAAAAATATATATATGTATAGCTGAATCACTTTGCTGTATACCTGAAACTAACACAATATTGTAAATCAGCTAATCTTCAATTTAAAAAAGTATTTTGGGGATGAAGGTCTGGGTCACCCAATAAGGCAAGCAACCTGGACCACCTAAAGAAGCAGGCTGAGGAAAGGGAGGCTTAATGACCAGTAAATACTTGAGATGATTGCTCTCAGTCAAGGCCTCAGAATAAGCTGCAGCCAGCAGAGGTCTTTAGCTTGTTCCATTTGGTCTTTTTAGAGATTTGGAAAGCTACCACCTTGACTGGGACCTTGTGATGAATGAAGAATTTAATGACTAAGTGGATGGAAGTGATACAAGGGTGGGGTCTCCCTTCTCAAGGGCATCACTTCAAATTTTCTCTATCCTAAGTATTACTCCTGATGAGTCAGTTTGGTGCATACATCAGCCAGCTCTTTACAGGTGCAAATTGACAACACCTCACCTCAGTTTTTCTCCCAGGCTAACCTAACACAAAAATGTGGCCACCTCGATAAACCTACTTGGCACTTGCACTCGGGGAACTTGGAAGTGAGGGCAACTTCATGTGCAATGTGTCGTCCTAGTTGAGGGAAAGATGAAAGTGAAGAAAAAAGTTGATGAAAAAATGCTTCACTCTTTCCTTCCCCAGGTGAACAGTACCCTGGCACATTTATTAAGGCATCTCAAAGGTTCTGTGTGATTGAGCTCCAGGCACCTGAAGCAGTAGTCAGTTGGACAAAGCACCCTTGTATGCTGTATCCTTTCACACTCTGTCCCCAAGAACCACTTTCTGCCTGCTTCTTAAAATCACATTTCCAAGTAAGCCACTTGTACACAAGACTTTTTCTCAGGTTCTGGTTCAAGGTATCCTAGACTAATTATTCTGATAGGGAAAATCCCTGAGACATAAAATACAAAGAGGTCAAGGAGTAAAAAATATTAGAAGAAAAATCACTTTATAATGACATGGTAACAGACTTTTCTACTGAGATATTTGGTCAATATTATATTTATTAACTAATAAACTGAACAAATATTTATTTATCAACTAGCACATGCTAACTGCAGTTGCTGCTATGGTGAGTAGGACATGATTACTGGAATATGGCTTAAATATTTTTAAAAAGACATTAAAATTACAAATTTAATAATTACAATAAAAAGTCTGTAATGTAAAGTAGAGAAAGGGTGTATAGGAGTATAATAGTATTTTAGATGGTCACGCAATTAATGATAGTGGCTTAGACTATATTGTTGGCATTGAGAAACCCATTTATTTTGGGGTCTTAATTACTATGTCTTCAATAGTGTCATCGATTTTCCATACTTTAGTTCATAGCACTCAGCTAAAATAATTAACCGATGGAAGTTTTTATTTTGTTTTATCTATTTTTCCAATACAATAGTCTTCTTTGAAAAGTAGCTAAATATTGAAAAAGAAACATGCTTCAGAAGCAGATTTTCATTCCTTACAGTTTTCATTCCTTACAGCATTTACCTGCCATATTAAATGAAGTGAGTTAATTAATCTAATGGACCCTCTGTTCATTTCATAGCAAAGTGGGTGCTTTGATGCAAACTTTGAAGGGTAGTTTTGACTATTAAAATAAAGTATATAAAATGCATTGTTCATAGTAATTATTTAATAAACAATATCTGTGAATTGCTGGTTCATAGTAACTACTGAATAAACAATATGTATGAAAAGGCAGGTAAATGCTAATTTTGTGTTTTAGTTCATTGTTTTTTTATGGTAACAGAAGACAGAATATGTGAAAGTACATGTCATATTCGACATAATGTAGATATTTGAAAAAATATTAATATCCAGTTCCTTTTCAGACTATGAGAATTTATTCTTGAGCTACATCTCCCAACATTTCTATCTGCAAGCAAATCATATGTTTCAGTCAAATTCCCATCCACCCAGCAATAAGCAAAATCATCAATGTGGAAAATTAAGAGCCCTCCATTTGGTGCCTGGAAAACTGTAATTTTCAACTGTTTTTTAGATATTTACTTCCTAGGCTGAGATTGGAATTTAAAAAGTGGTCTCTCATTTTACTGCTGGTGTGAGTAACATTTGGCATATTTTTGTCTTTAACAGAACCTACTTAAGATCTTACCCTATCTCAGAAACCTAGGATTCATCATTTGTTTCAAAATAAATTTTTCAGTAGAAGGAGAAAGGTTAAAGCAGGTGTTTTCCGTCCAGAGGTTGATGTGCCTCTTTAGCTCATTTCATTTCTGCTGTAAAAGTACAGACGAGAGAAATAAAAACTTGCTGTCAACCACAAGATGTTGTATGTTTGTAGACATTTACCTCAAGCTGACAATGGTAAAAAGCACACCTTTTTGTGAAATGTAATTTATTCTTATCTCTAAATGTATATTGAAACCATAAAGAGAAAAGCTGCTCTGCAAACCCTTCTGGAATATTTTTGCTCTTAAAAACTGACCAAGAGTACTATATATTTTTAAGTAGTATACTAAAATGTGATAGTTCCACAATCTGTAAGTAATAACTTTTTTTTTTAATTTATATTTACATAGTATTTGTCTTTTGGGCTACAATTATTATATTCACCATCTCATAATATTTAATGAATGGTGTTAGCTGTGTATTTAAGTCTGCACATAAGACAATATTTTCTTATGAATATAGCTCCAATATATACATACTACTTTGAAAATTTTCCCCTTCTCTATTGTTATAATGGTAAAATATTTGGAGTAAATCTCAGCATGCTAACTAATTGATTTATTCATTTAATTTAATAAATTTTGGCAAAAACTATGTGACATAAACATCTATGATATTCATGTTGATGATAGCAAACACTATACTTGAGACATATAGATAGCCATTAATGGCATAATTTTAGGTTGAAAATAGAGCATATTCAAGGTAAATGGGATATTTAATTAAAATTATTTAGAGCAGAAGGTAAACATTACAGAAGGACAAAACAAATCAATGGGTGGTTTGTTAAATTTTACCTTTTGAAAAACATGATTTTTTAAAGAGCTTCTTGAAGTATTGAACATCTAAACATTCTAATACTACATTTAGAAATTGATGCTAGTTTTCTGCATACAGGTCTTTTGTCTCCTTAGGTATTTTATTCCTAGGTATTTTATTCTTTTTGTTGCAATGGTAAATAAGATGATACAAACAGATGGAGAGATATACCATGCTCTTGGACTGGAAGAATCAACATTGTGAAAATGACTATACTACCCAGGCAATCTACAGATTTAATGTAATTCCTATCAAATTACCAATGGCATTTTTCACAGAACTAGAACAAAAAATTTCACAATCTGTATGGAAACACAGAAGACCCCAAATAGCCCAAGTAATTTTGAGCAAGAAAAACGGAGCTGGAGGAATCAGGCTCCTGGACTTCAGACTATACTACTAAGCTACAGTAATCAAGACAGTATGGTACTGGCACAAAAAAAGAAATACAGATCAATGGAACAGGATAGAAAGCCCAGAGATAAACCCATGCACATATGGTCACCTTATCTTTGATAAAGGAGGCAAGAATATAAAATGGAGAAAAGACAGCCTCTTCAATAAGTGATGCTGGGAAAGTGGGACAGCTACATGTAAGAGAATGAAATTAGAACACTCCCTAACAACGTATACAAAAATAAATTCGAAGTGGATTAAAGACCGAAATGTCTAAGTCCAGAGACTATAAAACTCTTAGAGGAAAACATAGGCAGAACACTCTAGGACATAAATCACAGCAAGATCCTGTCTGACCCACCTCCTAGAGAAATGGAAATAAACAAAAAATAAACAAGTGGGACCTAATGAAACTTAAAACTGTTGCACAGCAAAGGAAACCATAAACAAGACAAAAAGACAACCCTCAGAATGGGAGAAAATATTTGCAAATGAAGCAACTGACAAAGGATTAACCCCCAAAATTTTAAAGCCGCTCATGGAACTCAATATCAAAAAAAAAACAACCCAATCCAAAAATGGGCAGAAGACCTAAATAGACATTTCTCCAAAGAAGATATACAGATTGACAACAAACACATCAAAGAATGCTCAACATCACTTATCATTAGAGAGATGCAATCAAAACTACAAGGAGGTATCACCTCACACCAGTCAGAATGGCCATAATAAAAAATCTACAAACAATAAATGCTGGAGAGGGTATGGAGAAAAGGGAACCCTCTTGCACTGTTGGTGGGAATGTAAATTGATACAGCCACTATGGAGAACATTATGGAGGTTCCTTACAACACTAAAAATAGAACTACCATAGGACCCAGCAATCCCACTTCTGGGCATATACCATGAGGAAACCGTAATTCAAAAAGAGTCATGTACCACAATGTTTGTTGCACCTCTATTTACAATAGCCAGGACGTGGAAGTTTTGATCTACTTTGTTACACAGCAGAAACTAACACACCATTGTAAAGCAATTATACTCCAGTAAAGATGTTAAAAATGAAAAGTTTAAAAAACTGATGCTAAAACCACAATTCAAGTAATATTTTAGAAAAAATAATTTGATGCCACAATACAAGAAAGATTGTTAATACAGTAGCTAATTAGAAAGCTGTAACACTCACGAAGGGCAAAGGTGCAAGATAGCAAGGGCCTGTGTTAATGTGCTTCTGTGTCAATGGAAATTAAAGTATGAATATCAAAAAGAAAGCCTCATCGGGTTTGTGAAATTAAAAGATACTGGTTCAAAGCTATTCGAAATCCTAAAGCAGTCTCAGATATTTAAATTTTGCTGATGAAGAACAGCTGTGGTCATATTAACAACAGTAGAAAAGTCAGAGAGATAGCTGGTTTCCAAACCTGGTGAATGGGGATTAATGTATGACTAACCTTGCAGTTTTGGTTGTAAAGTGATTAGATAGTAACAAATTGATCAAGCTGATTTAGGAGTAGAGGTACACAGATATTTATTCAGATTATATATTAAATGCCATGGTGCCCTGAGATGGAAGACTCCTTCTTTCACTTCACAACTTTACCATTTTTGCTAAAAAATGCCTCTCTAGGAGCCTCAGTACACAGAACCAGGAAAACTGACTGCATCCAAGAGAACATGATTTACAGATAGAGAACATTTTCACAAAGAGCTATTACATTGGAAGACGAAGTAAATGTGTTTAAAAAGTAAGGCGGCTAGCCAGAAATTTGTAAAGCAAGTTGGAGGCAAACAAAGAATCCACAGAAGACAACTGATAAAGAACCAGTACTCAATGTACTTTGTGCAGGTGCAAAGAAAATTATGGCATTTGTGCTTTTTAGGGAGAAAAGCCTTGAAGCAAGGATTGGACATCCCAGTACAGTTGAGTTAAGACAAGGGAAGAATGGGATCTGAATAAACAGATCCACATTGATTCCAATGAGGGTGGACTCATATCCAGTTTTGAAGCACACCATTCACTATTTTCACTTCCAGGTCCTGACAGAAATAACAAAAATTCTTGATTTCGTGTTGTGACTTGTTTACAAATATTTTACCTAGGATGCTATGCCCTGTGCTATGAGCTACTCTACCCGTCCAATGATAAGATATAAAAGTGCAGTCACACCTGGAAAGTGCCCAGGCAGGATGAGCCAATAGAAACACTGCACCTGGAAAGTGATACACACAAGCTGTCATCTCGGTCCTACAAAATATGTTAAGTTATAATCACTGGAGACAGCACTCCCTATGACACTAACAGTAAATAGTGAACCTAGAGGACCTTGATAATGAAATGTTTATAGTATCTAACAATTATTGAGCAATTTATGTATACAATACATGTTTAAAGTACTCACTTATAATATTGAATTTAATGCTGACAGCAAACTGGGATATGGATTTTGTTATGACAGCCACTTTAGAGATGATAAAGAAATGAGAAAATGAGTTTGAAGTCACAAAGCAAACAAAAAAGAAAAAAAAACGAAACAGGAGGGGCCAAGATTAAACACAGTTGTCAGTTACTCAGTTACAGCAAAATCCAAAACCTTATCACTAAATTATGATACTACATGTTCTCACAAGATAAGGTTTTCTTTAAGGTAATATGCTTCAATTTTATGATATGAAATTAAATTTTTATGTAAATGTCTTTACAAATGTATCTTTATTAAATATTATTATTCGCTGAGTTGCTAATAGTTCACTAGGATTTACAATTAATAAAAATTATATAATTATAACCAATTATATTAGAAATTAATCATAGATTCCATAAAATTAAATATTAATAATGGACTTAATGTCAGAAAAGAAAAATACTGGGAAAGGATTGATTTCATAAATAAAAAGGAACTTTTTATTCTTATTTTGATAAAGAAAACCATGAGATTGATGATAGAGAATTTTTGAGGTTGAGAAAAGAAAATTATGGCATAATTTTGAGAGAAAGAAATCATGGTATGAAATTCAGTACTACTATTAGTATTGAATTAATATGGTACTGAAGTTGTACCCCCTACTATTTACACATATAGCCCATAACCCACACAGTAAATAAATACATGTTGGTGTTAAGTAGTCATGCCTTTGATTTGAGGGCATATGCTTTCAAATTTTTACTGTGAAATCCAATGATTCCTTCTAATTAAAGGAAGATATACAAAGGGACAATTTATGGAGTCTTTTTTTTCCCCCAACATTGAAATTTATTAAACTTCACATTATTAACAAGAATTGTCAAAATAATATTTCTCTAAGGTATTCTACACACTAAGCAGTTATTGTCACAGTTTAACACTCATGATTCCTGTAAAAGAGATGGGAGAAAAATATACTAGCTATACTTGATGGTTGAAAGTAAGTAAGGGCAAAATTCTAAAATATCAGGCTATCAAACCATCTGGGTCTGGGGAATTTCAATGAATTGGATACAAAACAAGTCACCTCAGTGAGGACGGTGAGAAAATACCTAGGGGGATTCACAAGAAAAGGCTTAAATTACACATCAGAGTTCTGCATAATAATAGTGAATGAGTCTTAGCCTTTGTTTTGGAAAATAGGTTGGTTCCCAGATTACCTAAGGATGTAACAGAGAACTCCATGGGACAGATGGGAATCCTGAAGAAAAACAGAAAGAAAAAAGAAAAAAAAAAAAGAAACTACAGTTTCATGGACATTTTGCTGAAACCTTTTAAATGTGAATAGAAGCTTAGAGAGACAATGGAATAGGCTAACTAACAGAAATTCTAACCATTTTCAGTTGTGCAGATGTGGCAAATTTCCAAGAGGCTCCTTCAGATTAAAAACACTGCAATGTATGAAGAGTGGACAAACCTAGAATACTTTACCAATGCAACTCAAATATTCTTTAACTTTCATGCATTACAGAAACCTCCAAGTAATTTAATATCAATAGTAGTTATCCAGGATCTAGAAATTTATTTATCCCTTCTCTATTATAGTATCACCCTGTTTGCACTTCCAACTGTGAAAGCCACACTGAATTCTCTACATCTTGCAGTGTAGACTTATGTTACAAATATGTATGTAATCATGATTTAATACTTATTTTGTTATGTTGTATATGCTTTCATATGTTACATTATGATATATATAAATGAATTCTAGGATTTTCATATTTTCTATTTTCCATTGATTTATTTAGCAAATATCTACTAAGCACCCATTACATAGCAGGCACATATTAGAAAAATTTTAAGTGTATTTGAAATCTGAAATGATTGGGATTAGGAACCAAGATGGCAGAGTAGAAGGACGTGCTCTCACTCCCTCTTGAGAAAAGACCAGAATCACAACTAGCTGCGGGACAATCATTGACAGAAAGACACTGGAACTCACCAAAAAAGATACTCCACATCCAAAGACAAAGGAGAAGAAGCCACAATGAGATGGTAGGAGGGGCGCAATCACAGTAAAATCAAATCCCAAAACAGCTATGGGGGTGACTCACAGACTGGAGAACACTTATACCACAGAAGTCCACACACTGAAGTGAAGGTTCTGAGCCCCATGTCAGGTTCCCAACCTGGGGGTCCGGCAACGGGAGGAGGAATTCCTAGAGAATCAGACTTTGAAGGCTAATGGGATTTGATAGCAGGACTTTGACAGGACTAGGGGAAACAAAGACTGCCTCTTGGAGGGCACAAAGTAGTGTGTGCATCGGGACCCAGGGGAAGGAGCAGTGACCCCAGTGGAGACTGAACCAGACCTACCTGCTAGTGTTGGAGGGTCTCCTGCAGAGGAAGGGGGGATGGCTGTGGCTCACTGTGGGGACAAGGACACTGGCAGAAGAAGTTCTGGGAAGTACTCCTTGGTGTGAGCCCTCCGAGAGTCTGCCATTAGGCCCAACAAGGAGCCCAGGTAGGTTCCAGTGTTGGGTTGACTCAGGCCAAACAACTAACAAGGAGGGAACCCAGCCCAACCCATCAGCAGTCAAGCAGATTCAAGTTTTACTGAGCTCTGCCCACCAGAGCAACAGTCAGCTCTACCCACCACCAGCCCCTCCAATCAGGAAACTTGCACAAGCCTCTTAGATAGCCAGAGGGCAGACAGCAGAAGCAAGAAGAACTACAATCCTGCAGCCTGTGGAACAAAAACCACATTCACAGAAAGATAGACAAGATGAAAAGGCAGAGGGCTATGTACCAGATGAAGGAACAAGATAAAACCCCAGAAAAACAACTAAATGAAGTGGAGATAGGCAACCTTCCAGAAAAAGAATTCAGAATAATGACAGTGAAGATGATCCAGGACCTCAGAAAAAGAATGGAGGCAAAGATCGAGAACATGCAAGAAATGATTAACAAAGACCTAGAAGAATTAAAGAACAAACAAACAGAGATGAATACAATAACTGAAATTAAAAATACACTAGAAGGAATCAATAACAGAATAACTGAGGCAGAAAAACGGACAAGTGACGTGGAAGACAGAATGGTGGAATTCACTGCTGCAGAACAGAATAAAGAAAAAAGAATGAAAAGAGATGAAGACAGCCTAAGAGATCTCTGGGAAACATTAAATGCAACAACATTTGCATTATATGGGTCCCAGAAGGAGGAGAGAGAGGAAGGACCCGAGAAAATATCTGAAGAGATTAGAGTCGAAAACTTCTCTAACATGGGAAAGGAAATAGCCACCCAAGTCCAGGAAGTGCAGAGAGTCCCATACAGGATAAACTCAAGGAGAAAAATGACGAGACACATAGTAATCAAACTGACAAAAATTAAAGACAAAGAAAAATTATTGAAAGCAGCAAAGGAAAAATGACAAATAACATACAAGGGAAGTCCCATAAGGTTAACAGCTGATTTCTCAGCAGAAACTCTACAAGCCAGAAGGGAGTGGCATGATATATTTAAAGTGATGAAAGGGAAGAAACTACAACCAAGGTGACTCTACCTAGCAAGGATCTCGTTCAGATTCGATGGAGAAATCAAAAGCTTTACAGACAAGCAAAAGGTAAGAGAATTCAGCACCACCAAACCAGCTCTACAACAAATGCTAAAGGAACTTCTCTAAGTGGGAAACACAAGGGAGGAAAAGGACCTACAAAAGCAAACCCAGAACAGTTAAGTAAATGGTCATAGGAACATACATATCAATAATTACCTTAAACGTGAATGGATTAAATGCTCCAACCAAAAGACACAGACTTGCTGAATGGATACAAAAACAAGACCCATCTATATGCTGTCTACAAGAGACCCACTTCAGACCTAGGGACACAAACAGACTGAAAGTGAGAGGATGGAAAAAGATATTCCATGCAAATGGAAATCAAAAGAAAACTGGAGTAGCAATACTCGTATCAGATAAAACAGACTTTAAAATAAAAAATGTTACAAGAGACAAGGAAGGACACTACATAATAATCAAGGGATCAATCCAAGAAGAAGAAGATATAAGAATGATAAATATATATGCACCCAAAATAGGAGCACCACAATACATAAGGCAACTGCTAACAGCTATAAGAGAGGAAATCAATGGTAACACAATAATAGTGGGGGACTTTAACACCTCACTTACACCAATGGACAGATCATCCAAAATGAAAATAAATAAGGAAACAGAAGCTTTAAATGACACAATAGACCGGATAGATTTAATTGATATTTATAGGACATTCCATCCCAAAACAGCAGATTACACTTTCTTCTCAAGTGCACACGGAACATTCCCCAGGATAGATCACATATTGGGTCAAAAATCAAGCCACAGTAAATTTAAGAAAATTGAAATCATATCAAGCATCTTTTCTGACCACAATGCTATGATTAGAAATGAATTACATGAGAAAAACATAAAAAACAAAAACACACGGAGGCTAAACCATATGTTACTAAATAACCAAAAGATCACTGAAGAAATCAAAGAGGAAACAAAAAAATACCTAGAGACAAATGACAATGAAAGCACGATGATCCAAAACCTATGGGATGCAGCAAAAGCAGTTCTAAGAGGCAAGTTTACAGCTATACAAGCCTACCTCAAGAAACAAGAAAAATCTCAAATAAACAATCTAACCTTACACCTAAAGGAACTAGAGAAAGAAGAACAAACAAAACCCAAAGTTAGCAGAAGGAAAGAAATCATAAAGATCAGAGCAGAAATAAATGAAATAGGAAACAAAGAAAACAATAGCAAATTCAATAAAACTAAATGCTGGTTCTTTGAGAAGATTAAAAAAAAAATTGATAAACCATTAGCCAGACTCATCAAGAAAAAGAGGGAGAGGACTCAAATCAATAAAATTAGAAATGAAAAAGAGAAGTTACAACAGACAATGCAGAAATACAATGCATCCTAAGAGACTAGTACAAGCAACTCTATGCCAATAAAATGGACAACCTGGAAGAAATGGACAAATTCCTAGAAAGGTATAACCTTCCAAGACTGAACCAGGAAGAAACAGAAAATATGAACAGACCCATCACAAGTAATGAAATTGAAACTGTGATTAAAAATCTTCCAACAAACAAAAGTCCAGGACCAGATGGCTTCACCGGTGAATTCTATCAAACATTTAGAGAAGAGCTAACATTCATCCCTCTCAAAGACTTCCAAAAAATTGCAGAGGAAGGAACACTCCCAAACTCATTCTCTGAGGCCACCATCACCCTGATACCAAAACCAGACAAACACACTACAAAAAAAGAGAAAATTATAGACCAATATCACTAATGAATATAAATGCAAAAATCCTCAACAAAATACTAGCAAACAGAATCCAACACCACATTAAAAGGATCATACACCATGGTCAAGTGGGATTTATCCCAGAGATGCAAGGATTCATCAATATATGCAAATCAATCAATGTGATACACCATATTAACAAATTGAAGAATAAAAACCATGTGATCATCTCAATAGATGCAGAAAAAGCTTTTGACAAAATTCAACACCCATTTATGACAAAAATTCTCCAGAAAGTGGGCATAGAGGGAACCTACTTCAACATAATAAAGTCCATATAAGACAAACCCACAGAAAAAATCATTCTCAATGGTAAAAAAACTGAAAGCATTTTCTCTAAGATCAGGAACAAGACAAGGATGTCCACTCTCACCAGTATTATTCAACACAGTTTTGGAAGTCCTAGCCATGGCAATCAGAGTAGAAAAAGAAATAAAAGGAATACAAATCGGAAAAGAAGAAGTAAAACTGTCACTCTTTGCAGATGACATGATACGATACACAGAGGATCCTAAAGATGCCACCAGAAAACTACTAGAGCTAATCAATGAATTCGGTAAAGTTGCAGGATACCAAATTAATGCACAGAGATCTCTTGCATTCCTATACACTAATGATGAAAAATCTGAAAGAGAAATTAAGGAAACACTCCCATTTACCATTACAACAAAAAGAATAAAATACCTAGGAATAAACCCACCTAGGGAGACAAGAGATCTGTATGCAGAAAACTAGAAGACACTGATGAACGAAATTAAAGATGATACCAACAGATGGACAGATATACCATGTTCTTGGATTATTAGAATCAATATTATGAAAATGACTATACTACCCAAAGCAATTTACAGATTCAATGCAATCCCTATCAAATTACCAATGGCTTTTTTTTTTTACAGAACTAGAACAAAAAATCCTAAAATTTGTATGGAGACACAAAAGACCCCAACTCGCCAAAGCAGTCTTGAGGGAAAAAAACAGAGCTAGAGGTATCAGACTCCTTCTCTTCAGACTATACTACAGAGCTACAGTAATTAAGACAATATGATACTGGCACAAAAACAGAAATAATAGGTCAATGGAACAAGATAGAAAGCCCAGAGATAAACCCATGCACCCATGGTCAACTAATACATGACAAAGAAGGCAAGGATATATAATGGAGAAAAGACAGTCTCTTCAATAAGTGGTGCTGGGAAAACTGGACAGCTACATGTAAAAGAATGAAATTAGAACACTCCTTAACAGCATAAACAAAAATAAATTCAAAATGGATTTCAGACCTAAATGTAAGACTGGACACTATAAATCTCTTAGAGGAAAACATAGGAAGAACACTCTTTGAAATAAATCACAGCAAGATCTTTTTAGATTCACCTCCTAGAGTAATGGAAATAAAAACAAAAATAAACAAATGGGACCTAATGAAACAGCTAAGGAAACCATAAAGAAGAGAAAAAGACAACCCTCAGAATGGGAGAAAATATTTGCAAATGAATCAATGGACAAAGGATTAATCTCCAAAATATATAAACAGCTCATGCAGCTCAATATTAAAAAAAAACAACCTAATCCAAAAATGGGCAGAAGACCTAAATAGACATTTCCCCAAAGAAGACATACAGATGGCCAAGAAGCACATGATAAGCTACTCAACATCACTAATTATTGGAGAAATGCAAATCAAAACTACAATGAGGTTATCACCTCACACCAGTTAGAATGGGCATCATCAGAAAATCTACAAACAACAAATGCTGGAGAGGGTGTGGAGTAATGGGAACCCTCTTGCACTGTTGGTAGAAATGTAAATTGATACAGCCACTATGGAGAACAGTATGGATGTTCCTTAAAAAACTAAAAACAGAACTACCATAAGACCCAGCAATCCCACTACTGGGTATATACCCAGAGAAAACCATAATTCAAAAAGACACATGCACCCCAATGTTCATTGCAGCACTATTTACAATAGCCAGGTCATGGAAGCAACCTAAATGCCCATCGACAGACGACTGGATAAAGAAGTTGTGGTACATATATACAATGGAATATTACTCAGCCATAAAAAGGAATGAAATCGGGTCATTTGTAGAGACGTGGATGGATCTAGAGTCTGTCATAGAGAGTGAAGTAAGTCAGAAAGAGAAAAACAAATATCGTATATTAACGCATATATGTGGGACCTAGAAAAATGGTAGAGGTGAACTGGTTTGCAGGGCAGAAATTGAGACACAGATGTAGAGAACAAATGTATGGACACCAAGGGGGGAAAGTGGTGGTGGTGTGGGGGTGGTGGTGTGATGAATTGGGCGATTGGGATTGACATGTATTCACTGATGTGTATAAAATTGATGACTAATAAGAACATGCAGTATAAAAAAATAAAATTCAAACATTAAAAAATAAAAATCTGAAATGATCAGTCACTTCTCTGTGATTCTATATGACTTCCATGTTAATACACTTAATTTTTCATATTTAATAATTTGAAAATCTCCCTTCTTCTGCTAGATTGTTTGTTTCATGTGTTTTATGTGTATGTAGAGCCTGCTATATAAAGCTTAACAGGTATTTAATAAACAAATAACAATGTAACCACCCTAAATTTATAAAATATATGTGGCTCTAAAGTAATGTTTTATACTTGAAATTTATCTCACATGCTAATAATTTCTCAAAGTTATCTAATATTTATTTAATAAAACATAATAGCTCCATGTTACTTTTTCCTTTACTGACTCTTGTGCTTGTTAAGCACTGTACTCTTTATGGAAGGTTTAAGGCTTTCTCTTTTATTCACCTCATTCTATCCACCTGGAAGATGAGTTATCTTCTATAGGTAAATGACAAATGACATTATCCAGGAGGATGGGATTCCTAGCGAAATAAGTGAGTGATTAAAAAATATAAACAGATTGGTAGCTCTTCTTATGGCTCAGTGACACATCTTTCTATTCTTATTCTTGAATCCTTTCTAAGTCGGATCACTCTTTGCTTAATAGTCTATGCAATAGGGACTTCCCTGGTGGCACAGTGGTTAAGAATCCGCCTGCCAATGCAGGGGACACGGGTTCGAGCCCTGGTCCGGGAAGATCCCACATGCCGTGGAGCAACTAAGCCCGTGTGCCACAACTACTGAGCCTGTGAGCCACAACTTATGAGCTCACATGCCACAACTACTGAAGCCCACGTGCCTAGAGCCCCTGTTCTGCAACAAGAGAAGCCACCACAATGAGAAGCCCGCTCACCACAACGAAGAGTAGCCACCTCTCGCCACAATTAGAGAAAGCCCGTGCACAGCTACGAAGACCCAGTGCAGCCAAAAATAAAAATAAATAAATAAGTAAATAAATTTATGAAAAAAAATCATGGAGGAACTGAATGGCAGCTATCTTTGACATGCTTCTTTTATCTTTGGGGGAAAAATGAGTTTTTCCATTGTTATTTAAAAAAAATTAGAACTAGACAGTTGGCAGGTGTAGGGGAAGGTGAGTGATTGGTGTGAGTTGAGAGTCATGTTGTGTGAAAACCGTACCACCTTTTAAACACCAGGGCCATTGTGAGCTGGGGCATCTGCTCCAGTTTTGAGGAACACGGGGTGGGAGGAGGAGTAGCGGCACTGAGGAGAGGAAAGGGGGAAAAATTAGTCTGTATTAATCTTCTACATCAACTCAATAGGAATTTGAGGACTGACATAAGGATGTAGTCTAGATTTTTGTATAGAACCAAATGACTCTTCCCACCTTATAGTTAATTCAGGTTATTTTATTACAGAGGACATATGGACAGTCTTATTTAAAGACAATCTTATTTAAAACTTCTCGTTTGCATTTCTATAGTGCAGCAATTGCAACACTAAAAATTCATTTCTCAGAGGGCCTTGAAACTTATATCTAATTTAAATTCTAGCAAAGCAATTCCTTCACTAGAGACTTGAATTAGAACTGAGCTCATTGGGCTTCCCTGGTGGCGCAGTGGTTGAGAGTCCGCCTGCAGATGCAGGGGACACGGGTTCGTGCCCCGGTCTGGGAAGATCCCACATGCCGCGGAGCGGCTGGGTCTGTGAGCCATGGCTGCTGAGCCTGCGCGTCCGGAGCCTGTGCTCCGCAACAAGAGAGGCCACAGCAGTGAGAGGCCCGCGTACCGTAAAAAAAAAACAAACAAAAAAAACCCTGAGCTTATTTTGGAGAGAGATGGGATGAAATAAATATATCCATTATGCTGGTCAGCCAAGAAAGAAAAGGCAGGATTCTAGAGCTAGATGCTGAAGAAGCAAGTTCCTAAGTCCTGGCAATTTTTTTGGTCTTAGCAGGAGTAACAGCTTCTTTGGCATCCTGGTTGATACTGACACTGGGAATCATTTCTGGAAATCCAGGCTAGCATCTCTCTCTTCAGATCTCCCAGCAATACAGTAAATGTATTTTATGATATTTATTACATCCCTTTACCATAAAACTAGGTAGAGCGTATTTTATTCTCTGCAACTAAAAGCTGGTCTGTACCTCGAGCATTATAAGAGAACACATAATTGTGTGAGCTTACAGTCACATTGAGATAAACAATATAAATAGCATGCCTTCTCCTTGTGTATCCATCCACACATCTTTCTTGAGGATCTGGTTCTTGCAGCAAGGATTGAGGGGCCAGACACATAGTAAACCAAAAAAAAAAAAAAAATATCCTCCGTTTGTTGTTTTGTAGCTTGTTTGTATAAGGTTTTAAGGCACACCATCAAAGCCTAGGGCACGGTTTCTAGTTTTTGCTTTTGCGGCTCACATAGTAAAGTATATCATTCCTAGTAAATGTGCATTTACTCGCATTTCTATGGACTGTGGGCTCCCCTTTACAGAATTTCAAAAAAGACAATCCCTTTCCTATTCTACTAACAAATCTAAAATAGCTTGGAAAATTTGAATCTGGTATTTTTAAATTAGTCAATTCGTTAACATAGTATTTCCAGGAATTAAATCATACGCTAACATCACATTTACTATAGTAAATTTGAAAGAACTATATAATAAACTATTATCAGAAGCATAAAGTTCTAACAATGTTTTTAGAAATTATATTATAAGCTAATATTACATACTACATTATTCTAAGTGTTTTCATTTTTAGCTCTGCCAAAACTTTTTGTAGTAAACAACCTATCTGGCTTGTCTACCCACTTGGAGATGCTCAGAGTTGACACAATATGATATAACTGTCCAAATCAAGAAAAGGAAAATTTGGTCTTTAAGCACAAAGTAAATCTCATAACAGTATCTGTTTCTGAGCTCATTACTGCTGACTGAGTGTTTGAATCATTTATGATTCTAACATGCCTTGCACTTTTATTTCAGCTGCCTGTACAGCTGACCATGTAGAAGAATAATTAAAGATTAAACTGTCATAAACCAGACCTTTACAGAAATGCTTTACACAAACAGCATAAACAGTAACAATAGCTCTGTATAATTTTTAGCACTAATATCAACACTATCAAAATTATCACCCAGTTTTGTTTTGAACTGTGAAGCTATGTACAGACTCACTATCTGGTATCAAATTCCTTCCTGGATCCTTTGGGAGAAATAACTGAGTTGAGCATGGACAGGATAAACCCTGCATGAATGTGACCAGTTAATCATAGCCCTCTGACATTTTTTCTGTTTGATGGTGACCAGTCCCCTTGGACACATTATAGGAACGTAAACTGCTATGAAATAATTTACCTTTGAGTTACACTTCTTAAGTGGCCAATCCTACTGTCTGGTAATTCTATCAACAACATTCCCCTTATGCTTCTAAGTTCAGCTTTTAAACTGAACTGACAGTCTTGCTGTTATTTTTCTATTGTTTGACATGCTCTACGGAACACTGCTTGTCTATAGGGACCCCCTTCTAAGAAACAAAAGATTAAGAAAGGGAAGATTTGGGGGGTTATTTTGGTAGACATAAGCATGGATTATACACTGATTTTAGCTTAACTATCAATGTGATATCAGTAGAACCTACCTGAGTCATTCTCCTGTATCAATCTTTCTTGAGACTTAAAAATCAGGTCTACTGAAGTTTTATAAGGTATGTATTTCATGGAAAACCTGTAACAGAATGGTTTGGGCCTGGAAAAGTAATGTGCAAAACTTTTCAATTTTTGTAGTTGAAAGGACTTAAAAGAGCATTTCAATGGCTCAGTTCTTTCATAGACAAATGCCAGTGAGATAGTATAAACGATGTATTTACAGGCTTGTTATTAGTCTGGGCTGAACCAGTATTCTAGTCTATAGCCAATGGGCTCTACTTGATATATCCACCAAATCTAAATGTACTTTAGTCACTTTCTCTATAATATAAATATTTCAAACTACTTACAAACTATTATAACAACACATTCTTCAATGGACAAAAAGATAATTTGGCAATTAAGTTCAGTGATATTACTCTTTGTTCCTTTAGAAGTGTTGCTTCAAGTCAATTTACCAAAATTTCATTTTATTACTGTTCAGAAAAGAATCATTGGCACATTTACATTTATAAAAAAGAGCTCTCCAAATTACCAATTCTATCATATTAGAGACTGTTTCCATACATAAAAGTCTGTTTTACAATTTGTAAAACTTCCAAATGGCTATTTCATATGTCATAAAATATTTTTACTGAAATAGCTATAGAGTAATATTTTCCCTGAATTTAAGAATTCTGGTAATAGACTGAAATGAAATTCAAAATAATCTAAAGCAATATGTTCTAGTCTGCCCTTATTCTCCAACAGCATCAAATAAAAATATAAATTACTAAAATATTCTTTCAAGTATAATACATGAACTTGCATATAAAGCAATTCTATATTCAATACTCTATAAAGCATAATTTGCAATTATTTATCTTTAAAGCTAAATTTGAAAACCAAAAATATTTTAAAAGTTCTTAAATAAAGATAACTTTATTTCTGTTTATTCACACTGTAAAGTCATAGATATACTTACAAGACTTATTTCATATTTTTAAGCCTGAGATGTAAAGGTTTTCTTACCAGATTCACTGTTTTCCTCCACAAATATACTTACAGAGTCTAAGATAAAATTATTCAATAGACAAGGTCACCAATTTGTGTCAGGAACTATGTATGTGTCTTATTTATTACAACAATTCTATTAGACAAGTACAGTATTTTAATTCCCATTTCACAGAGGAGGAACTGAGGCTTAGAAAGATAAACTCTCTGGTGTCACAGTCCTACCATTTAATATTCAAATTGATATTAGTCTCACTCCAACACATGTGCACTTTTCACTAGACACTTTTGCCTTTCCATCATTAAATTCAAAGAGGATTTAAAAATAGTAATACCTAAATATAATAGATATTGACATTGCCTAAGATATCCAATAAAAAAAGAGTGATAAAAGAATTATGGTAAATTGAAGAAACATATTAGTTAGCAGCCATCAAAAATAAAGATCTAATGATATGAGGTTCAGAACTAACTTCAAAATAATTATGACAGATGAATAGGTAGAAATATAGAGAAAACAAGCTTAGTCACATATTTGATTAACTGCTGAAGCTGGGTAATGAGTACAATAAGCTCATTAAAATAATCTGGTTTTTTTGGTATAGGTTTTCAAGTCCCTATATTTTGAAAACAGCTTGACTAAAACAGGATTACCAAGAATACTTAATGACACAGGAGAAATCCATAATATATTCTTAAGTAAAGGAGAAATAGTTAAAAATTATGGTTGGCTTACCCTTTTTGAATCTATCTCTGGAAAGAAACATACCAAAATGCTACAGACAAAAATGTTCTTCATCTGTAGTAAAATGTTACAGAGTATTTATTGTTTTTCTATTTTTATATTCCTTGTAAGTATTACCCTGAGTATGCATTGTTGCTTCTTTACTTGGAAAAATAAACATGGTTAAAAGCACTAACTGTAGGCATTTTACTTCAAAGTTCTTTAAAAAAATGAAAATGGAAGTAAATTGAGTAAAATACTAAATTCCCATAGATAATCTTATTAACAAATAAGAAACAACTATTTTATAATTCTCTTATATTCAAAATAGTAAGTTGGTTTGAAACTTAAATGTTATGCTCAAATTAATTTGCCATAAATTTTGAGTGTGTATGTTTAGCATACAATAGTCAAATTTAACTACTTTAATTAATCTTTTTTTCTGAGTACAAATAAACTTTTTCAAATGGCATTAAAAATAAAATACCTTTAAACATAATATACTGATTTATGAGAGGTTCAAAAACCTAGGGAAAAATTTCCATTGATTTTAGAGAAAAGATACACGAAGATTACCCAACAATACTGTGTGAATATATATTCTTTGTGTACTTGAATTTCTCTATTTAAAAAGTGATGCTATTTTAGAGAGAAACAAGTCATTTTGTTCTGGTAAAGTTACCAGTTAAAATAATGTGCTTATGATATTAAAAAAACACTATTTTAATAATAATCTATGCATTTGTATTCAGGGAGAATTTATAACTTTTCCTGTTTACTTTTAGTTAACCAAAAGGCTAAAAAAAAAATAAAGTAAGGAACTGTCATTAATGGTCTCTGTAAGTTGACTGCTATTATTGGCCATTTTTCCTCCTCTGATTTAAATCTTCTCAATCTCTTGTGTGGCTCATATCAAGCTTCCTTATACTCCATTTCTCCTTTGTACTGTATTCCCTAATAACTGATGCTTTCATAGTCCTATGATTCTGAGGGACCACTCTAGGCAATTTTTTCCAGTATAAGTGGGCCTTTTTTCAATGTCCCCTTAAAAATCTGCATAATTTCCATGGTCCATATTCTTTATATTAAAAGTTATAAAAACTACATTTATTTTATCTTTTATCTAATATCTGGGCAGAATTGGTGTCTCTTCCCACTCTTTGCTGTGAAATACTTAAACACAAGATAATATGTCTTCCTGTTTGTTTTCAAAGATACTAGAAATTATTGAACATATCAAAGGAATTACAAAACATTTGTCAAAAGATGAATAAAAGAACATCTAAACAACTTGAATGACTGATGCATAAATGTGTATTCAAGTGTTACCCTCTCTCTGAAATTGGACAAGCCATTTTTTTAAGTAGTGTGATAAAGTAGAAAATAAAATTATATCCTAATTGAGAATTTCATATGAATATGAACCTTGAGAGGATGCACAATTCCTTTGAACTGAAAAATATGCTAGGTTTTGCTAGGATGGCTACAGTAGGGAAAAAGAAATATCTGGTTGACCATCTTCCAGACTCTGCCCAAATGATACTGTGGATGAGAAGGATGGTTGCTGCCAAGATTCATTTCAGAAATTATAGATAGTTCCTTCTCCCCACCCCCATCTCCACCCTAAAAAATGTATTAAGAGCTTTCTTAGAGAATTAATTCTATAGACAGAGTATCATATTATTTCAACATGTACTCTATTTTCCTGGACATGAGACTTTAGGGGATATATGTTTCTGCAGATGTGTACCCTCTTCCAAATAGGCACGATTGAAAAATCAGAGGCATTTATATTTTTAAGCATCAGGTTAGCACAGGGAGATCAGCTCAGTGCTTTATGACCACCTAGAATGGTGGGATAGGAAGGGTGGGAGGGAGATGCAAGAGGGAGGGGATATGGGGATATATGTATATGTACAGTTGATTCACTCTGTTATAAAGCGGAAACTAACACACCATTGTAAAGCAATTATACTCCAATAAAGATGTTAAAAAAAAAAAGCATCAGGCCTTCAACATTTTTATTTGTAAAAGGAGAGTGTTGGCCTATGGAAACTGAAAGATTCCTTTTCAGCAATAAAATTCATACCTTCAGTCATTTAAGACTGAGGAAAAGAAAACTTCTACCAATAAGCTCCTCTATTTTCTTTATATAGTTCAAAATATTAAAACTATTGACTAAAGCATCCCTACTGCTTTGATATTCCCATTTGAGGCTATTTAAGCAAGAAATTAAATATTTCCTTACAAATGCGCATGTTTCCCTTTATATTAAAAATTTTAAAGAAAATATATAAGATGATGAAAAATAGATATCTTCATATAGAGAAAACTTGATATTTGAATGTAAAATCTGATCTAAATGATTTGCGTTAGTTAAGAGTTGTGGAACATAGTTCTATTTTTGGTTTGGAAAGTAATATATTCTGGTTTTGCAACAAATTTGACTTTGTGCCTATGTTTTAATAGGTTATTACTAAATTACTTAACTTCCATAATTAATTGATAAAGATTAAGACATTTAGAGGTATTTGAAATATTATAAGAAGCCCAACACATCTGCAACTCAGTTTTTTAATCTGGCCTGTTTGACACTGTGAAACAAAGGCAAAGTAAAGAAAAGAACACTTTGTCTTTATTGTTGTGGTTGTACTTTTCAAACAACTCTCAATAGGTAAAAGCACCATTCAAGAATTGACTTTGTTTTTTATTTAAATTCAAAAAGGATGAGTGATATCTTCCAATTAAAAAACATTATTTTTACATAGTGTATCACACATGTAGATGTCCTGTTAGTAATTTCTTTAAAGTTGTCATGGAAATTAAAAATTGCTGATATAACAAAGTTTTTTTTTTTTTTTTTAATATTTACCTTACAACAAAGTTTGCTTCATCTGAATTTTCTTTCCAGAGTCCGATTCGCTGACACTTTGCTTTAATGCCTTGCAACCACTCAACAATTTTGGAATTGATGTTAAATAATTTGGAATTGATGTTACTTCAGTATGTATGGTATGATTTTATTACTTGGTATAATGTATGATTTTATGGCTTGGTATAAGCATGCCAATTTATATTCATATTTGTAACTAATTTCTTTTATTGCTCAGTCTAATTTTTTTAAAAAAGGCAGGAACTAATAATAATATTCTCATTCTCCCTTGTAGAAGCAAATTAAGTGTGACTTCTTAGAAGCACAATTAGACAGAAATCAAAGTTATTTGCTTAACCAAAGGTCCAGTCATGTTAAAATTATTTAATATACTAATAGTTTTATTGACTGTCCAAATTTCATCTCATAATTGATATTTTAGGAAATTATTTCAGTTTACAAAATTAGGGTAATGGCAGTCAAAAATTTGAAAAGAATGAAAAATGTAGGTATAAGGAGAAATTATTTCAGTGTACTGAAAATTTGAATTTATTGCCTTTGGTAAGAAACTGCTGAGCCAGAGAGATAGACCTTAGCTATACAGCAGAATTTGACCTAAAATATTCCTCATTTGGCTTTTATAGGTCAGAATTTCATACTTGAAAAAAAGAAAAAAACAACTATCCTGTATTCAGTTTTAAAGCAAAATTATATTTAGCACCGATAGCAAATAGCTGAACAAACACAATTTCCTGAAATTCAAACATTAAATGAGACAGATAGTAGGAATTTCATTTTCTACAAGTTGTAATAACAGTAGAGGAATAATGTCTGGCAGATGTTGCTTGATGAAATTACAGTACCTTTGAATGAAATACTTAACACAAATTCATCTCATTCCAGCAGCCAGAGTAAGGAGGACTGGATTAAAATTCACTGCTTCTTATTAGCTGTTGATTCGCATACAAGTAAATAAACTGTAGTTTTGCCTTCTCAGGAAAGTTCTGTAAACATGATTTTGAGAAACTTGAGTTTTCTTTCTCAATAAAATTCTGGGGGCTGAGGAAGTACATATCTTTTTTTACTGAAGGATCTCATTGATAAAAGATTCCTTTTTCCCTGAAGAACAGAAGGAGATAAACCTTTATGAACAGTTGCTATGTGTTGGACACTTGACTATTTTCCTTGTGGAGAGATAGAATGTTGCTATGGTTATTGGCTCTGGCAGTGCTGTCCACTAAAACTTTCAGAGGAAAAAGAAAAACTCAGAAAGTTTGTAATTGTAGCAGTCACTAGCCACATGTGCTATGGAGTACTTGGAATGTGAGTAGTTTGACTAATAAATTGAATAATTTTATTTAATTTTCATTAAATTTATATACTCACATGTGCTAGTGTCCACATATTGGACAGCACAGCTATAGAGCCATACTCAATCTCCATGTGTCTTTCATGTGTTACTTAACTTCTGTAGGTCTCCATTTTCTTACCTATAAAATAGGGATAATATGTATACTACTTCTCCAGGTGACTGTACAGATTAAATGAGTTTTTGAATGATGTGGACACATAGAAGTCACTAAATAAGTTTCCTATAAATAAATTCTCAAAAGAGACTATTACCTAGGCACCATTGTTCACATTTCACAGAAAAGGAAGCTGTGAGAAAGATAAATTGCTTCACTTTCCAAGGGTCACAGATCCTACAAGTATTGGGACTTGAGTCTGCACGCAAGTAGAATGAGTCATTAATTATTCTATAGTTTTTCCACATGGACTGACTCATCTGCCAATAATGATGGATGTTACTACTTTTATCATCTTTAGTGAACTCCACTCTTTTTTTCTCTGTGCATAATGGAATCCATGGATGTAATCATCAGGGAAGATAGCTTTCCATCTTCCAATATCTGTGGGAAGAGTAAAAGCCTAACTTCCTTGAGTACCATGCTCTAAGATGTAAAACTATCTCCTGTCATGAAGACAAGAAAGAATTTACTTTTCCTTTGGGTAAAGCCAGTTAGCAAACACATATGGTCTACAGTCACCCCGCTCCAGCTCTTAAACTCTCCCACAGAGCTGAGTATCCAACTTGGTCTGTGCTTTCTCCCCTAATGCTGGAAATAGTACTGCAATAAAATCAATGTCTGTTTGCTCGTATTTTCTGTTCTGATAGCCTTTAACATAAAAATGCATGAATTTTACAACAAAGTATCAATCCTTAAAGTACTGCATAATGTAAAGGATTAATTTAGATAGTGGGATTACATAATGCAGCAAACATTCGAAATTTTCTTTTAACCCTCTTATTTCATTCTTTCCATAAGAAGTTTTATAGGCTTCACTGCATGGCTTGCGGGAATCTTAGTTCCCTGACCAAGGATCGAACTCACGCCCTTGGTAGTGAAAGCACAGAGTACTAACCACTGGACCACCAGGGAATTCCCACAAGATGTCCTTTATAGTAGCTACTCAAACCATCTTGTCTCATTTTTCTTTTTTACCACAAACCATTCTTTTAAAAATCAGCCACACTGGGTTTGAATTATCTCCCTCAATTTATCTGGAACAACTTTCAGTTAAGCATATCCTACTCTTCAATCCAAAAGCTAAACGAACTTAATAATTACTGTTAGCATTCCCTGGCAAATAATTTTACTATGATAATTACTGTAATGTCATAAAACGCTTATGATTCACATAACAAAACAAATAAGCTTGGGCATGTTCCAATAAAGCTTTATTTACAAAAACAGGAGACCAACAGGATTTGACCCATGGCATATAGTTTGCAAATCCCTGCTCCAGACCCTATCAACTTTTACTAGACAATGCAATAATAAAAATCTTATTGATTTCCCTGCCTCCATACTTGATTTATACCACTTCTTAATAAATAAAAAATGTATTTCAGCAGTTAGAGCTATTTAATTATGAAACTGACTTCCATCAAACATAGTGACTTTGTTAACATCAGTGTGTTTAGACATACTTGGTGTGGATACTTCAGTTGGAACTTGAGAATGGGGTGAGTCTTTTCAAAGATTCGGTTAACTTCTACCAGTTTTAAATAAGGATTCAATGAAATCTTGTGTGGCTTCCCAGACGGCCTGGGGAAGGAGTTAAAATTAAATGAACACATTTTTAAGACCTCTAAAATGAAATTATTAAAATCATCTCTAAAGGATTTAGTTCTGAGTTTTGAATTTAATCATATGAAACATTTTCAAAGATATATATTGCAGTTTTTATGCCTATAGCAAATCAAATTTATTGAAAGAATAAAATAATACTCAATTGTGTGTGACCTATTAAACTAGGGAATAAGATCATTGAAATATTAAAAATAAAAACAAGTCAATTCTAGAGACCTGTGCAAGCAGGAGATTTAAAAATATAGCACAAGACCAAGCAGTGGATATGGAGATAATGTTAGAAGTGTACATGCCTTAAAACGTCTCAAAATAGTATAAATTAATAAATGTAACAGGGCATAGAAAACAGGGCATAATGGTCACAAATGTTTATCTTTGCTCAGTCCAATAAGAAAACAAAGAAAAACATTTTTTTAATAAATGAATACACTATAGGCTATTGGAATTAACTTAACATAAAGCTAAATTTCTAAACCTGGAGTAAAAGAAGTTAACAAGAGGCAAATAATGTCCTTTTTAGAACCTCTCCTCATAAAGTCTCAGTAACTGGAGACACAGGACCTATCACACATGTGTGAATGGAGAGTGCTGCCAACAGGGATAACTGGTGCTAAGCCTTTAAAAGAGCCCAGATGTGTCTTTGCACACATCTTACCTCAGGCCACAAGTTCTTACCTTCCCAGTCTAACACCGGAGACTTATGGTTTAGAGCTTGAAACAAACAGATTTGGGGCACCAGGCCCAGTTGAGGGCCATGGTAAGTCACCTTTTTGAAAGGCAATTAATTCGAGATAGGACCATTGTCCCCCTACTTCTCCCAGGTGCGGACAACCACCACCAGGATTATACCTTCCAGAATGGTAATTAGAAGATTATTACCTGGAGAAATGACCACCCAAAAAGATGATCTACAAATACGAACATCTGCAGATCCCTCACAGAAATATCAGTGTGCCTGCGCATTAATCATTTATAAAAACCCACTAATCGACAGCCCTGTAAAGACATAAGAGCTTTATTTCAACTTCTGATGTCTTACTCCTATGTAGTAACATACCAATTGTCACCAATTATTTGAGGAAACCCTCCAACATAAAAAATGAATCTGAAAACAAATAAGCCTAAAAAAGGAACTTGTACAGAATAGTATCAATGCAGAGAGTTAAATGTCAAACTAAGTTGAAGTTGAAGAAGTACTCCTGACAGAAGAACCCAAAGACAAAGAAAGGAATGGAGAAATGAAGATGATTTTAAATTAAAATTTAAGAAGTATAAAATCTAAATGATATTAATTTCACAAAGAACAGATATAAGGGAGGGGAGCAAAAAATTCATCAAACTAAAAGGAAATAGGTTTCAGAGTCCCTACTGAGTGTTTAGCAATAGAAACAAAAGTGGTCACTCACTAGGGTATATTACTGTGAAATTTCAGGTCACTGAAAATAAAGAAAAAAACCAAAAAGTCTTGGGCACGGGGAAGGAGGTGAATAATGTACAAAGAATCTGGAATAATAATGCTTCTTAACCAGACACCTGAGAAATTAGAAAGAATGGACCACTGCCCTCAAAATTCTGAAGAAATATGATATTTAATATTGAAATCTAAATTATCAATTAAGATGACATCAATTTATCTAAATTATCAGTGTAGGCTAAATGATCAATTAAGAAGGAAGGCAGAGAAAAACACTAATTAGCTAATTCCTCAAATTTTAATATCCTTTTCCTACTGTCTCAGAAAATTACAAGAAAAAAATGTGATTAACAAAAAGTGCTTCAAGTTAAAACAAAATTAATGTATGAAATACCTTTCTGGTGTTGGGATTCAGTCCTTCAGTGCCAGTATCTCAAATCTGAAAATATAATTAGTTCTGGGAAAACTAGTCAATAAAAAAATGCTGGGCTTCCCTGGTGGCGCAGTGGTTGAGAGTCCGCCTGCCAATGCAGGGGACACTGGTTCGTGCCCCTGTCTGGGAAGATCCTACATGCTGCGGAGCGGCTGGGCCCGTGAGCCACGGCCGCTGAGCCTGTGCGTCCGGAGCCTGTGCTCCACAACGGGAGAGGCCACAACAGTGAGAGGCCCGCATACAGCACAAAAAAAAAAAAATGCGCACTATACGAAAGGATTCAAAGCTATATTCTAATATTGGAACAATATTAAAAATAGGAGTTGTCAAAAATGTGTTTTATTTTTGCCTTTGTTCTCCTCAGGTGTTCTGGTTCCAAAATCAATGACTTGCCTAAGAACCTATTCTAGTTTGACCTGCACCCCACACTCAAGTGCCTGGCAATCATGAATACATGACTGCCACTGTAAGCATTTGAGGTTGCATTTTTGCCCCCAGAATGTAATTCTAGAGTGAGACTTAACAAATCCTTGAACAGAGAAGCTATCTCAGATTTTTGCACACATTTGGTGTCCAGTAAATATATTCTGGAAGAGTATTTATTTTAGGTAGTTTGATTTTATATGGATATCTTTGACTCATTTCATCCATTGTAGAAATATTAAAAATATTAAGAATATATTTATAATTATGTGTGTAAACCCTATGATATTAAATAAAATTAATATATGTGCATGCTCTTTTATTATAACTATTACACAAATGTAAAACTGCCTTCAGAAAAGCACGTTAACTAGAATAGTTGCGAATTTAGTTGATGAAATTCACAGATTCTGTACCATATTAATTTTTCAACACCTAAGGTATCCTGTAATCTTTCTTATATCAGAGAGTCAGTAAATTGTCATTATGGAGTTATTTTAAATCAAAAGTTGTATCAATGAAATTGTTCCTGTTTCAGGACACTGGAGAAAAAAATAAACTAGCTTTTTTCAGAATGGTTGGTGAAATAGAAGTTGCTTTTAAAGGTTAAAATTTTTAAAGTACAAACGAAAAAGGATTTGTTATAATAATATTTGAAATGGCTGAGTAATATTTCATTGTATATATGTACCACATCTTCTTTATCCAGTCATCTGTTGATGGACATTTAGGTTGCTTCCATGCCTTGGCTATTGTAAACAGCGATGCAATGAACATCAGGGTGCATGTATCCTTTTGAACCATGTTTTTCTCTGTATCCTCAACCATTAAAAAGAATGAAATAATGCCATTTGCAGCAACATGGATGGACCTAGAGATTATCATACTGAGTGAAGTAGGTCAGAGAAAGACAAATATCATATGACATCGCTTATCTAGAATCTAAAAAAATGATACAAACGAATTTATTTACAAAACAGAAACAGACTCACAGAGAATGAACTCATGGTTACCAGCGGGGAAGCATGCAGGGGAGGGACAGATTAGGAGTTTGGGATGGACATGTACACACTGCTATATTTAAAATAGATAACAAATAAGGACCTACTGTATAGCATAGGGAATTCTGCTGAATACTCTGTAATAACCTAAATAGCAAAAGAATTTGGAAAACAGATGCATGTATATCTATAACTGAATCACTTCGCTGTACACCTAACTAACAACGTTGTTACTCAACTATACTCCAATATAAAATATTTTTTAAAATAAATAAATAAAAAGCAAAAAAAAAGAATAATTTTTGAAATTAGTCAGAAAGAGAGAAGGCTATCAGAAAGTGAATTTTAAAATGGTTTTAAACCTCACCATTGGTTCTCAGATATTTTCATTTCTTTATAGATAGCTTGAACCAATTTATTAAATCTTGATATATAAAATCTAGATTAAATTGCCACTAAAAGCATGTATTATATACTTTGCTTAAACATAGCATTCCTATAAATACAGGGATTTGTAAAGTCTTAAACATTGCTTTACTGAATACTAATGACTTGAAAGATAGGTTTTTATATTAATGTGATACAAGTGTATTAGTGAGTGGAGAAGAGTTCAACAGAGTTTGCAGCATCAGAAGTCAGAATAAAGGAAATACTTCAGATATTTGTCCTTTTCCTAATAATATAATATTATAACCCACAGTGGGGTAGGGACTTGGATGCAATGTTCCCTGTATTAATAGGGATATAATAAAACAAGCACACATTAAGCCATCTTTAGACATTGATGATGATACAGAAGACTGCAATTGCCTTTTGCAATAAAGACATATCTACCAATTATGCTTATGCATATATACCAATTATACACACTGAAATTTTATTTTCTGAGGTTTCAAAGTTACTTTTAAAAAAAAAGATCATGCTGCTCTATTTGATCCTAAAACTTACAATTTAAAAAATAATTTAGTCCTTTACTTAATATACAGAAAACTGTTTTTCTCTCTTTTTAAACTTAATATCCTTAGATTATCAAAACACATTTTCTTGAATTGTTCTCACGTCTAATATAAGTGATTTTAAAGTATGAAAGAGTGGGTGTAATTTAAACTTCTAAAAATTCTACCTTGAAATGTATATCACTTTGTTTTTGTTTACATGCTGACATGTTTTCCCGTTTTAAAAATAGGACAACCAGGGGCTTCCCTGGTGGCGCAGTGATTGAGAGTCTGCCTGCCGATGCAGGGGACACGGGTTCGTGCCCCGGTCCGGGAGGATCCCACATGCCACGGAGCGGCTGGGCCCGTGAGCCATAGCCGCTGAGCCTGCGCATCCGGAGCCCGTGCTCCGCAACGGGAGAGGCCACAACAGTGAGAGGCCCGCGTACCGCAAAAAAATAAAAATAAAAAATAAAAATAGGACAACCAGTAAAATAACAATACTGATGAATAGTTATGTTATAAATACATACAAACTATACTGTGTCTTACTGAGATACTTTAAACTAGTCTGTTTTAAATGCAAAAGAAGGAAAAAAATAAATTGGGAGCTGGGGAAACCATGAATGATTGAAAGTTAGATGGAAGAAACCTTAGTATTTGCTTACTAGTATTTCTCATCCATTCTTGTCCATCCCCCACTCCAGTGCATCTTCACTCTTTCTTCTTTATATTCCAACAGCAAAGAGAAGTTTAATTATCTTTACTTTCTATAATTTATTCCTATAGTTTATTGTGAAAACTTATGTAGTCTAAACATGCTTTTTTAAGCAATAACTCACTGACCACTGAGGGCTAGTGTTCTCTCTCCACTCCCTCTGTCTCTGACTCTGTCTCTCTGTATTGATAACATTTTTGGCACTAATGATACTAACAATTGAGATTTCACCTTTTTGTGCATTTGTGAAGTTTTTTTTTTTTTTTTTGCATTTGTGAAGTTTTAATTACAATTCTTAATAGCATCAAATACACAAGTGAGACTACATCCCAAACTCTTAATTTCCAGTTCAGAGCTCATTATTGCTGCTGCTATGTTACTTCCCATTAACTTGGTGGGGCTGTAGGGGTCAAGGGTCATCACTTTTAATTAAAAGAATATGCAATTTTAAGCATAGTTAAGTCAGTGTTGGTCCTTACTAATTTTTTTTCCTTCAGGAAGGGAAATCAAACTGACGTGTATAATTAATAGCCTCAATCTAATATAGAATGTTCATATTGTCTAACCCCGCTCCACTTTTCTTTAACAACATTAAGGTATCACCTTGCTTCAAATTGGAGGGCATGGACCCTGTATCAGTTTAGCTTGGTACTCCTTAGATGTTTTTATGCTCAATTCTGAATCAATAGTTATTCTTTACTTATAATATTTTCTTTCTTAAACTAAAGGGCAGTATAATGTCATTTATTTTATTGTAATTCACGTATATTCTACATATATTATTTTGTATTTAACACATATCATATGCTTAAAAATAAAACAGAGTGTGCAATTTGTTTCCTCAGTTTTAACCATTTATCTCTGGCCATGCAAACACTGGTCCTAGCAAACATAATTCAAAGTGAGAATAAAATGAAATTATAAGATCTTTATCAAACACCTGTTGGAGACAAATATTAATATGGTTTGGTAAAATTACTTCATTATAGAGACAGAAAATACAAATGAGGAGTGAGGAGAAGACCGTGGTTTGAATGGAAATTAGGTACCATGCAGATATGTTCAGGTTTTCTCTCGGCTCGTCCATCAGCCTGGAGGTCAGTGTTAGGGGCTCCCTCTTACACAGAAGAAAATGAGTCCAGCTTTATCTGATATTTGCATTTCAAGCAACAAAAAATAACCAGCTCATGACACATGCCAAAGAAGAGTTAATTGAATACCCTAGAGAAGCAACAAAAAACTAGAGAGACTTAGAATGATCTGAGGCAGCTCTGGAGAACGAGGAAGCAAGAAGCACAGAGATCACTTGGTGCCACTTTGTCAGGATGCACCTCACTCAAGAAAACAAGTCCCAGGGAAGGAGACTGGTTCATGAGTACGTGCCCTGGCTCTACTGGAAAGGGAGCAGGGAAACCTGTGCACTTCAGCTTGTGAAATTGGAGGAGGCATAGGTATTTCTTGTGCCAGTACGTCTCAGGAGTGTGCCCTTCAAAGGGAGAATCAGTGCTACATAAATATCTGCTGCACCCCCAAGGGGAAATAACTTTTCCACTGAACACGGGTCAGCAAGGGTTGGATTAATTTAAAAATTAAAAATTGTATCCATCTGGTGAAAACTCACGCTCTTTCTCAAGATCAATGCACCAGAGGACAGTGCTTGGTTTTCTTTTGGTTTTTCATAGAATTTTTATCTCTGTAGAGGTCTGAATATAACACATTAGTGATGATTATGAAACTACAAATTTCCATACTTTTATTTTGTGTGTGTGTATATTTTTCAATTAATTTCTTAGTTCTTTTTTTAATGGTGATTAAGGGCAGACAAGTAAAATACATCAGGTTTTAATTTTTATATGTAAATTTATGGCATGCTAAATCACACGGTAGTTCATTGTGCAATAGATGATATATACAGTGAAATTCAAAAATGCGTGTGCATCATTTCTCCCCAAATTTTATTTAATTAAAAGAAAATTAACATGGCCTATTGATTTTACATATTTTAATCTATCTCTATGTAAATCGGGATAGGCAAGTTATGCTATAAAAAGAAATTAACCTTGAAATCTCAGTGGTTCAACACATGAACATTTCAGTTTTCACTCACACAGTATTTCCAATGAGGACAAAAGGGTAATTCTTCACCGTATATTTCTCAGAGACCAGGCTTCATCGTCTTGTGACATGATCATCTCAACACGTACCTCATGATTAGCCAAATCAGGGCAAGAGAGAAGTAGGAAAACCTTACAGAAGTGCAACTGTCTGATCTGCAGTCACCTATAAGTAAAATTCATCCCCTTGGTTGGAACTTGTCACTGGCTATATCCCACTGCAAGAGAGGCTGGAAAGTATGCCCATATTCTTGGGAAGGAGAGAATAATCAGGTATTACAAACATCAGCTACCTTGTCCATGCTCTCCTTCTGTCTTATTACTCCTCCAGCCAGGCAGGAGTCTTGAGCAGAATATCATGGGCCAGACTTCTGTATATGTCAATGTTGAGAAGAATATTCAGGAAGCTGCACTCTAGGGAGAGACTGTCATAATATCTGGGAGACTACTAAATAATCCATAATTTATCAGAACATATTTCAGTACAGACTTCTGCTAAAAATGCACATGTGTGAGTGTTTGATCTATACTTCTAGGGGGAGACAGTTGTCCAAATCAGTAATGCATACATTGAGAATGTCAGTCAAACGTTCACATTTCAGAGATCTCTTCAGACATCTTTTGCTCTGGCCAACATACATAACATGTTAGAAATGTGATTTCACTGATAAAATTACAAGCAAACAAAATAAGTAGATTGGCTAAACTATTCTAGGGAGTCTCTACCTTTTCATGAACTAGCTTTGAAAATCTAGCAAGCGTTTGATTTTCAGTCTTTTATGAAATTGCCCCATGATAATCAATATACTTGTGGAATTTTGATTGTCTGCTGCTGAATGTATAGTTACCTAAATGCTGCCTCTAAAATATTGTGAGGTTTTTAGGTGGGGTCAGAGAACCTGAGCCTAAAAAACACAAAGAGCTGAAGCTTCACTGAGACCATAGAAAAGGGGGTTTGTCTTCCTACTAGTGATGTTTAATCAGTGTGAGGATTTACAGTGGCACTCTGCTGAGATTTGATTTCATCAGCACTTGATATTAAAGTTGTGACAGAGGAGACCTATTCCTCTTACTACCTGCAACACTGATGCCAAAATAAGTACCAAAAAAATCTTAGTAGTTGTGTTTGTCCAAATTTACTTGGTCACTTTGCAACAAAGATCAGCTAAAAAATCAAAGATGTAAAGGGTAGGGCTGGTCAGAAGGGGAGACACTACAGCACCAATGAATGTGAGACCAGTTGGAATGATCATGGAGACAATCTGAATAAGAGTCTGAGAAAATATTTCTGAATAAGGGAAGTGGTGGCTACAGTTTGTTTTAATTGGATGTTCATATCTTTGGGCTTGGGTGGTTGGGAAACCATTTGTCTGGAAACCTGGCTAGGTGATAGCTTGAGGCTGTCTGAAGAATCCCTGTATAAATAGGTAATATATATAGTAAATTCATTTGTCAACAAATGTCTCAGAAAAGAAAAAAGGAAAGAGAAATTAGAAAAAAGAATAGCTGTTGGAAAATCAAAATATATGAAGAAAATAAAATCAACTATGATAAAAGATTCACAGGAAATTTTAAAGGAAAAATACTAATTGCTAATTGGAACTATTTTGTGTACAGGATATGTTTAATGTATTTTGTTTCTTACTTATCCTTTCAGTAATCTCTCTTATTTTTTTAAACTGAGCATGGAAGCTTCATATTGGAGGAGGGTGGCAATCAAAAAGTTATATCATCATAGACTTTGTAAAAAATGTACATTTCTAAAACCTTTAACTATATCATGTTATATAGCTGTGTGCTCCTCAGCCCACAGTGTAGGATTAAATAAGCTACTACTGAAACTTATATTTATGTTCTCTAGATGGAAAGACTGATGCTTACCAAACCAACTAGGCACATTCTGATGTGAAGATATAACTAGACACCATCAGCCCTGAAGTTGGCAATAATCCATGTTTCTAGGTGAGTTTTGAGAGCCTACTGCTACTTACTCTTTCAAAATCATGGGACTCCTCTCCCATCCTTGTAGTTTACAGTAAGTCTGTGCTTTTAACTGCTCCCTCCTCCTGCCAAGGTCAAGGATAGTCTTTCTTTTTTTTTTTTTTCACATCTTTATTGGAGTATAAATGCTTTACAATGTTGTGTTAGTTTCTGCTATACAAAGGGATATTCTTTCAAATTTCTCTTTAGTCTCTCCACCCTAAAAAATTAATTACTACTCTGCTCTGCTTCCCTTTCCCTACCTCTTAGTTTTCCCAAAACCTATCCTGTAAGTGTTGTATCTAGACTTCCCTCTTTGCTATCTCTTTCAGGTTGACTACCTTTAGGATGGTCTATCCAGAATTTTGATTTTTCTAGAACACCACATCATGAATTACTTCCCCAGATAGATGTACAGCAGCCTAAAGACAAATAATAATACCCAAGTCCCCCACCACTAGATCTCACCCCAAACCCAGAGCCTTCATGAAGCTTGCATTCTAAACCAGAGATTCATACACAAATTTAGATAGTAAAAGGGTTTGGATACGTATAGCTAAAATAAGAAAGAGTGGTATTTTGCTTCTAATTGTAACAAACAATTTTTTAGACTTTGACACCATTTATGGCTGCACTACAACCCAAAGAAATATCATTGCTTGCCATTTGAATAAAGAGATTTTTAAAATTTAAATAGAAAGTACTTTAGAAATATACAGTGAACTTCTAGAGATGAAATCCAGATAGACATTAGTAATGGATAATTTGTATGAGCTGTCAGAATATTTGCATTGTCCTTAATATTTTAGTTGATTTATTTTTATAGCATCCTTTTAGCTGTGTTGTTTCATTTTTGAAATATTGGACATCTTAAATCATAGCATTTGAAGTACTATTTCTTTTGGAAATGCCTTTCTGAGGAACTAAATCTATGTATTAAAAAATGTGCAACGTGTAATGTTTGACTTGGAGAAAATGTACTAGAGTAGACAACTCAAGTTCAGGCAAAGGAATAAATGCGTTTAAGTCGTATGTTAGGCAAACTTTGTTAAGTTATAGTTAAAACTAGGAAATGAGGCTATAGAAATTTGAGGAATAGCATTGTTCTACACTTATATATAGAAAGAAAAGACAGTTCCAATGTACCTTTCAAGGACAATAAGATTGTAGACCAAAACACAGAGCAAATTGAAAACAGACTCTGCAGTTTCAATACTATTTCCTTGTCTTTTATCATGGTTGATCATAGGAAAGAGTCATATAAAAGAACTGGATTTACTATAAACTTGTGTTAAAGACATCATTTACAGCTTGTGATTTAATGCTGTTTGTCTAAGGTCACTTTGGACTTGAAAATTACTGTGAACAAAAATGACGCCTTTCTTTGGATAGCATGTATTGTTTCTTTCATGAGATAATAAAAATTATATAGACATTCCTACCCCATCAGATGTCTGTTTTTTGTTCTGATCACAAGAAATTTATACTTAAATATAATATTTAAACTTAGAAATGAGATTAGCTCTTAAATTGGTAAAAATGTGTTCCTCCGTGTCTTGAATTTTGATATTTATATTTGCACAGTTTTTAACTTTACAGTTTCTTAGTTTAAATTTCATTCTTTCATTTGAGGAAGTATGTGGAAAATGAATAATTAAATATTGACTGTGTTAGGTAGGCTCTTTTAGGCTGCAAGAATCAGACTGAAATAAAGGCTGTCTCAGTTGTCAAGGATTTTTTATGAGGATTAAGGAAAAATAGGTCATCACTTCAGCTGACTCATGTTGAAACTTGAAGGAAGTCAGGAATGTTGTTCAGGACCCAGAAGGATCTCTAGTGGTCCAGCTGGACAAGCTGGCCATCCTCTCATTTCCTCAGCAGGCAGAAGACGTTGCTCCTGGCGCCAGTAACCATACTTATGTTGTGATGGTGACTCAGAAATCCTCTGTCTCCGCTTCTAAATGTGATTGTCCCTGCTAATACCATAAATATCTCTCCACATCACTGCTTCTGCGTCTGTGTGGTTTTCCTTTGACATAGCCTCTGCTCAGTGCTTCTTGTTTGTGCGTCTGACAGCTTGAGTCCCCTTCTTTCAACTCTGTTTTCTTCTCTATGATTGCCTCATACACCCAATAAGAAGGATCAAAGTGCATTCCAGCCCTGGGCTAGGATGGCAAAATGTTGTTAGAAGAGTTCTTCTCTATGACCACACCTAGGCCATTGCTTATCCTGTAGATGGTTGCCCTTTAGTGTCTGATTCAGTCAGCTGTGGCCAGAGCAGTGGCAGTGTGTGGTGTAAGATAACTGGCATCTAAGAAGCTCTCCAACCTACAATGTTCTCTGAATGTCAGAAAATTATATATAAACCTCAATTCCCATAACTGTATTGGTCCTTGATATAAAGAGAGAAACATACATATTTTCATAGTTTATTTTAAAAGAGCTAGATATATTCTTTTTATAAGTACTATATTGTATTATTTTCTAATATAGTAATTTTATATATTTTAAATGTATATTACATATTCTTTTCTTTTGTAGCAGCTGCCTTTCACTTTTTACTGTATGGAGATAAATACAAGTAGTCCTGTGGGCAAAATGCCCAGAAAATTTAGTTTGAGTCTATAAATAGAATATTAAGTTAATTAATAAGTATTAAAAATAAAATATAAATTATGCTTCTAAAACGTGTAAATGTTTAATTTTGCTTAAGTAACAAGGTGAATCACATGTTTTCATAGTCTAAGAATGAACATTAATTTTACTAATACATTTACTCAACTATTTATAAGCACATTATTTATCTGAAGGAATCAAAAACTTTTGCAGTTACATCATACTGTATTATAAGGGGGGGGAATTATGTGCTGTTAATGTATTATATATTTGGAGTACATCAAAAGTCTATGCAAGTATCTTTTATGTATGTTAAATTCTGTCTATAAGACACACATATAATATATAACACATTAATATACTTTCCAATATTGTAAAAAACAGATGGTGGTCATTTAAAATTTGTTTATAAACTCTACTATATGTCAAAAGTCTTTGCAATACTTTAATAAACTTCTTCTCCAGCCCATGCCTATTAATTTCTCTCACTATCTCAGGCACTACCTCCCGGATGCTCAGGTACTATCTGCTTTTCTGTAAGTCATTTCCTCTCACAGTCATGGTAATATAAATAATAACCTCACGTTTTAGCTTCATTCCTAGCCCAGGTTCTGCAGTTTTTTGTGTCCATTATCAGAGATAACAATGATCTACATATTGGCTATCACTTAAATATCTATTACTCAGATCTCAGTAGCATATCCACCATACTGATTGTTCCTTCACCTTTGTCTTTGCCATAAAATTGAAAAGTTAATCCCTTTTTCATTACCAACAAACATTTAACTTTCTAACATGTTCTCCTTTTCCTACTTCCAGGTTTTAGTATCAACCTCAAGATTCCTTGTCTATCTGGAACTATTTGCTATTTTATGCTGATTTGTCCTCTGTTAAATCACAGCAGTCTTGAAAACTGTGCTAAGATCTAACCTTTCCTGATGTTACCTGCTGAGCAGTTTTTTTGAATATGCATTATCTGTTTTCCCAACAGAACTCCCTGTCAAATATCATCCTATCTCGTTCTCTAAACTTCTGCAATTCTGACTCTTGTTTGGACTGGTGAATGTTTTCTTGTGTAATCTCTTCAGAACACTCCTTTTCCTTCAGATAAATTATCCTGTGTAGAATCTACATCACTTCAACGTTAACTGAGTTTGGATTCAATTAAATCATTTAAGATTTTAAACAGGTTGGGTCCTCAATTTTAATACACATTATTTAATGTCTACACACAAAACATCCAGGCCCTTTTTCTTGCCATGAGCCAGTATATTTCCTTAGGTATCCACAGTTCACCAAAGATATCCCTATCTCTAATAAATAGGTAAATTCAAACTAGTCTAAATCAGTCATGCCATTCCCATTTCCCTGGGCAATGATGGGCTTGGGATACTATGGTGACTTTTTTGGCCAAATAAATGTGACAAGATATATGTTGCAGAGACAGAATATTGGGGTGAGAGAAATATGTGGTTATCTCACACTTTAAAAAGTAGACAAAATTTGTTACTTCTTTTTCTTTCTTTTATTTCTTTACCTCTGGTGATGATCATTGGTGGTTGTAACACCTAGAATTGCTATATTTGTCTAACCAGAAGAAGAATAACTAAAAAATAACACCAATCTACTCAGAAGAAAGAAGGAAAAGGAGAGTAAGAATAATCTGGAACTAAGTGTAAAGAAAAAGAAAGGCACAATTTTAAAAGATAAATTCTAATAATTAGAAACTCCAACCAAACTGTTTATGAAAAAGTTATGAACTATCTCAGGTTTTTTGGTATTATTTTGTCCCCTATTTAAAAGCAACAGATCAAGTAAATTCAGCATTCATGCATACATTAAAAATGAGATAGGTAGGCCTCATTTATGTTCCATTCTGGCATCTGAAATGTATGGCTACTCTCTAATTCTCAGATTTATACTATACTGTTGCTCAGAAAAGGAAATACTTGTTAATTATTTATGTAAGAACCAGATGTGAAGTTTTCCTGCATGTTTTAGATACAACAGAAGCATCCTTATATAAAATAATTGAGAGTCAGTCTTACTGTTGCTCAGAAAAGGAAATACTTGTTAATTATTTATGTAAGAACCAGATGTGAAGTTTTCCTGCATGTTTTAGATACAACAGAAGCATCCTTATATAAAATAATTGAGAGTCAGTCTTACTTGGCTGATCAAAATCCTTTTTTTAAAGTGGGAAATAATAAATGGCATAAAATATGCAGTAATATCTTATTTGAACCTAAATATGAAAGGCAATTTGACAGTCATTTAATACAGGGCTTATTTACTACTATCTTTTTAAACAAAATTGCCATTGGCACTACTTTTGCAATGCATTGTGTACAATTTTTCGTTTCAGTTTTCTTCATGAGCCATAGGCATGTAAAGTACTAGATATTACATCCCCACCTACCCACATTCTGACTCTGGCCATAGCCAATAGAAAAGCATTGTTGCTGTCATTGTCGTTGTATATGAAACTACTTGCCTCGTCCATCAGTTCCCAATTGGACACATTTTTTTTTTCATAGAAGCAATAAAAGTCAGCACTCAACACATCAAGGGCTTTGGTCTGTGTGCTTTAAGGAGACAGCATTGTGCAGTAGTTATTCTAGTGAGTCTATTAAGTGGAGGCTGGTGAAGAGAGAGTCTATTGTAGTTGCCTTCACTTTCTTTTCATTTAGAATAAACACAATACACTTGAATGTACAGTTACCTAGACATTAAAATAATTTGCCCTTAAAGTTACTTAAATACTGCTTCTTTAATAGTCAAAAGCAATATGATATACATTTCCCCCCAAATTATATAGAAATTTTATGGGCTTGCTTGACTAATATTATTAGAGCATAATTTTTCCATGTGCATAGAGTATTATAATGATACAACATTTGATTCACAAATATCTCAAGAGAATTATAAAATTCTAAGGTTAGAGTATAATATATTCAAACATTCAAATACTACCATTATTAGGTAGGATTAGATTGGTTCTTTTTGTTATTGTTAATTGCTTGTTTGTCTTAGTATTTATATATTTGCAGATTCCTTATAGTATATACATTTCTTTTTTTTCAATGCCCAACTTGTAAAATACAACACCTGATTTATTATTTTTATTTTGTTTTTCCTGCTATTATAAAATAAACTCCAAAGAGCTGTAAATTCATACATTCTAGGGCCCAGAAGATAGCTAATGAAAGAAAGATAATATCAAACAAACATCGTTGGATGCCTCATGCTTCCTTTAGGGTGTTATTTTCAAGAGTTTCTAAGTATTGCAAGTTGGCACACTTATACTTCATTTACTTTTAAATTACATATTATTTCTTCAAAAAATTGCTTATTGTTAGTGAGTACTTACTATGTGCTAGATAAAGTACCAGGAGCTTAAATATATTAACACATTTAATAGTTTCAGCATTGCCATGTCAGGTATTATTATCTTCATTTTACAGATGTGGAAACTTAGGCAGAGAGGTTAAGCAACTTGGTCAAACAGTGAGAAATGGTGGAATCAAGGTTCTTACTTAGCTAGTCCGTCTTTAGAATGTGCACTGCACTAAGTATTGAAAAGCTGCATGAAAATGAACCGAATCAATGTAATTTTGATACTTAGGGTTTCAAATGGGTTTGAAACAATGTTTTTTACATTTGCATACATAGTTGATGATAAAAGCCACACAATTTCAAATGACCCCTCCTGCTTCTTCAATTGTCTCCCTCAAACTGCTATGCAAAAAGAATTTGTGCCATGAGAAAGTAAAATGAATTCTAACTATAGTGATGATTCACTCCTACAGTCATGAAATTACAGGTAATATAAGAGAGGAAAAAGGAAGCCTTAAAAACCTCTTGATTTTCTTAGAAATTGTTCCAAATGAACAGAATCTGTAGGAGCAGGAGTTCAAAACGATGCTTCTAAAAGCAAGAAATCAACAACAAAAAAATATTCTAATGGACACAAAGTTGACCGCCATTTTTGGTAGGAATATACGCAGGTAATTCAATATTAAAACTGTCAAATTCTATTAGAATGCACATAGTGTACTGCCACATATAATCTGCTAAGTACAATATTTAGATGTTTAGAGCCAGCTTTGCAGAAAAACAAAGTTAGTTGTTATGCATTTGTCTTCTCAACAAAAATACTATTTGGAAAATTGCATTAAAAGTAAATCTTAGGGAACTCCCTGGTGGTCCAGTGGTTAGGACTCTGCACTTCCTCTGCAGGGGGCCTGGGTTCCATCCTTGGTCTGGGAACTACTAAGATCCCCCAAGCCACGTGGTGCAGCCAAAAAAAAAAAATCTTAACCAATACATCACTGAATACCATTAATTACATAAAACTTCAATTTAAAAAATCTAATAATTAGATTAATATTAACTTCTAATTATAAAAATCTCTCATTACTTAGAAATTTGCTATACCTCTCATTTAAGAGAAAAGAAAATGAAGCAAGAAGATAACTATGTTAGAAGCTTAGCTTAATAATGAAAGTCAATAACATGTTGTTCAAAGAACAAAGGTATAAAAATCAAAAGCTCTGGGTCCTTGTCCTGGTAGTGTTATTTGAAAAAGGCATTAAATTCACCTGAACTTCAAATTCCTCATCCATAATATGTGGATATTCATACCAGAGAAGTCTTCTTCTCTAAGCTCTATAAGGTATAAAATATTAAACATATATTTATATAGACTATGAAAAAAGCAATTAAATCTAATTTAATTTTTATATTTACAAAATAATTGAAAAAATAAATGTTGAATTTTGTAATATTTTAAATAATCTTATTGTTTTCAATAAATTCACACTTATGTAAATTTTTTAATGCATTGGCCAAATATTTTCAATATTTGACAGTATTTAACTCAATAACTTAAACACACAATTCAATTATAAAAATTTCTCTTTCGAATATTCCTGTTAATCAGGGTTTTTCTTAATCCCTTCTATTCAATAATCTCTTGTTCTAACAACAATTTAATTCATTTAATTAGTTAATTAAATTATATTTGATTTAATTGGCAAGGCAAAAGGTGAATTGGCAATCATCTTGATAATCACCCTTTTTCATTAATAATTAACAATTCTACATTTAATTAACTGATTATGTGAGAGAGAAGGAAGTTGGGAGGATAAAAACTAAGGTATTTTCTCCTCAACGAAAAAGAAAATATCAAATATTTTCTTAATATATACAACACTCTTTTAAATATCAGGATAAGGACAAAACACACAAATTTCTAAAAAACAGAACTAGTAAAATCTGAATATTTATAAAACATACCCAAGCCACGTGGTGCAGCCTTTGATTAGGGATCACTTCAAATCCCTTTGATTAATGATTTAAATTCATTACCCACATAAGTTAATGTGCAACCTCGCAATATTAGCACGATTATATAGTTCAGAACAGTGGAGATGAAAGCACTTTTCTATTTTGTGTGGTTCAGACTCTGTGTTGTCTTGTAGCTGTCCCACTTGCAGAAGAGTGATAATAACGTGAAGCATGCTCCATGAGAGTAACTATGGTGATGTGAGGGCTTGAATTCATATCATCAAGTATGATGGAAGATGAGTTGTATTTGTGTTCTGTGTGGTACCAGATAAATGTCCAAATGAGTCAAAGTTCAGGGTAGGAAATCTTCTGATCAGTCTTATCTTGAGAAGGAAACTTTTTTAAAAGTGTAGTAATATACCCAATAGCAAGAAGGAGTAATACTCAGTGGGACATAAAGAAAGTACTAGCAGTGTCAGGGCAACTCTGTGATGTTAAACAGATGTTTTAATATTCAAATGATAGTGATAATGAACCCAAGCAGCATTGTTGGTCAGTAGACATTATTTTATACAATAGAAGAGTGTCACTGGTACCAAACAGATTCAACTGATATTGAAAAAGTGAGGGCTGGGGAAACCAAAAATGAGAACAATGTCTGTAAGCACAAAGTACCACCGGGAAATTCCAGAAATTCTTGGAATGGAGATGTATTTGTTTCCAATTAGTGCTTTAAAGAATTACCACAAACTTGGTGGCTTAAAACAACAGCTATCTATTATCTTACAGTTCTGGAGGTCAGAAGTCTAAACTGGATTGGCCACACTCTAGTCCTTCTGGAGGCTCTCAGGGAGAATCCATTCCTTGCCTTCTCTGGTTTCTGGAGCCTGCCCACATTCTTTGGCTCTAATACCTTCAATACACAGACCTCTACTTCCACCCTCACTTTTCCTTCTCTAACTCAGACTCTCTCTTGCCCTCCTCTTTCAGTTATAAGGATCCTTGTGATTACTTTGGGCCCCTAGATAAGCCAGAAGAAGTTCACCATCTCAAGATTCTTAACCACATCTGCAAAATCTTTTTTTGCCAAATAAGATAGATATTAACAGATTTCTCAAATCAGAACATGGACATCTTTGAGAAACTTTTTTTTTCTGTATAACACAAGGGATACATTTTTTAGAGATTTTAGGATGGATTGCCCTATAAGCAGAGACAGCAAGATCTTATAAATATGCGTTTAAATTCTTAAAAAAGTAATATTTGCATGGAAAAATGACAAAAAGGACAGAAATATTCCCTAAAAAATCCAGTGATATAAAACTTGCATACATACACTTGCAGAATAAATACACATTAATTCAGTTTATTTCTTTAAGTTAGTTAAATTTACCTTGTGCAAATAATTAAAATACAATTTGCTTATGTTGACTGAAGCTATTTGTTTTAAATCATTCTGGCTAGAAAACCTAGTCAAATTAATTTTCTGATAATTTAAGTGGGTCCAAAATGCTACTTTTGGTCAATCTTCTATGTATGGAAGCCAGAGCTACACTATCTAAAGGAAAGTTCAGGTATAAAGAAGAAAGAAAAAAAGATAAAACCACACTCTTTTACTTGTTAAGAAAATCACACAGCAAATGGAAAATAAAAATAAATTTACAGATTAACTTGCCAAGAATGACTTTTATAAGCGACATGTTATATTTTTAAAGATTAAAAAACAGTTACATATATGTTCTGTTTACATTGGTCCAGTGTATACAGTGGAAACAAGTGTATGAAATCCACCAGTGATGTCAGCTATTAAACCCTGGTGAGAGCTTCCATAGGACATTGTAGGACCTGTTTCTCTATTCGTAACTTGGCCTATTAGAATCATTTTGGAAAAAAAGCTGGGATCATACGGATCTGACAATAGATTTATAATAAAAAACCACATGAGTTTGAGGAAATTATTTAATTGATTCAGCCTGTTTTGAGAAGGGAAGTGGAATTTCTGAGCCAAGGTATTCAGTGATTGCATAAATAATCGAGCTGCAACTGTAAACCACAACCCTCAATCAAGAAATAAAGTGTCAAAAAATGGGAGATATTTGCTACTACTGGTGAGCAAAGCCCTCTCCAATAATCCTCTACATTTGCCTTCTCATCTATATACCATTCTGTTAGGTCAGTTCCAATCCAATTATACTGTGGTTTTTAGGTCTTTTAGGCTGATGCAAATTGATTTGAATGCGGAAGGTGATGCAATATTTGTCTATATGTTAGTGATTTCATGTCATGAACTCGCACAATTTTGTTTTTAAAATTTTGAATCACATGTGCATTATATGTGACCCCTCATATATCATATGTCTAATATGTCCTAATATGCTCATATATGGAATGGTTTCAGTCATATGTGCCTTAGAGATATGTGCAGAGACCTGAAAAGAAACCAGACAGATAATATGTGGTAATTAATAAATATAAATGACACAAAAAATATTCTTAAAAATCCCTATAGTTCTGGGTTTCTAAGGTATTTATGCTTAAAGAAAAAAGTAAAACAACTTGCCATTGAGACTTCAGATACCTGATTCAGAGTCCTATATGAATTACTCTATAAATATTCTCTTAAAAATTCATAGTAAAACGCTGATATACTCATTTTCAAAAATATGGAAATGGAATATCAGATATTTTGATTGGAAGAAAAGTACATTAAAACATAAGGGGTTTCCCTGGTGGCGCAGTGGTTGAGAATCCGCCTGCCGTTGCAGGGGACACGGGTTCGTGCCCCGGTCCGGGAAGATCCCACATGCCATGGAGTGGCTGGGCCCATGAGCCGTGGCCGCTGGGCCTGCGCGTCCAGAGCCTGTGCTCCACAGCGGGAGAGGCCGCAGCGGTGAGAGGCCCGCGTACCACCACAAAAAAAAAAACACACAATGAGGTATCACTTCACACGGGTCAGAATGGCCATCATCAAAAAGTCTAGAAACAACAAATGCTGGAGAGGGTGTGGAGTAAAGGGAACCCTCTTACACTCTTGGTGGAAATGTAAATTGATACAGCTACTATGGAGAACAGTATGGAGGTTCCTTAAAAAAATAAAAACAGAACAACCATATGACCCAGCAATCCCACTACTGGGCATATACCCTGAGAAAACAATAATTCAAAAAGGTGCATGTACCACAATGTTCATTGCAGCACTATTTATAATAGCCAGGACATGGAAGCAACCTAAGTGTCCATCAACAGATGAATGGATAAAGAAGATGTGGCGCATATGTACAATGGAATATTCCTCAGCCATAAAAAGAAACGAACTTGAGTTATTTGTAGCGAGGTGGATGGACCTAGAGACTCATACAGAGTGAAGTAAGACAGAAAGAGAAAAACAAATACCGTATGCTAACATATATAGGGAATCTAAAAAAAATAAAAAATGGTTCTGAAGAACCTAGGGGCAGGACAGAAATAAAGATCCATACGTAGAGAATGGACTTGAGGACATGGGGAGGGGGAAGGGTAAGCTGGGATGAAGTGAGAGAGTGGCATAGACATATATACACTACCACATGTAAAATAGATAGCTATTGGGGAGCAGCCGCATAGCACAGGGAGATCAGCTCGGTGCTTTGTGACCACCTAGAGGGGTGGGATAGGGAGGGTGAGAGGGAGATGCAAGAGGGAGGAGATATGGGGATATATGTGTATGTATAGCTGATTCACTTTGTTATAAAGCAGAAACTAACACACCATTGTAAAGCAATTATACTCCAATAAAGATGTTACAAAAAATAAAAAAACACAAGCAATTGTATTATAGACTATCTTTCTGTTTAATAAACACATTTGGAGTGGAATAGGTACTTGTGTCAAACATTTTTCGTGCAGCACTTCAAACCCTTTTGGCCTTACCGTTTGCTCCAGCCACTGATAAAGGTATCGGCTTCACTCAGACTTTACAGACAAAATTAGGCAGCACCCCACCCAAAGCCGACAGTGCCTTGGGACTTGTCTGATGCTGACATGTAGATATTGTGAGGAATATTCCACACTCACTCTGATGCAACTTAGAAGTGACCCAGCAATTAATTTTGTAGGGTCATCCTTGAAAAAGTGAAGAGGAGACAATGATAAATTCTTTCCCTTTCCGTTCTAGGCAGCCTGTTCTAAGGTACATTTTATAAATTCCTCAGAAATTCCCTAAGGATCCAGTATCAGTCATCATTTTAGTGGTCAACTAAATAGTGTCTTAGTACTGACTTCTTGTTTCCTGTTTTCTCTCCTAGACCCTAACTCACTGAAATTTCTTCCTAAATAATCTACTGGCAAGAAAAGCTCTCATGCACTCCTTCAGGGAACTAAGGTTAAGACAGCCTTTTCTATCTGAGTCTGTTTAACTAGAATGGAGTAAAGCAAAGTGCATGGCTGATAAACATGCCAGATAAACCTGAATACCAAGTTAAGTTTTGCCAATCTGTGACCTTGTTCTTACTATGCTCATATAAGGAATGGACTCAGTCATGTGTGCCTTAGAGATATGTACAGAGATCTGAGATAAAACCAGACAGGTATTACATAGTAATTAATAAATATAAAAGACACCTGAAAAATATAAAAAGACCTATAATCCTGGGTTTATAAAATATTTATGCTTAAAAAAACACAACTTTCCATTGAAATTTTGGATATCAGATTCAGAGTTTTATATGAACTACTCTAAATATTCTCTTAAAAATTCATAGTATAACACTAATATATTCATTTTCAAAACCATGAAAATGGAATATTTTATACAAGGGATGCATAAGTATTTTTAATGTTAGATCCACTGGTGTCCTAGAGACCACAAGCATCAGTTCATGAGAACTGTTTCTGCATATTTCTTTCCAACTCAGCTTTCAGGATATCATGTCAGTAACTTGACATTGGCCATTGTGGGAGTATTTACACTATAGTAATTGACAAACCTTACAAATCAGGGATTTTTTAATAAACACATTTTCTGGTGTCGACCTGAAGAGCAGGCATCTAATATAACACATACATTTATAAACCTGCTGGAAAACTCTCTGGGGATTGAGACTGGCAGATGCCATCTTCATGCTCTCCCTTTTTCCAGAGTACCAGCATCTCCAGGGAGGGAGCTTTAACATGCATCTGGTTCCCCAATATCTGTGGTTGTTGCCCAGGGGATGTCTGTTGACCATCTGGCTCTGGAGGTCAGGGAAGCTTGTATTCCTGGTCCCACAGGACTGTAACAATTGATGTCACCCAGAAAGGAGCTCATACCCTTGACTCACACCCCAATTTTTGCTGCTGCTGCCAGGGGACACCTTTACATCACCTGTCTCTGGCAGCTAGTGGGGCTTACACTTGTGGTCCCACAGGACTGTGACCAACAGAGACAGAGTTCTTAAACAGCTACTACCTCTAGGGCACAGTAAGAGGGAACCTGCTCAGGAGTTCAGTCTTTCTGTGAAGGATGTCTGTTAGTTAATCATCAGCTTTCTAATTAAACACACATCTAGGGGCTGACTGTAATCCTTTTCAGAGAACTTGGATGACAGGCACTATCTTTGCACTCTCCCTATGTGGTGCCCTAGAGTGCCAGTGTCTCCTGGAGGGGAACTTTACACATGGCTGGTGCCCTGATTTTTTTATGTCTGGTGTCTTGTTTCTGCAGCTGCCACCCAGAGGATGCCTCTAGCTCACCTGGCTTTGGTGGCTGGTGGGCTTGCATTCCTGGGTCCCCTGGGATTGTGGCAACTGGAGAGACAGTTCTTGGCAGGCTGCCCCCTCCAGGGCACTGTGCACACAGCAGACTGAGACACACTCCCCAGTCTTTCTGTGAAGAAGACCTCTTTGCTCGTCCTGGAGCTTTAGCCTGGAGGGCAGGCTTCAACTTGACACAGATCTATTGGACGACAAAATTACTTTCAAGGATTTTAGGCTGTGGTGCTTTCCCTCTGCCTTACTCTAGCTTACTAGCATCTCCCAGAAAAGAACTTATATGCTTATCCAGAGCCCCAATTTTTGTGACTACCACACAGGCGACACTTCCAGATCACCTGGCCAGCAAGGCTTATGTTTGCAGTCCCACAGGACTGTATATTTACATACTTGGGGAAGGAAACAGACATCCAGATTCAGAAAGCCCAGAAAGTTCCAAAAAAGATAAACCCAAAGAAACCCACACCAAGCCACATTATAACTAAATACTCAAAGTTAAAGACATATAGAGAATGTTAAACACAGCAAGAGAAAAACAATTTGTTAAATACAAGGGAACTTACATAAGACTATCAGCAAAATTTTACCTTAGCATCTTTCATCTACTGTATAGAAACCAACACAGAGAGTCAAGCAACATGAAGAAAAAGAGGAATATGCTCCAAATAAAAGAACAAGATAAAACCTCAGGAAAAAAATCTTAATGAAATGGAGGTAAGTAATTTACATGAGAAAGTTCAAAATAATAGTCATAAAGATGCTAACTGAACTTCAGGGGAAAAGAGTGGATGAACACAGTGAGAACTTCAACAGAGAGAGAAAAAATATAAGAAAGTACCAAATAGAAGTCACAAAGCTGAAGAATCCAATAACTGAACTGAAAATTGCATTAGAGGGGTTCAAAAGCAGGCTTGATGCAGCAGAAGAAAGGATCAGTTAACTCAAAGACAAGGCAGTAGAAGTCATCCAATCACAACAGGACAAAGAAAAAATAGACCAGAAGGGAGTGGCACAATATATTCAAAGTACTGAAAGAAGAAAAAAAAAAAAAGTCAAATTTTAACTTGTGTCCAACAAACAGCCTAAGAAATAAAACCAAACCTTTTTTCTCTGATTATCAACTTCTGAGAAGTTACAAATTAGATTTTAAATATTATTAAGAAAGGACTAGTCATGGGAAATTGATAATCTGTAATTCATCAATTGAGTTTATTCATCAGAACACTATTCTCAATAGGGCTAATTATTTGTCTTGGCAAATATTATATGATTTTTTTCATCTAGCTTATCATAATAGATAATAAAACATTACTATAAAAATGTAACAAGGGAGGGCAATGTTCTAAAACACAAATATGGTTTCCTGTGAAAATCAGTTATGTATAAATGTACTCATAATGCTTCAGGTACCTGGAATATTACTTTTTTTTATGGCTTTGAGCACAAATAAAAATATATTGCCCCTTCTAAAAAGAGAAAGAAAGAAGTTATGCTATTAAAATGTTACTTGAATATTTTTAGTTAGGATTGGAAGTATATGGAATATAGGGTTTCTTGATGTCACATATTTAGATTCCAAGTTATATTTTATATCTCTCCTTGCACTGACCTGCATCCAACTATGGGCATTATCACTGGCACCTATAAGTAGCTGCTGGGGAACAGATGCCAATCGTAGGGGTAAATGTAGAAGAGGGTGAACAAGGCTGATGCCATTTGATGAAGTTTCACAAAATGTGGGCATGTGAGAAATCTAAGATACCTTTCAAGGAATCCAAAAAATTCACTTTATTGTTCTTTGAGTAGCTGATGGGGAGTGGCAGTATTGCTGACTTTTTATTTTGACACTAAAATCTAATATTATCTACTTTCTGCAGAACTTGTTTGGAGGACCCTACAACTCATAGATGTAAAGTATCCCATGTAATCTATAAAACAACCTATAAATTTAGTATTGCTGTCCCTATTATACAGATGAGGAAACTGAATAAATTACCTGTCATACAGCTAAAAATTGGCAGAGCCTGGGTTCAGACCCAGAACTTCCAGACTCTGAAGTCCATGTTCTTAGCCACAATGTCCACTGATTGACCTAATTTATACAATGCAGTATATATATACACACACACACACACACACACACACGTATATATACACACACACACACATATATATATATGACAAAATTAACTGAAGTTACTCATGAATAGTGACCATTCTGATGACAAAGAAATACCATATAAAACTCTGTAATGGATTTCATTTTAATTTTCAATTCCTCATTTTCTACATCGTAACGATAGCATGTTAAATCCAAACATCTGTGCTTTTTGACTCTCACATACATGCTATTTTAGATTTAATTGTATTTTTAATACTTCAAAACTAGTAGTATCTAAATTTTAAAAATTAAATAAATTTATTTAATTAATAACAAGGGAGATATTACCTTTATTTGTTCATGGTTATTTAATAAATACTTGAATGAAATAGCTTTCAACTTATCACCCCAAATTATGCTAAATCATTTCATAATGTCAATTTATATCAATTTCTGAATAAACCTTCATATGGACAACAGGTGTTATGCTAAATATATGTTCATAGGTCCTTCACAATACTTTAAAAAGTAAATTAAAAACATATGTTAATGAGAAAAATAAGGCTTGGAATTTAGTTGCTTTGTTCAAGAGCAAATGGAAATGGTTAATTTGTTTATTATGTATGCATACAATATCCGAATTCTTTATGCAACACTTTTGAGACAGCTTAAAGCAAAAGAAGATTCAATTAAGTAACAAAAAATAATAAAAGGTAGTAAATCAGGAGAAAGGGAAAAGTTACTGTGCCTGAAGTTCACATTTGGCTTTGCTCTTCTTCAAGGGAAAGGAAAATAAAAAGAAAGTTTATTATTTATACAGTTCATTTGATCATAAAGGAGGAAGCACACTAGTGCTTTAGGGAATATAAACTTTTTTAAGAAATAAAAAACACTGTAAAGTCAAAATGTCACCAAGTTTTTATATTTTGAACTCTGATGCAATAAATATCTTCAAAAATAGCTTTACAGTAACTGGAGTGCTGAATATCGTGTCACTGTGTATTGTGAAACCCCTTAACAAAAGCTAAGAAAATAATAAAACACATTTTAATCAAGGTGAAATTGTGATGAATTAAATGAATGTGGTCAAACTTGATCCAAGCATAAAATGTAAGTATTGCGTGTCTATTAGATAACCTTCAGTCTCTAAAAGAGTATCAAGTCTCTTATCCTGGTTTGGTTAGCAACAGGATAACCAGTAGTTCCAATTAATGCCTGGAGTGCCAGTACTTTGCATTGTCGTAAGGGCACAACACGGGTTGTTTTGGAAACCAGATGGGCAAACTGCAGTGTCGGTGTTAGAAGTCTACCCAGGATTCTCAACTGAGTGGAAAACTACCCACCCCCTCTTTCCCTGACAGAGTAGCTTCAAAATGAAGCAAAGTTTGTCTTCAGGAAGGACACTTGGATCTGCTCAAATAGGAACACATGCAGGGTTCTCATAAATTACAGCTAGGAAGAAATGATTTTGTCCCAGAAAATTTCAAAGAGGGCCTTTGAATCATTCAACAAATAGATAGTATCTATATATTAATCACCTATAAAATGCACTGTGCTCACTGCTTGGGAAGCTCTGGGTTTGCTAGGAGATACACACATGGCCATGAAAATACAGACTATAATGTTAGGAAATACAGAGTGCTCTGAGAACAGAGAAAAAGGAATTTAATGCTCTATTAATGTTTTAAGTATTTAAGTGCTGTATAAGGGTATAAGAAATTAATATAAGAGAAAAAATTTAAAATGGCTAATATGATACAACATTCCATAATATTGTCTAATAATCTTCTTCAGGACAACAACACAGACAGACTTTACAGTATAACCACTAGAATCTTTTACTCTCTCTAACCATGAAAAGAAAGACAAAGGGTGACAACGTATTCACCTTCCTCTTCCAAGGAGGTTCATAGCTCACTTAGTCCATTGAGGCATTTGCTCAAAATATTTTCTCTGAGGAGTTACCCTTGACCATAAGACATCCTTACACCCTTTGTCCAACCTCATACCCATCTGTTTTCATAATTATTTATAACACTAATCACACAGCATATATCATACACTTGTCTATTCTCTATCACACCAACTATAATATAAGCTCAAGAAAGAGACAGTTTGTATCCCAGTCCTTAGAAGAGTGCCTGGCATTTATTACTTTCTCAGTAAGTATTTACTGAATGAATTAATTCATGTACCATCTGACCTTCTAAATTATTTTTAGAAAATAAATCAATGGCCTTTATATAACAAAGTAGGACAAGAATTGGAAGTTACATTGTCTACTGAAATAATGATGAAATATCTACCATTACATTTATCATATTTAATAATACCAAAAACTAGAAAAAGATGATCTTGGAAAACTCTTTCACTTTCTCCTAGAAGATAACTTTAGGACTTCATCTTCTGTGGTTCACACCAGCAAAACACTCAGTATTGTTTTGTGGTGATTGCTGACAAGTACTCCCATTGGCACGAAGAAATACTTTATTCAACATTGCCTTAAGCTTCTTTTTTTTTTGGATTTGTGTATGTGTGTGTATGTTTGTGTGTGTTGTGTTATCCAGTTATGTACTTGGAGAAATTAAAGAAACATCAGTAATTTAATCAGTGCATTTGAGTAACTATAGGAGATAATCAAAGCAAACTAGGAAAAATGTATCAATATGTAGTTTTAGATTTGTATTTTTAAGGAGTAAATCACTAAACTGTACAAATTACCTCATCAATCTTTTTAAATGGAGTACACAATCACTTTCAGGAGGACTTTCGGTTTTGCACATATTAAGGTCAATTTTCCACCTTAAGAACAAGTAAGTGTGATATACATACCAGGTAGAAGTATTCATCTCCCTTCCCCTTCACAGGAATGAGCAGGTTGAGTATCTGTTCCAGGGTGTGGTGCCCTTTGCAGCTGGAGCCTTCACAAGTGCTCTGGGGAGATAAGGGCATGAAAATAATTTGTTAACAGTTGCCTGTCTCTCTAAATTTCTCATAGACTGCTCTCACAATCTTTCCTCAAATATTCCTCAAATATTTACTATGTTCTTAACTGATATCATGCACATGTATATACATAACATATATATGTGAAATTGTTAAATAAAATTGTTAAATATCACATACACAAAATTTTATATATTAACATATATATATGAACTTTCATATACATATTGATACATATATGAAATTGTTGAAGACATACAACTTTAGGAAGCATGGTTTTGGACAGCAGTACTCACCGTCACCATGCTCTGGCTATGCTCCACGTTCTGAATGGTGATGTAATGGAAAACAAGGGTTGTAGATCCAGTAAGAGCTGGATTCGACCCCTGGGTCTGGGTAATTAATACTTGTGTCATCTGGGGAAAATAACTACCATGTGTGAACCTAATACTTTCTCAAAATTAAATCAATATCAGAATAGCTATTGTATAAAATGTGTCATGTTATGTAGCTAGCATAGTGCTTGGGACCCAGAAGATCATAAGGGATTCCAGTTTCCTTTTATCCCACTTTCTCTCATTTTTCCCCACTCCTGTAAGCAGAGTAGCAAAATGAACCACACCCTGTGGCAACATAAAAAAGGTAGCTTCATGTTGAGGATTCCAAAGATAGGGAGAAATTGTTCTCTGCCATATCAGAATTGAAAGTATCTCCCATCTTTAGCTCAGTGATCTACTCCGTGTAGAGTATAAATACACACCTTATTTCAAAGAGTGGTAGAGTAGGCCTGTCTTACACTGATACTATTTAAAGAATAATAATATTCCCTGTTTAAATCAAATCCCTAAGGAAAATGGAAAGGGGCTTGGATTTGAAGGTAAGGAGAAAGCAGAGTCCTTCTGGAGGATATAAAGAAGGACTACAAAAAATTCACAAAATTTCTGTGAAAAAGGAAAAAGAAGACCTTCACGTTCTTATTTTTACTGGGGTTCAACAGTTATAATTTGATGAAACAAATTGATAGAGCTGGTTCAACCATGATATATGGCATGTGATATTTGAGGTCACTCAAACTTTCTCAGTTTTCCATTGTGGAATGCAAACGTAAATAGTTTGTCTCTTTAAATATGGTGTTTTGGGCCTGATTATTGGGAATATGCCTGATACGGTCAAGATAACATGTCTGATGTTATACAGTGTATACTTCTAGGGCCTCAGTTTATGTGTTAAACTGGTAAGGAAGGAAGGAAGGTGGGGGGGAGGACGGGAGGGAGGGAGGAAAGTAGGGAGAAAGGGAGGAAAGTAGGGAGAGAGGGAGGAAAGAAAAGAAACAAAAAAAGGAGGAAGAGAAAATATAGACTACATAATGTCTATCGAAGCATTTTTGTCTTTAAGAATTCTGACAACATTTCTAAGAATATGCCCAAATATAGTGCTTTTAAAAAGGTTTTTAAATATCTTACTTTTAAAATGTGATAGCCGAGGCTGCAAGATGGCGGCGCCCAGGCGGGCCGCGCCGCGCCGAGGTGAGCTGGAGCCGGGCCCGGAGAGGGGCGAGCCTGCCGCGCCCAGGATTTGGACCCCCGGGCTGGTCTCCCGTCTCCAGGGGAGCGACGGGAACTCCCAGACTGTTTTTCTACAGCAGCTGCACCATTTTGCATTCCCATCATTTGTGCACCAGGTTCCAGTTTCTGCAGACTGGAGAACCCGGGAAAGAAGTTGCTGCGATAGTTTGCTGGGATCGCAGGAGAGCTGCCCAGGTGCGCGTCCACCTGGCGAGGAAGGCCAGCGGGGTCTGCCGAGGCCCTGAGCATCAGGCTTTGGGCGCGAGGCCCACTGCCCCGGAGCCCGCCGCCCGCTTCCACAGCCTGCTCTTCCCGGCCGACCACCCTAGCCGGAAGAAGGGCGGCAGCTATTACCTTAACTCGACCCACATGCTGCGCGCGCACAAGTCCGCGCACCTGTGGGACCTGCTGCGCGCGGGTCTGAAGGCCTTCTTGGTGGTGGGCGACGTGTACCGGTGCGACCAGATCGACGCCAAGCACTACCCTGAGTTCCACCAGCTGGAGGCCGTGCGGCTCTTCTCCCGGCACCAGTTATTTGCTGGCATAAAGGATGGAGAAAACCTGCAGCTTTTTGAACAGAGTTCTCGCTCTGCCCATAAACAGGAGACACATACCCTGGAGGCCACGAAGCTTGTAGAGTTTGACCTTAACCAAACATTTAGCAGGCTTATGACACATCTTTTTGGAGATGAAGAGGGAACCCGGACCCCGAGCAACGAAGTACCACGTGACCACATCGCGGCTCGTGAGTATAAGAGGCCTGGTATGAGCCCTGTCGTTTTGACTTCCGAGCCCATGTTAGACGTTAGCTCTTTTGAACGAGAGATACAGATCATTTCAATAATATTCCTAGACTGTGAGGCTTACGGAAGCCGTGATGTTAAAGAGATGGGGCCTCCCCCTGGGTGTTGCCTTCCGACTCTCCCGCCCTCTGACCCCTGTAGCTGGTCGGGGTATACTCTGTTACATTTCAGATACCAAAGATCACTTAGAAACTTCACATTGAGTCTTTCTTTAATTAGCTAATAATAGGAACTGCCTCAGCAGGCCTCAGAATTATTCAACAACTCTTTTTATACTTGTTTTTATGGTCTGAGCTTTTTCCTCTTTTAAATTGTTAGTGTTGTATCCCTTTGTTCTTAAAAAGCAAAATTAAAAATTAGAACACACTAAAAAAAACCAGAATTGTATGCATATGGTTGGTTTCAATAGTGTGTAGCAGAATGTATATTTCAAATGCACAAGAGCAATTTTAACTGTCTCATTGAACAACATTAATATAAGAGGGATACACATTTTTAAGTGTTCTTAAAATATTAATCACAATATTCTTTGTATGACATTATCTGTGTAATTGGGGCAAACTTTTTCTTAATTGGAAGCAAAGTACCGATTCATACTATTGTCTCTTCTTGTAAATTAAACGTTCTGTTTCTTTTCTTTAATGCAGAAGAATTATATTCTTATGTATGATGTCAGCAATTTACTTTTTGAAAAAAAATATAATTTTAAAGTAAAAATGCAAAATAAACAATTTTAGGTAGATTTGTTGATCCTTTTGAATTAGTAAGTCTATTAACAATGAAAAATATTTATCTAGATAAATAACCTGAAATGATACGGTTATGTTTCAAAGAGAGTTATGTGAGTTAGGCCTCGCAAGCAACTTTTACTTCCTTAGAATAAAGGTGTTACGCGGATAACAACAACCAAAAACTATATATAACCTTGGAGAAAATTCACTTGCCTGTCAACGATTCAAGATATAAAAGTGAAATTAATGTTGTAGTAGTCAAGTGGCCTAAAGCAAAGCTATCATGTCCTTGAAATCTATTTTGATTGTACAAATTCAAGTACATTTTATGGTTGTTTGATCCACCTCCATTTCAAAAAACTCACATTACTCACAGTTTCTCTCATACAAAAGAAGAAAACTACCATGAGTATGGAAACAGAAGGCTCATTTGTAAACAGATGTTCCATATGAAACAGCAAGGGTTTCCATAAGTTGTAATAACCATCTGTTTTCATTTTAATATCAGATAAAAGCATTCTCTTCAAAAGTGAAAGTATTTAAATTAAAGCTATGAATTAGGATTAGATATAAATTTCAAGATCATTTGATATATCACCATTAAAAGATTTACCACAAACTAATTCTGATATAATATTAATGTGCACATATATTTACATAAATGATACACGAGATGACATGGGTTACATGCACACAGCAATAAAAAAGGTATTTTCTTCATTGTACTTGGATTTCAGTATCTGTGTAGTAATGTAGGAATCGGTTTATCTTCTTTATTACAAAATATTTTGTTTGTCCTGTAGATGTGAACCCTCATGGAATGAGTCAAAGAATCATTTTGAATCAGGTGAACAGGTGAAATTCTGAGTAACTGCCATTAGATCACACTGAACATATATAAACACAGATGCACACACAAACACACTCTGTGTACATAGGCACCAATACAGTTAAAAAATAATACATGGAATATATTTGTGATTCACTTTGGCTTTCAGTTTTGCATATATGACCATGTCCATGTGTGACAGATAAATACAAGACACACAGATATTGATATGCCCTTTCATAAATAAAGACAGATAACTTCAAATTCCATATGCTTTCTTACTTGTCCGGAAACATTCAGCATATGCTACCCCATCCACACACTCAGCTGATGACTTTGTCTCCATTTCCCTAAGGAAAGAGAAGCAATGCGTCCGATACCCTCCCTTTCCTCTAGTTCCTAAGAAAGACCTGTCCTTGCTCCTTGCAAACACCACAATATGTGGACTAGGTTAATGTCATCTTCCCTAATTCTCTTACATCTGCCATTTTCAACTTTCTTCTCTATTTTCCCAAAAAGCTTGCATATATGCTATTATTTATCTTGTTCAAAAAATCAGCCAGGTGATGAAGGTTAATCAGGCAGATAATCAGAGTTCACATAAACAATAATAAGCCACCTGGATAGTGTGTACTCTTGGTATGAAGGGATGAGAATGACATTTTATCTCTGTTGTCTTTCTCTCAAAACTTAGGAACCCAATTAAATCATGAGAAAAACAGTAGACAAATCCTAATCAACAAGACATTCTACAAAATACCTATCCAAGACTCTTGAAAACTATCAAGGTCATCAATAACAAGGAAAATTTGAGAATTTCAGCCAAGAGGAGCTTAAGGAGGCGTGACAACAAAACATAATATGCACCTTGCAACAGAAAAAAAAGACAGTAAGTAAAAAACTTAGGAAATTGGATAAAATATGGACTTTAGTTAATAATTTATTAATAACTTTATTAATGGTGACAAATATACCATAGTGATGCAAGATATTAAAAATGAGGAAACCGGATGTGGGTTACATGAGAGTGTCTCTGCTATCTCTGCAATTTTTTTCCTAAATCCAAAACTCTTCTAACATTTAAAAATGAAAACAATAAATTTTATTAAATTAACAACAACACCTTTCTCAATGCAGAGGAGACCATTGCTACTACACCAAGCTCCTAGCCCCACTCCAGCAGCCTCCAGGCACACATCTAGAGTACAGTAATTCTCCTACACATGAAACTTCAAGTTGCGAACTTTCAAGGATGTGAACGTGCATTCCATAAATGTCAGGTGTGAGTGACATTGCAGCTTGCCCTCCGTCTCCTGTTGCTGACGATCCTTCAGCTCTACCACCTCCCACCTCCTCTCCCTCCTCCAGTCAGTAACTCTTCTTGCCTGTTCACTCCATGCCAGCCCCTGTACGCCAGCTGTTGTACTGGACTACTGCCCTTTTCAAAGTACTGTACTGTAGGATTTAAAATGTTTTCTTTATTTTTTGCATTTGTTTGTTTTTTATGTATTATGTGTGTGAAAAGTATTATAAACCTATTACAGTACAGTACTATATAGCTGATCGTGTTAGTTGGGTATCTAGCTCACTTTGTTGGACTTACGAACAAATTGGACTTATAAACGTGCTCTCGGAACAGAACTCATTCATATGTAGGGGACTCACTGTACATTTCCTGGCATCTCTAGCAATATAAGATACCGTGTGCCTAGTTATTGCCAAAGAAATGTGAGCAGAAATGATGTGTCATTTTAGTTGATAAAAAGTTAAGAAGCAGAAGTGCCTTCTGCATGTTATTTTACCCCACCTGTTATCTGGATAGTAAGCGATCAGAGTTTCTAGAGGAGGATAGAGCCACTCAATGAAAAGTATATTACTATGTTCCCACTGCCTGGAAAGCTCTTCCCTCCTATATCCATATCACTCACTTCCTTGCCTTCTTCAAGTATTTATTCAACCGTTGTTTTTTTCAGTGGCGTTTCCCACACCCCACAGTATTTTAAAATACCATTTTTCAACTCCTTATCCTCCTTCCTTGCTTAATTTTTCCCAAATCCATATCATCTTGTATGATGTTATACTCTTTATACATATATTTTGTCTATTACAGTTTGTTTACTCTTATATCCCCAGGAACTAGAACATGAAATCGTAAAACATAAAGAACAAAAACTTGTTAGATGGATAATATTTTAGATACAAGTAATAGATGAAATATATTCAAGCCACAAAAAAGATGAAAACAGCACTTCTGAAGCTCATTAGAATAATTTTCTACAAGCTGATTAGCTCCTGCTGTAACTTCTCCTTGGGTTGCTTGAAAATTTTAGAATGATTGGTCTTATTTTCTACAGGTGATCTGAAATATCTGTTCAGGTGCAATGGTTAATGAACAACAGATTGTGTCTATGACTATTAATATCCTAATCTGTCAGTCCTAAAATGTTCCCTGATGATAAATGAAGCCTCTGTGGAAATCAGTTTACTTTTGCCAAACAGTTATACTAATTATTTAAAAATTATGAATGATATCTATGTTCATTTTTCTGTTTTCACAATCCTTCTAATCTACCAAAAAAATCACACATTCAAAGACATTGTTTTAAATCACACCTTATTTTAGGCAATGTGATAGCATAATTAAAATAAAGATATATATATTTATATGTACTATATTTATATATTATGTTATATAATATATATGACATATGTAACTGTATTCATTATCTTTTCCTCAAGTGTAGGATTATATATAAATCTATAAAATAACTATGTAGAAATAAATTATTTATAATACATAATTATATGTATTCCTGCAGACAAGGAAATGATATAATTATGTATATATATTTACATATAATTATTAAAATGAGTCAGATAAAGACAAGTACTGTATGATCCCACTTATATGTAGAATCTAAAAAAGTCAGACTTACAGAAGTAGAAACTAGAGTGGTAGTTTCCAAAGACCAGGGGTGGGGGAAATGGGGAGATGTTAGTCAAAATGTACAAAGTTTCAGTTATAAGATGAATAAATTCTGCAGCTCTAATGTACAGCACAGTGACTATAGCTTATAATAGACTATCGTATACCTGAAATTGCTAAGAGAGTAGATCTTCAGTGTTTTTACCACACACCAAAATATGGCAACTATGTGAGGTGACGGATATTAATTAAATTGATTGTGGTAATCATTTCTCTATATATACTTATATCAAATTATCACAGTTTACCTTAAATATATACAATATGTATTTATCAATTATACCTCAATAAAGCTGGGAAAAAAATCCAACAACTAGTATTAAAAACACAAAAGATGTGTCTAACAAAAATTTAACCCAGGAAAGCAGTTGAAAACCATACTGGAAAATAGGTTAGTAGACATTATCCAAGCTAAAGTAAAAAAGGAAAAAGATGATTTAATCAAATATGAAATGTTCATCATTTATACACTTTCCAAGAACAAACACATCCAAACAGCAAAAATATACATTTGGTACATCAGAATTGCCACTTTTAGGAGACAAAGGATTGAAAGGGGAATGGAAAAATAAACTGAAGAGAATTAAATTTCAACCCTAGATTGAGGGGGATTCTATAAAATACCTGACTAGTAATCTTTAAATCCATAAAGCTCATTTGTTGAGAGTTTAGCTATGCTACTCCATGGTGTTGCTGCTTTAGCATACAGTTTGTTTGGCCAAGCTGAATATAAGGTGCTTTAAATTGACAATCAGCTATTCATGCATGAGGTGCCCTATACAGAAGCTTGCAGAGTCACAAGCAAATATAAGTCCCTGATAGCAACTCTCCAACAGCCCTTGTGATCAAGAGTCTCCTCTGCCTCCAGATGCCTTCCCCTTTTGTTACCCTTAGGTAAGACTCCCTTGGGGCTACCAAACCTTCACTCTTTAGGTTTGAATTGACCAATCCAGCCTTAGCCCAGGAACCCAAAGCACTCTACTCAGGGACCCTAATAAAGGCATATGCCCCAGGTCTTTCTCTCTCTCTCTCTCTCTCTCTCTCTCTCTCTCTCTTTCTTTCTCTCTCCCTCCCTCTCTCTCTCTCTCTCTTTCTCTCTCTGTTTGAACTCTGCCTTGACTCCACACACAGCCCCTCAAGGCATGCCAGGTACACCCTCCAGGACCTGTGAGTAATAAAATTCTCTATTTCAATTTCCCTTGTAGTCTGTTGTTGAACCATGTTCACCATTCAACACCCTGTAATCCACTTAACAAGTGTTCATTTGACAAATTCATAACATCATCAGAAACAGGGAAAATCTGAGAAACTGTGACAACAAAGAAGAGCCTAAAGACACATCTACATAATGTAATAAGGTTTCATGAGCAAAAAGAAAAGACATTAAGGAAAAGCAGAGAAAATACGAACAGAAGTATGAACTTCAGGGGGAAAAATTCCTCAACACTCTATCTGAGATAAAACAAAATTAAACCTATGCACATGAATTTAAATAAGCTGATACATAAACATACAGATAGAAAGACTGCCTGGAGATGAGTTCTTGTGTGCAGATGGGGGAATGCCTATGTAATCCCACAGTCTGCGGTTCAACGCTCATTGACTGGTTTGCCAATGTGTAATCCAAGATAAGCCAAAGGGGGACAAGATCTGAAGTTGTGCAGTCTCTAGTGGGAAAGAGATGTTTCTTTCTGCTGAATTTTTTTTTCATGTAGGTTTTATGACATGAGCTGTTAGTGGGCACATTGTGACATGTGACCCAAGATTTTCTAAAATCAACACAGAGCCTCCAAGAAAACTCTAGGTGAATTTGCTGAACTACCTCTGTACATATCTAAAGAGAAGATGTCTGCACAGAGAGATGGGGTCGCAGTGGGACATGGGGCAGACTGCATGTTCACATTCAGTGTGACAAGGAAGAATGAAGGCGAGAATGACTGTTGCTAGGGACAGCCAAGTACATCCAGATTACCTGGAGTGTAATGGTAGTGAAAAAGAAGAGAACTTTATCAAGCCCGTGCATGTAAGGGTAAGAAAAAGGAACACATTGTAACATGAATAAATATAAAACAGGATAAAAAATAAAAGCATACACTTATATCATAAATGTAAAGAGGTTTTCGGAGAGACTTCTACTTATCCCTCACACCCAGGCTAAGCAGTGACCTTCAGTAACTGAATATGAGTTACAGTTGGTCAAATGATCTCCCACCTAAACACTGATTTTCCCAGTTGTCTTTTTTGATTATACTGACAAGTGACTGAGCTCTGGTCAGTGAGGTGGTAGTGGACCTCACTGTGTAATTTCCAGGTCATAATCTTTAAACAGTAACTATTTCTTTCCTAACAAGAAATAGGAAGTGTTTAAGAAGACTATACCATATTATTAAATATTACGTATTACTTAAATGTGGTTTGCTTTTTTAAAAGATATTATTATAAGTATCTCTATTCAATGTTTATAGAAATACAAGTTGTAACATAACTGAGATTTTTCTAAGTTCCAGACACTCTGAAATATACTCGATACACCATAATTACTGCATCCTCACTCTACTATGGAGTATTCATTAACAGCCATATTTTACAAGTGAGAAAACTGAGATCTAAGAAGTAATTTCCCCCAAATTAAACTTATTACTGAGCATAAATGGTAGAGTTCACATACAAACCCCCTCTGTATCACTTCAAAATCTATAATTTACATTTTTCAGAATTACTTATTTTGAAGGAAAACAATTTTCATTTTAAAGATGGATAACAATCGGTGAGTGGAAAAGAGAAAAATGCTTAAAATCGATTCTTATTTAGTGATAATTAATTGATTCAGTCCTACACAGAGAATCATGTGCTTAGACATAATTGTCCTTTATTTTATGCTGAAGCCAGGAAGAAACAAGAAGGAAATGTTAATTTATTGAGGGGTGAGCTGTGCAGTTCAATGAGATTTTTTCCTGTATCATTAAGCTGTGGGGTTAAGTATTGGGCAGCTGTCCCTGAAGTACTTTACCTGAAAATAACTGATGTACAAGGAGCAGAAGAAACATGCAGGGGGTCACCGGTTATTACTCTAGCCAAACCTCAGTTAGAATGTAACTCAACTAATTGAATATTTTCCACTAGGGAAAAAAACCTAAGCCTCCTAGAAGTTTAAAAAATCACAAAGATGTTCTGGAGGCCTGTGTTTGCACTGAAGGGAAGATTTTAATTACTATTCACAAAATGACCTAAAAAAGATTAAGGTATGAAGGCTCTTTGTAACATCAGCAACTCCATTTTGCAAGCACATTTTTTACAGGGCAGAAAAGCCATAAAGTATTGACTACAGAACATAAATACTGTGTGTCAGATAATTAACAGTGAATCAAGGGCTCCAAACGGCTTTCACACACAAGAACACGTTTATAAGCCTCTACGGTTTTCAGTAGAATTATAGATATAGTAATCTAATTCAATTCTTAAAAATATAACTTAGACTGCAGTTAACTTCTATTTAAATTCTTGAAACTTATTTTAACTGAACAAAAATTGTGTCAGAAAATGTTATAGGGCTATCAAATGTGGATAAAGTATCTGATAATTTGTTGTTGATTCCGAGAGCATATTAGAGGGAAGATGCTATTGCTCCTGTTGTAGAAATGTGCTAAGGGAATCTTTATTAAGAACATGATTCTACTTTTGTCCCTTTCTATTCTACTATATCGTTATGGTTTCTCAGCTTTATATCATTTTAATGTTAAAGTCACTAATTCTATTCTCTCTTAATAAACATCAAGGCAAAAATTGAGAACTACCATGTAATGAACAGATTTTAAAGGTGGCCTTCTGTGAGTAATAAAAATATCAACTTTACTTGTAAAACTATCTCCTGAGCCACAGATGTTCACATTTTTAACACATTCTATTTTTCACCCTAATTTTGACTCTTTTTTTTTCAAGTATAGAGACACACTCTTTGTTCTATAACTTAGTATCTAAGTCCCAGTGTAAACATGACACCTGTGAGGAAACTTTATACTTATATAATTGACATAAGGAGACATGTTTAGATTGGGACTTATTTACTAAAGTGAGAGAACAAATACAATGTCTCTTTACTCAATAGAGTATCTTCTGAAAACCAGATATGTTATTCTGTAACAAATAAACCCACATAGGGTTTAAACAGGAAACTTTGAAATGTTCCATTATTTAAAGAAATATTCATTAAATGCCTTTTAAAATATTCTTCTAAACTACAGAAGCTACAAGAATGCTTATTTTTGTTCTTAAGATGTTTAAAATCTAGCAAGGGAAAGAAATATATAAAATTAACTGAAATTCAACATCACAATAGTCATAAGAGAAGAATTAACAAGTACTCTTCAACACAAGGGATAAATCAATGAATTGCATCTAGGTAGGTTAGTAAAATCTTCACAGAAATGACATTTAAACTAAGCCTTGAAACATAAGTGTTAATTCAATTTAAAAATGTGTGTAAAAGTCAACAGAGGAAAAAGAATAAGTAAATCGCTCATCTATTGTCAAATTGAATAATAGACAGTCCTATAGTTTATCTTGGGATTAGGGTCTCAAAAGAGGAGAGATGCGAAGAGATATGATAGAAAACATAAATTGGTAATACTTGCATTATTACAATAAAGAACTTGAATCTGTCCTATTAATTCAAAGTTTTTAAATTATTAGCACACTGGTCAAGGAAAAATATTACATGGATCCCTACTATGTATGATAGAAAAAAAAGGTTCCAAGAAATCTACTCAGACCTTATAAACCTTTACTGTTTGGCCACGTGTACTGTTTATATGTGTGTGTGTTTGTGTGTAGGTGTGTATCTGTTCATGTACTGCAGGCACTTGTAGGTGCATGTGTGCAATGTGTATGTACAAGAGAATATGTGTTAGACAACGGTGGTGAGCATATGTATGACTGTGAGACTGGGCACGTGTGAGTGTGTACATCTGCAAGGTTATACATCGTGAGTACGCATATGGGTGATGTGTCATGTGTAGGAGTGTATATTTCCAGGTATGTCTGCTAGTGTGTTTGTGTGTTGGTGAGTTGTGTAGATGTTGAGTGTGAACTTGAATGCCCCTAAGCATCTCTTTGGAATACCATGGTCCCGCAAAACAGAATAGGACTAATCCTGATGAGGGAAAGGGAAATCATTCAAGGAATGGAACCTACGAATCTGTATTTTAGGATATATGCATCAAGTACATCTAATGAAAAAAATATAGAGTATAGACTAAAAATATGAAGAAGTAGAAGCATGAGATGATGCAAGCCTGAAATATTGAAATGTTATTGAGGATAAGCAAAGTTATATAAATATAATCAAAAGTTAAGTGTGGACAAATGGTATCCCATATTTTACATATTTTGATACATGATAAAAACACTTCTGAAATATCAAAAACAAAGTTATTTGTCATAATGGTTCAGTGGGACACTAGCCTGAGTGAGCATAACCCCTCCCTCTGGTAACTGTCATGCACATCCGGCTGTGCTCATCAAAGTAGGGTGCAAACACATCTCAACTCTATGATATTGTGCCAACTGAAATGCCTAGTCAAGATAAAGGTTAAAGTACATTTTCCTGGAGCATCAATTTTATTTGAAGTTCAGGAACTTTTGAAAATTCTTGAACTTTTAACCTAAAGTTCTAGAAGCTTGGGAAAAAACATCAAAATTATTTATAGATAAAAATACATGTTTATTCATTTGTGGTCACAAATATTAAATAGGTGGTCAGTATATGTTACTAGACATAATCCAACTAGGAGGCAAAATCTAAATGGGTGTGCAGTTTCATGATTTGTAGGAAAAATGGTTTATTAATCTGAAACTGTATGTGAGGCTATTCCAACAATTCAGAACCATGTCGCATAAATAATAAAGTGCCCTTCTTGAGGAAATTCTTTCATCGTGTATGTTTGGTCTGATTTATTACCTTTCGATGGAGAAACACCAGACTTCTCATAAAAAGAGCTCTGAGACTCTTGCCATCCATAGCCTTTTTGGGTGACCAGAATGGATTCAACCATTGTTCTGGGCCTTCTAGCTTTAATCTTGCTGCTTGTTCTCATTTTTCCTTATGATTTAAGATTCCACACAATGGTCTCTGTAATGACTCTGACTCTCCTTCCTTCACTGCAACACCACAGGGGACTCATCTGGTGAAAGTGTCTGCTGGATCAGCCAGGTTGAAACACTTCAGTTTAAATACTACCCTCAGAGGCGGAGTCAAGATGGCAGTGTGGGAAGATGCGGAGTTAGCGTCTCCCCACAACTAGGGTGCCTGCCGGCTGCTGGTGGGGGACTCTAATGCCCAAGGAGATGGGAAGAACCCCAGAGTGAACCGGTAGGATGTAGGGAGACTGAGGAGGGAGACGTGGAGGCCAGACACGGTCAGGGCCCCTGAGGCCAGGGAGATCATGAGAGGTCAGTGGGAGGGACTCTCCAGGAAGAGCAGAAGAGGAGGGGAGAGCGATCGCCTGGCCCACTGGGGCCAGGGAGCCTGCTGAGCTCCCAAGCTGGTTCTCCCAACTCCAAAGCCCTATCCAGGCTGTGTGCGTCCTGGGGGCATAGGAGGGAGGCCGGGAGGATCAGGAGAAGCAGGAAGGAGGGGCCTTCTCAGACCCCAGACCAGAGGAACAGGAGAGGAAAGGAGGGCATTTGTCCCACCCACTCGAGCCCAGGAAGCCTGCTGGACCCCCCAGATGAGGTCCCCTGCTCTCTGAGACCAGGGGTGAGGGGCACGCCTGCGCCTTCTGTTCCTTGAGTCTAAGCTCCACCCCCCACAGCCCCCAGGGCCTTTTCCAGCACTGTGGGTCCTGAGCATTGGCCCCGCCCACCACCCAAACCTCACCCTTGCTTAGGCCTCGCCCTCGACAACCACAGCCTTTCTCCCACGTCCCCTTTTTTTTTTTTTCTTTTCCCTCCTCTTTTTTAATTTTGTGGAGCTGATGTACCTTCCGGTTGTTGATTCATATATTTTGTTAATTTTTACATTCTTTCTAACATATCTGTTAGTCTCCTAGTCTAATTTTATTTTTTACTTTGTTATTTTTTTTTTTTTTCGCCACCCCACAAGGCTTGTGGGATCTTGGTTCAAAAGCCTGGGGTTGGGTAGTAGCTCCTGTGGTGGGAGCTCCGAGTTCGAACCACAGGACTAAGAGAGAACCTCAGATCCCAGGGAATATTCATAGGAGTGAGGTCTCATAAAGGTCCTCATCTCAACACCAAGACCCATCTCAGCTCTACCCAATAGCCTGTAAACTCCAGTGTTGGAAGCCTCAGGCCAAACAACCAGTAAAACAGGAGCACAATCCCACTCAAAAAAAAATGAGATGGCAAAAAAATATGTCACAGATGAAGGAGCAAGGTAAAAATCTACAAGAGCAAATACATGAAGAAGAAACAGTCAATCAACCTGAAAAGGAATTCAGAGTAATGATAGTAAAGATGATCCAGAATCTCGGAAATAGAATGGAAGCACGGATTAAGAAAATACAAGAAAAGTTTAACAAAGATCTAGAAGAACTAAAGAACAAACAGAGATGAACAACACAATAACTGAAATGAAAAGTACACTACAAGGGATCAATAACAGAATAACTGAGGCAGAAGAATGAATAACTAAGCTGGAAAACAAAATGGTGGAAATAACTGCCAAGGAGCAGAATAAAGAAAAAAGGATGAAAAGAATTGAGGACAATCTCAGAGACCTCTGGGACAACACTAAATGCACCAACATTTGAATTACAGGGGTCCCAGAAGAAGAGAAAAAGAAAGGGTCTGAGAAAATATTTGAAGAGATTATAGTTGAAAACTTCCCTAACATGGGAAAGGAAATAGTAACCCAAGTCCAGGAAGCACAGAGAGTTCCATACAGGATAAACTCTAGGAAAAACACACCAAAACACATATTAATCAAACTAACAAAAATTAAATTCAAAGAAAAAATATTAAAAGCAGCAAGGGTAAAACAAAAAATAACGTACAAAGGAATCGCCATAAGGTTATCAGATGATTTTTCAATGGAAACTCTGCAGGCCAGAAGGAATGGCAGGATATACTTAAAATGATGAAACAGAAAAATCTACAACCAAGATTACTCTACCCAGCAAGTATCTCATTCAGATTCAATGGAGAAGTCAAAAGCTTTTCAGACAAGCAAAAGATAAGAGAACTCAGCACCTCCAAACCAGCTTTACAACAAATGCTAAAGAAACTTCTCTAAGTGGGAAACACAAGAGAAGAAAAAGACCCACAAAAACAAACCCCAAACAATTAAGAAAATGGTAATAGGAATATACATATTGATAACCTTGAATGTAAATGGATTAAATGCCGCAGGTTGCTGAATGGATACAAAAATAAGACCCATATATATGCTGTCTACAAGAGACCCACTTCAGACCTAGGGACACATACAGACTGAAAATGGAGGGATGGAAAAAGATATTCCATGCAAATGGAATCAAAAAAAAAACTGGAGTAGCAATACTCATATCAGATAAAATAGACTTTAAAATAAAGACTGTTATAAGAGATAAGGAGGGGGCTTCCCTGGTGGCACAGTGGTTGAGAGTCCGCCTACAGATGCAGGGGACACGGGTTCGTGCCCCGGTCCGGGAAGATCCCACATGCCACGGAGCGGCTGGGCCCATGAGCCATGGATGCTGAGCCTGCATGTCTGGAGCCTGTGCTCCGCAACGGGAGTAGGCCACAACAGTGAGAGGCCCGCGTACTGCAAGAAACAAAAACAAACAAAAAAAAGAGATAAGGAGGGACACTACATAATGATCAAAGGGTCAATCCAAGAAGAAGATATAACAATTATAAATGTTTATGTATCCAACATAGAAGAACCTCAATACATAAGGCAAATGGTAACAACTATGAAAGGACAAATAGACAGTAATACAATAATATTAGGGGACTTTAACACCCCACTTACACCAATGGACAGATCATTCAAAATGAAAATAAATAAGGAAACTCAAGCTTTAAATGACACAATACACAAGATGGATCTAATTGCTATTTATAGAACATTCCACCCAAAAGTAGCAGAATGCACTTTCTTCTCAAGTGCACATGGAACATTCTCCAGGATAGATCACATTTTGTGTCACAAATCAAGCCTCGAAAAATTTAAGAAAATTGAAAATGTAGCAAGCATCTTTTCTGACCACAATGCTACGTGACTGGCAATAAATTACAGGAAAAAAAACTGTAAAAAACACAAATACATGGAGGTTAAACAATGCACTACTAAATAACCAAGAGATCACTGAAGAAATCAAAGAAGAAATTAAAAAATACACGGAAACAAATGAAAACACGACGACCCAAAATCTACGGGACGCAGCAAAAGCAGTTCTAAGGGGGAAGTTTATAGCAATTCAATCTCACCTCAAGAAACAAGAAAAAACTCAAATAAACAATCTAACTGTACACTTAAAACAACTAGAGAAAGAAGAACAAAGAAAACCCAAAGTCAGTAAAAGGAAAGAAATCATAAAGATCAGAGCAGAAATAAATGAAATAGAAATGAAGAAAACAATAGCAAAGATCAATAAACCTAAAGGCAGGTTCTTTGAGAAGATAAACAAAATTGATAAATGCTTAGCCAGACTCATCAAGAAAAAAAGGGAGAGTATGCAAATCAATAAAATTAGAAATGAAAAAGGAGAAATCACAACTGACACTGAAGAAATACAAAGGATTACAAGAGACTACTATAAACAGCTATAGTCAATAAAATGGACAACCACGAAGAAATGGACAAATTCTTGAAAAGGTACAATTTTCCAAGACTCAACCAGGAAGAATTAGAAAATATAAACAGACCTATCACAAGTAATGAAATTGAAACCATAATCAAAAATCTTCCAACAAACAACTAGCAAATAGAATCCAAAACCACATTAAAAGGATCACACACCATGATCAAGTGGGATTTATCCCAGGGATGAAAGGATTCTTCAATATATGCAAATCAATCAATGTGATACACAACATTAACAAATTAAGGGAAAAAAACCATATGATCATCTCAATAGGTGCAGAAAAATCTTTTGACAAAATTCAACATCCATTTACTATAAAAACTCTCCAGAAAATGGGCATAGAGGGAACTTACCTCAACATAATGAAAGCCATATATGACAAACCCACAGCAAACATCCTACTCAATGGTGAAAAGCTGAAAGCATTTCCACTAAGATCAGGAACAAGACAAGGATGTCCACTCTCACCACACTTATTCAACATAGTTTTGGAATTCCTAGCCACAGCAATCAGAGAAGAAAAAGAAATAAAAGGAATACAAATTGGAAAAGAAGAAATAAAACTGTCACTGCCGATGACATGACACTATACATAGAGAATCCTAAAGATGCCACCAGAAAACTACTAGAACTAATCAATGGATTTGGTAAGGTTGCAGGATACAAAATTAATGCACAGAAATCTCTGGCATTCCTATACACCAACAATGAAACAACAGAAGGAGAAACTAAGGAAACACTCCCATTTACAACTGCAAAAAAAAGAATAAAATATCTAGAAATAAACCTGCCTAAGGAGGTGAAAGACTTATACTCAGAAAACTATAAAACAGTGATGAAAGAAAGAAAAACAGTGATGAAAGAAATCCATTTACAACTGCAAAAAAAAGAATAAAATATCTAGAAATAAACCTGCCTAAGGAGGCGAAAGACTTATACTCAGAAAACTATAAAACAGTGATGAAAGAAATCAAAGATGACATAAACAGTTGGAGAAATACACTAAGTTCTTGAATTGGAAGAATCAATATTGTGAAAATGACTATACTACCCAAAGCAATCTACAGATTCAATGCAATCCCTATCAAACTACCAATGGCATTCTTCACAGAATTAGAACAAAAAATCTTACAGTTCATTTGGAAACACAAAAGATCGCGAATAGCCAAAGCAATCTTGAGACAGAAAAACGGAGTTGGAGGAATCAGGCTCCCCGACTTCGAACTATACCACAAAGCTACAGTAATCAAGACAGTATGGTGCTGGCACAAAAACAGAAATATAGCTCAACAGTGCGGAGTAGAATGCCCAGAGATAAACCCACGCACATATGGGCACCGAATTTATGACAAAGGAGGCAAAAACATACAATAGAGGAGAGACAACCTCTTCAATAAATGGTGCTGGGAAAACTGGACAGCTACATGTAAAAGAATGAAATTAGAATACTACCTAACACTATACACACACAAAAAAATCCAAATGGGTTAAAGACTTAAATGTAAGACCAGACACTATAAAACTTTTAGAGGAAAACATAGGAAAAACACTCTGACATAAACCACAGCAAGATCTTTTTTGACCCACCTCCTAGAGTAATGGAAATAAAAACAAAAATAAACAAATGGGACTTACTTAAACTTAAAAGCTTTTGCACAGCAAAGGAACCATAAAGAAGACAAAAAAACAACCCTCAGAATGGGAGAAATATTTGCAAATGAAACAAAAGACAAAGGATTAATCTCCAAAATATACAAACAACTCATGCAGCTCAATATCAGAAAAACAAACAATCCAGTTAAAAAATGGGCAGAAGACCTAAATAGACATTTCACAAGAAGACATAGAGATGGCCAAGAGGCACATGAAAAGATGCTCAACATCACTAATTATTTGAGAAATGCAAATCAAAACTACAATGAGGTATCACCTCACACCTGTCAGAATGGCCATTATCAAAAAAGCTAGAAACAATAAATGCTGGAAAAGGTGTGGTGAAAAGGGAACCTTCCCACACTGCTTGTGAGAATGTAAATTGATACAACCACTATGGAAACCAGTATGGAGGTTCCTCAAAACACTAAAAATAGAACTACCATATGACCCAGCAATCCCACTACTGGGCAAATACCCTGAGAAAACCACAATTCACAAATGGACATGCACAACAATGTTCACTGCAGCACTATTTACAATAGCCAGGACATGGAACCAGCCTAAATGTCCATCAACAGATGAATGGATAAAGAAGATGTGGCAATATATACAATGGAATATTACTCAGCCATAAAAAGAAATGAAATTGAGTTATTTGCAGTGAGGTGCTGGAACTAGAGTCTGTCATACAGAGTGGAGTAAGTCAGAAAGTGAAAGACAAATACCGTATGCTAACACATATATATGGTATCAAAAAAAAAGGTACTCATGAACCTAGTTGCAGGGCAATAATAAAGAGGTAGACATAGAGAATGACTTGAGGACATGGGGTAGGAGGGCGAAGCTGGGCTGAAGTGAGAGTAGCATTGACATATACACACTACCAAATGTGAAATAGTTGGCTGGTGGGAAGCAGGAGCATAGCACAGGGAGATCAGCTCAGTGCTTTGTGATGACCTAGAGGGGTGGTATAGGGAGGATGGGAGGGAGGCTCAAGAGCGAGGGGATATGGGGACATGTGTATGCATGTGGCTGATTTGCTTTGCTGTACAACAGAAATGAACACAGTTATTGTGAAGCAATTATACTGCAATAAAGAGCTATTAAAATTTTTTAAAGATAAAAAATAATACTACCCTCATCCTGGACTTTCTCATTGAAGACAAACGGTAAGAAGTTTTATACACAAATCCTTTATATTTTATTCAGGCTAAGGTTGTTTAAATTTTTATTTTTGCACTATAACTAAAATATCTTAAAGCAATAACCAATTTGTGGGGAAAAAGTTACCTATATTTTTAAACAATTCCTAAGAAATAAATGTGCATATGAAGTTCTTATGTTTACTATAACCATCCATAGGTTTTTAGATAGAACAAAAATTATGTTTTCTGTTAACATACTTAGAATTACTATTGTGGGGATGTAATCATCAATAATAATTAAATATTCTAAAATTATGACTATGTACATATATATATATACAGGACACATACTTTACATTTTGATACATATTGAACCATTCTATGATATAAAGTCTTTCTATTTTATCAAACAATAAAACCAGTCCTTGAGCTCTCTAAATAGAATAAAGTATGATCTGTTGATGTAACGCTATGTGTATAAGCTCTAAGTCATCAGTCTGCCAACAGTCACATCTACATCTAAATAGTAATGCAGTGAAGAACTTGCCAAGGAAAGACCATCTTGCTTCAAGATTCAGCACAAAATGTAGGCTACAAGAATATAATTAAGATTTGACCGTAACGTTTATTTTTCTTTTCTAAGCAACAGCCTTTGATTGCCTGCTCTGCTACTTTTCTCTTTCACTCTGACAGTTTGGGTCTTTAGTGCCAATCTGCATATACCTATCACATAATTGTAAAGCTTATATATTTCTCCCTTTACCCTGCTCCCTTTACTGCACTTCTCTTATTTTGGACGCAATTATGTTTCTTCCTAACTACTTTAATTTAGAAAATGTAGGCTGAATCCTAATTCTACTCAGGATGGACTGTGCATGACCTGATATATTATTTTTCAGGTATATTCACTCCTTAACATTATAGAGTATGTCTAAAGAAATAGTAGAAAGATAGAAAGAAAAAGAAAAAAAGAAAGCTTTTATATTGCCATGGATGAATGTCTGTGAGCATTAATTATTCCCCTTAGCTATTCATAATAAAATATGATTTGTATTAAGTAGGTCAAATTCATTTTCTAATTAATTTTACATCAATGAATTTTGTAATTTTACATCAATGAATTGATTACTTGCTAATTTTACATCAATGAATTGATTACTTGCTATTTCAATTGTCATTTCCTTGACTTTCCACCGAATATTAATTTTCAAAAATTCTAAATAATCTTGTAAGAGGGCATAAGGCATTGTAGTGTAGTGGAAAAGCATTAGAATAAAAGTGAGAATAGCTGGGTACACTACTTGCTTTTCTGAAACGCCTGACCATAGGCAAGAGGCCAAAATTAGTTGGTGAGTTGAGAATTATTATGCACATTACACGATGGTTATCAAAGAGTTAGTATGTTCCCCTGTCGGAGAGTGGAAAGAGGCAGATGCCATGGCAAATCTTTCAGATTTTTCAATTTTCTTTTTTGGAAGATGGAAGTAATGCTGCTTAACTCAAAAGGGACTTTATTAGTACTGAGTAAGGTAACATCTGTAAAATTATAGCACATTGTATGGCACACAGTAGGTACTATCTATATCTGTATCTATCTCTCTATATATATTTCCCCTTTTTTAATTTGAAGAATTTTATTGTTTTTGGTGCTATTTTGCTTTGTTTTTGTATATAATTTATTTATTTTTTAACCAAACTCCTTTGGAAGAATCACTATTTCAATTTATTACTTGGTAAGTTCTATGGGAAGAACAGGAGGCTGCAAGGGTATTTTGTCAAGGAGACCCCTTAGGGGTGGGTACTGCATGACGGAATGGGCTGAAATAGGTGGAATCCAAGTGATTCCTCCTATTTCATATATATATATATGAAATAGTAGTTTTATATATATATGAAGGTAGTTTCAGAGGTGTTGAATATGGAATATTTTTTCCAGATAAATTCTGTGCACCGTGCAATGTGACATTTCCCTGTAACCTCAAAAAACGTTAGTGATAAGAAAGAAATTAGAAGATGCTTGCAAGGTTGGGATTTCTTAAGGAAACCAGTTAAGGACAAAATGCTATGCAGTGTGGTGCAAAACACATAGATGAGAGAATATATGAAAACCAGGAATTTTTGTTGGTGTTTTTTGTTCAATATGCTACAAAACAATCTCTTTACTTGGACGACTTCTGCCCCTGGATATCTTAGATTTTGATTGGAAAATGTATAAGTGTACATCATCATGGTTAAGCACATTGTACTAAGGAGAGAGTGTTAGTGGTGGTGGAAAAGGGGGACATTGATTCATGGCTATGCTGTTTGCTGTCACCCCTTGGCCATGCTGTTCATTATCTCTTGGTCTCAGTTTACTCATTTGCAAAATCAAGTTAATGATAATATCTATCTCAAAGGATAGTTTTGATGCTCAAACGTGCAAATATGCACAAAGTCCTTAGAATGACGACTGATACGTATCAGGTACTCAAAGTGTCTATTTAATGAGAAAAATCTATATTAACAAAATCCATACACACACCAAATCCTCATTTAAATATGACAAACATGACCATCAGTGCTTACATAAAAAGACAGCTGAATATAAATATGGCCGCAAATAATAACAATGCATTTAAGCAATTTAGAATGATGAACATAATAGATGTAGTAGAGTTTTTAAGCCATAAGGAAAAAAATAGTAATACTCATTTGTTTGTTTACTAGTAAAATTGTGGGTCTCTAACTCCATCTGATTTTTTTTGTTTTTTTTTTTTTTTTTTGGACTAAGCCAACCTTTCGTTGCTGGCTTGGATGGAGCTAGAGAATAATGGCTAACATAAGAATGGAATGGCAGTTGCACTCTTACTTTGAATGCAGAAGCAGATTTTAGTGTAGACAATTTAGTTTGAATCAAGAAGCAGAAGGAAAAAAGTGGAAAAGTGAGAGAAAAAAAAGAGGGCAATACAGTACACCACACTGGGAAAGTTAACTGCTGCTGTTAATTGATGCCCCGTCTCACTGGGGATTGCCTCTGAGAAATGCAGATAGAAGCCAGCTTAATGCCGTCCCCTGTCAGAGGTGAAGGATCTGAGGTATCTATCAAGTTCATGCTGTCAGCGTTCCCATGTGGTAATTCCCCAGCAACTCCAGCAAGCCCCAATGAGGACCAGACACATCCTTTCTTTCATCCAGAGAATGTCCTTAGGCAAAGTCTTCTGTTTGTTCTGAAATGAGGAGCTTTGCTCCTTGTTCTTAGATCCAAGCAAGATGAGTGTCTTGCAAGGCTCCGCTCTTTAGAGAACACTGCATATCACAAACTCCCAAACACCGGACTTTTTTCCCCCTCTGGGAGTCCATATAAAACATTTTTGCAACTTTGGTAGCCACTAAGCATATGGGATTTTTGGAGAAGGCTGTGTGAGTGGAACTGAACCCACAGGTCATGGGATGTCAGATTAAGAAAAAAAACACAGCTTTTCTGTGAAACCAAGGAAAGAGTATAACTGGCTGCTTTTGTTGGACAGTGCAAGTAAAATATAATCAGAATAGCAGGAAACAAGATACCAGGTTCCAGAGAATGCCTGTGGGAAGAAGAATGGAATTTGTGAGAGGGGGAAATCTGTTATTAGGACTTGGAAACTTGAAAATAGAAAGGAACAAGCTACTATTTGGACTAGATAAGCGTTGGGAAGAGTTCAATTTTGCATAATAATTGTGATAGGACATATGCCTGAGAAGTTTTAAAGTTTAATATTGGAAGTGATTAAAAGTCTCTGGGCCAAGAAAATAATGAAGGTTTTAAAAGAAGGAAAGGTATGGGAAAGAAGTGGGGAAAATATGGGATTTAGTCTTTGAGGTTATGGGGTGTGTTGCCCAAAGAACTGTGTATTTGGAAGTCAAAGCGTTATTAAGACCAGTTTTAGTAATAAAGATAATTTGGAGAGGGTTATTCTCTGTAGAGTTGAAAGTATTAGAGATCAACTTCTGAGACTTAAATGATGCTATATATTAGACAGTTGGGGTGGGCAGAGAATTGTGTAGCTATTTGCCAGAAGAGAATGTAAATTTGGAGTTAGAGGTGAAGTGTACGAAGGATTATTGTAGGAAATGAAGTGGAATGGCTGAGATGGTGGGAACAGGGCTTAGAGCCAGGAGGAAAGCAACACACAAGCCAGAGCTGAAAGAAGAGTGGATATGAGCCAAGCCTATTATGAAGATAGTAAAATGGAAGTTTCGGAGAAATGGGAAGGGAAGAGAGATGGGTCCCACGTGTGGCATTAGAGACTACAGAATGGAAACGGGTGGGAAAACAACAAGCTACTACTACACAATCTGTAGGAGTTCCATTTTTCCAATAAGTAGAAGTTAAAGATACATATCACAAAATAAAATTTAAAAAGGGAAACTTTTCTATAGTATATAAACTAGGCATGCAGTAGCTAAAAGCAGAGGAAAGGCCCACAGTTCATTCATCACAGCTTTATTCACCATAATATTAGCATGATTTCCTGTCTATCTTTTCATTATTATTATTTTTTTTTTTGGAGAGAAAACACTTTTAACAATTTGGATCATGTCTTTAAATCTGTAATATCATTGCAGTCAAATGTAAAAATGTACTGGATGACAGCTCAATGGATAATCAGTTCTAGGGGAAAAGAATGGAGTTTTTTTATCTTACCACTTATGCTTTCTCACGTGGAGAGTCCTTGCCTCAGAAGTTAGACACATGTGGATGAAAAGCCAAAGGAGAAGCCAAGTAACCATTTATAAACAGTTAGCAAGCACTTAAATACTTGTCTCATGTTTGGAGAAAGTTTGATCTGAAAATTGACTGAGTCCATGATACTTGCATGAACCTAAGTTACCGGATCTATGGAAAAGATCCACAGAACTTTTCTTGAAAATCTGGATGAGTAGGATGTGAAGAATCAGTTGACCTTATCCATTTCAGAAGCAAAAGGAGAGGGTGAAATCTAGATAACTGACTTTATGAAGTATCCTCAACTGATCCAGGTAAATGTGGTCCAGACAGTGGCCTACTAGCAAAACAATCAATTTAAAAATGTCTTTCCTTGCAGGAGGTGGTTGGCCTTTAAGGGAGCAGGGAGAGCTGGACCAGATGTGGGAAATAATGTAGGACCTTAAAACCCAACAATAGGCTATTCATTCATCCACTTATTTATTCATTAAATAAATCTTTATGGCACCTCCTTACGTGCTGAGTACTTCTTAAGTACTAAGGATGGATTCCTTGGAAGCCGAGAGAGAGACAGTTTCTAATTTTAGGGAATTTTGCAACTCTAGCAAGGACCACAAAATATGACAAAATGAAAAGATACCAGGAATTGGTTCTTGCTATGTAGAAAATGATTTGCTGGGGTGAAAGACTGAGCATCATACTTCTTCGAGAAGGACAGATATGTAGCCTACTCTGACGGTGTGGAGGTTCAGTTAAGGCCTCAGTCCTAAGCCAACAATAACATATGTGGACAAAATATTCCAGAGTGAAAATCAGGTTTAAATGTGTTACAGTGAAGAAGTCTGTTGAGTTTTAGAAAGAGAAAGACAGCCAGGGCAAGAGCAATCCAGTGGCTGATGCATGGGAGAGTAACAAGACGATTTCCTAAGGGCAGGCAAGAGCCATGGAGGCCTAGTGAATAAAGAACCAACGTTCTATTTTATTCTGAGTTCACCGAGGAGCGTTTTTGAGTTTTAAGCAGGTAAACAACATGGACTACTGTTTGTAATAATTTGAGTATTTGCTCACTAACCAGCTAATAGAGTCATGAAGCTGACAAAAAGATTTTTCATTAAAAAAAAAGGACATGATTCATTTCAGAATAGGGGTTAACTCATTTATAATAGTATTAACAAAAAACTAAATCAATGTCCTGAAGAATTTTAGGAAATTAGAAGAAAAACGTCACCATTTTTAAAAATCATAATTTGCTAATCACTTGCTGTTTGCTTTAAAACCACATTTTCCCTCTGTTCTGCTCTGTTTAAAAGGCTGACCCCGGCGAACTATATTTCCTGGTTCCCTTGTGAGCTAGCTTTCAGTTAAAAATCTACCTCTTGGAGACTCTGGCAGGAGATTTGAGAACAGAACATGAGGGGAAGCCAAGGCCCTGTCTCCCCCTCCACTTCAGGTGGCATCTCTGGCAGTGATGCACCTCCCCTCTGAGAAGACTTTGTATGGATCTTAAATCTACTGGACAGCTAGAGATTCTGAGTTCTGGTAATACCCACACCTTGAGCTCTGTGAGCGCAGGACCTTAGACTGTTACTAATTTCTATGTCTCACTATCTTTGCCCTTTCATCTTTTTGCAACTGTTGTAATTCCATTCTCCTAATAAATTCACTCTATTGAATTATCTGTGTTGATTTTGTTGTCTTATTTTTGTTTGTTTGTTTTCTGTTGGATCTTGAGAGTGATTTAAATTCATATTCCCTATTTGGGTTGTTTCAATAAGATAGATGAATTGTTTAGCTATTCACCTTATATTTAGTATAATGATTTACTTTTAAAGAGCATTCACATTATTATTAGTTTACATAAATAATCTGTGTTTTACTTAATCCATTTTTATTTATACTGTGTCCAGTGCTAAGTGTATTTAAAAATGAAGGATTTAGACACTCAGTTCTTTAGAGAACTGAATTGTCAGGTATGGAACTCATTGTTCTGGTTGATTTGTGTCAATAATTTTGTGATGGAAATGAAACTGGTATGGGAAGCAGGCCTCTGTACTATAACTATCAAGGTGTAGAAATATCCACTTTCAGATAAATCTCCTGAAATTTCATCATCATTGTGTTGGAACAAGTAACTCCTTTAATAGATAAACAAATATGGAAAATAAAACACTTTAAGGCACTCTTGCAGGTATTCATATTTTCTTCATAGATTTTATCACATGCTCTTCTTCTAATATTTAAACCAGAGCAGTTAAATGGGAATGGGGTTCTGAGTGGGTTTGGAATAACAAGGATTTTGAGTGGGCTAGCTGTAGCACAGAAGTAAAAGCTTTTGAGAGGCTAGTAAAAAGCATTAAAACACAGAGTAAACTAGGTTATACAGGGATAAAGAGACCATCCTACAAGAGAAAAGGAGATTGAGCGAACACTTAAGATAATGTATGACTACCCAACATTTGTATATACATTCATGTAACACCTGTCTTCTCGGAACCTGGAGGCAGGTTTCATGAATCATTTAGCTTTTTATCACCAGCTCCTAGCATAGGGGCAGGCTTATGGTGATCATGAGTTATCTTTGCTGAATGAATGAACTGAAAAAGCAGACAATTTACTATCCTTCCTTCCTTCCCTCTTTTTTTTTTTCTTCCTTCTCTCATTCAGTTGTAAACTAATTTAGAATAAAGTATCAGTTGAAAAATGTTTAAGGTATTACCTAATCAAATAGTTATTACTTTCCTAGGGGACTCTAGAAATGTCTTGAAGGAAAAAATATTAAAACTTTAACATAAATAAAAAATAAAATATTTATTGACTTAAGTAATAAATAAAATCTTTGGGGACTGAAGGATAACCCCCTTGAAAGGCCATGTTTGGAGATGAGAAGCCTGCCGCATAACATTCACGTAAGACCATACTTGTGACGATGGTGAGGTTGTTGATACCAAATTATCCATGAATGCTAAAAGATTGGAAAAATGTCAGGATGAGCATTGAACTCCAAAAAGTTGAAGACGTTGTATTTCAGAAAACAAGCTTGAATCTGGAAGATTGGGTATATGCAGAATACACAGACAGAAACCCTTTAGTTTTCTAAAATTTTCAAACACTCATCTAATTGATCATTTTTGTTTTCACATGGATTACTATCATATACTTAAGGGTTTTTTTTTTTTTTTCCTATAACTATCTGGAATTATCCTAACAAAAACAGAGATAGTTTCAGTGTATAATGTAAATTATTCAATTACTTCACTAGGTAATGGTGATAATTATAAGGGAAGCAGGTGTTTAATGGTTAGAAAATGCCTTTCAACTCATAATTACTGCAAAATAATGATTTAGTAAGCTATGTGTATTCTTATTAATTCATGAAGCTAATAGTAACAACTGAAATTCTCTTTAACATGAGTTGATTTACCAAAATCAACAAATCATGTAATTCATCTCACTAACAAGCTTATCCATCTTCATTGAAGTTTTTCATAATAAAATTTATATTTTGAAAAATGTGAATATTCTAAATCTGTATGCTTAAATGTATATAAAAACGCTGTTTTCTTTAGGAAAGTACTCCTCTCCATAGTAACACAGTTTCAAATAAATCCAAAGAAATTCAGGAAATCTATTAAAGATGTGATATTTCTAAATTTTTCATTTTTATTCAACAAAATCTTTCTGTTTTTAATAAAAACAATTTCCTCATGGTTAATGTGGCACTCTGACAGAGGTATGTTCTTTTACCAGGTTTGCCTTAAGATTGCTCTTAGGCTACTAAAAGAACACTTGAATCTCCATTTATAAAAGGCTCCTACTTTTTGGCTCAGGTTCTGAGTTTGTGCATTTTGAAAATAGAAGTACTTTATAAAGTCCTTTGATATCTTTTCATCAAAGAAACGAAAGAAGACCTATTTCATTTTTATTTTTACTTTGACTTGTATTTTTCAGAATTAGAACTGGGTTAAACTCCTTGTCATGTTATATAACAGGAATATCTTGTCATATGCTGACATCTTGTCACCTAAACAATGACTCATGGTCCTGGTGAGCTTTCAGAGAAAGGTTCTGGCAATTATTAAATGTCTCAGCTCTTCCTTTGGCATTTTACAAAGTTAAAAATCCATTTGATATATTGTCTGTATTTTTGCAGAAAATATTGCCCTAGACACTCATTCTCAGCCTATCTGAGGGTTTCCATATGCTTACATAGGATGAGCGTAATATACAATATTCCATATGCTTCTATTTAAAATGTATTTGAAATCAGAATACATTTTCCCTAATTCTTAAGGATTCAAATAACATATTAAAGTACTGTCTTCTATAAACAGGAAATATTAAAAACTGAGAAGTGCAGGAATAGGGTACATGGGTACCTAGAAGAACAGCACTATAGGCAGAGGTGACCATTACACACATATTAAAAGACAAATATTGAGGCTGATGTGGCTGGAGCAGAGTTAATGATGTAGGAATGAGGTCAGAGTGTTAGGAGAAGCCTGGAGCCTCATAGGGAGGAAAAACACCAGGTACTTCATTCTTAGTGAGATGAAGAGTCATTAGAAGAATTTAGTGGAAGTCTGCCATTCATTTCTTCAACAAATATTTATTAAGCATCCTAATGTGCACGAGCTGCTGCTCTAGATGTTGCAATAAATCAGAAACAGAAAAACGTTATTTACTTCATATGGCTTGTAGTTTTCTGGATGGGGTGCAAAAATTAGATAGCCAATAGACCAATGCAGAGTAAACATCTCTTATGTACTAAAGTGATACATGGTACGGAGAAAAATAAGACAAGATCAAGTGGCTAGGGAGTTAATTCTATGGTGAGAGGTTGTTGCTGTTTTATGTATGATTGTGGGATATGACTGATATTGTTGCACCACTCTATGTGCTAAATGGAGGGGAGATTTTAGGGAGGCACGATTAGAAGCATGGAAACCAATTAGAAAGTCATTACAATAATGAAGGAAAGAGGTGAGTTTGGCTTTAACAACCTGGAGGTGGAGGTAGAGATGGCAAAAAATGGTGGGATTCTGGATTAATTTTAAAGGGATGTTAGCCAGCATGATGGGCAGCTGTGTTGCATATGAGGAAGGGACAAAAGAAGGAGTCAAATATGACTCCAAGACTTATGCCTCAGCAACTGAAACAATGGAATTGCCTGAGCTAGAGAACATTACATTGAAGGGTGGGTTGAGGAAGTGAAAGTGTAAGTTTAAGTCAGTGTAGCACATGGAAATTATGCTATAGAACGTTAGGCAGAAAGGGACTTAATAGGACAGTGGTTAAGTATATCGGAAGGGATTAAATAGTAAGTGCTAGATTGAGCCTCTAGGAATAACTCCTAAAACCATTGGGAGATTACCTAAATAAAGTTGCTGTTAGGAAATATTCTTTTCTCAAGCATCAGTGGAATAAAAATCCTACCTCTATTTCAACCAGCACGACCACGTCTAGATACCAAGGAAGCTGGAGAATGGACATCCCTAGATGCAAAGCAGTGATTAGGAAGCCAGATGGAGAAGCCATCGCCAGGGCTGCTGAACTTCCCACAGTATTCCACACTAATGAAGCTGAAGAAGAGCATATTTCAGGCAAGAATAACATGTTTTAATAACCCTCAGTGGAAACAGAAACAGCAAACAAAGGAGTAAAAAACGGCCTGAATTATCAAGACTTGTTTTGCACTCAGGCACCTAACAATCTCCAGCTTTTCACTTTCCCAACTAGAAAAAAAAATGATCGCATGAATTTGTAGGAATCAATGCAGACTATTTGCACCATGTGGTTGTCAAATGCAATGTAATATGGAATATTGGGAACATGTTAAATTTGTGGTGACTATTTGATACCCTTTGGAGATTTAAAATAGAGCTTACTGGGCTTCCCTGGTGGCGCAGTGGTTGAGAGTCCGCCTGCCGATGCATGGGACATGGGTTCGTGCCCCGGTCCGGGAAGATCCCACATGCGTGGAGCGGCTGGGCCCGTGAGCCGTGGCCGCTGAGCCTGCACGTCCGGAGCCTGTGCTCTGCAACGGAAGAGGCCGCAGCGGTGACAGGCCCGTGTACCGCAAAAAAAAAAAAAAAAATCCGAAAAAAAAAAAAAAAAAAAAATAGAGCTTACTGTACAAATCTGATAATCAAGAAATGGAAGAAATCGAGGAATATATTAGGGAAAAATAATTTATAGGTGATGTTGTGAGACAGGATAAAGTGATGGGAAAGAACAAACTTGGAGAAGAGACAAGCTGAGCCTCCCATTATTGTATTTCCCAAATGCTCAGACTGTTTTCACCTTATATTCTAATTAGTAATTGATTTTTAAACCATGTTCCCTAGTGCCACAATGCACAGAGGAAAAAAATACCAAACACAATAAAGAGAGCACATTTAACAAAGATAATACAGATATAAAACTGTTAAGATCAGAGAGAAAGCTGTCACCTCATACTAAAAATCTAAACATATTATTCAGGAGAAAATCAAAGTCTTCTATAGAAATCAATTCATATAAGTTACACTTTTAGTCAATTTGTTCATGGAGGGTATGATTTGATAAATATTTCTATATTAGTTATTTCTGTGTTACAAATTACCCCAAAATTTAGTGGTTTAAAATAACATTTATTTTCACTCACTTTCTGTGAGTTGGGAGCAACTTAGCTGGGTAGTTCTGGCCCAGAGTTTCTCATGAGATTGTAGTCAGGTTCTTGGTCAGGACTGTAGTCCTATCTGAAGGCACAAATGGGAAGGATGTTCTTACAAGCTGAGTCATGTCATTGATGGCAGTTCTCAGTTCCTTGATGGCTATTAGCTGGAAACTTCAGTTCCTTGATATACGAGGGTCTCCATATGGCTGCTCATAACATAGCAGCTTGTTTCCTCAGAGTGAATTATGCAATAGAAAGAGAAAACACCAACTTGTCCAAGAGAAAAACTGCAGTCCTTTATAACCTAATCTGGAGGGATATACATTATTTATCTCATTTCTATTGATCACACAGACATTCCTGGTACAATGGGGGAGGGGACCACGTAAAGGTGTAAATACCAAGAGTCAGGGAACAACAGGGATCCTCTTGGAGGCTGGCTGCTACAGTCAACCTTTTTTGACCTTGTGCAATTGTGGGAACTTGTTAAGCTGTCTAATAAGACTGTCATATTCAGTTTGATGTTTGCTAGAGTTTGAAGTAATCAGAGCAGTCACTTTGGAAGGGAAAATGGCTGTAAAATGGGAGAGATTAAGCACAAGCTGGAACCCATGAAAAAGGACTCAAACTTACACTAGTTCTTAGTGCCTCTAACATTGGTGGTCTCAGTATCCTCAGAAGCCCAGGCCCTTTCTCACAGAGCTAGGAACATACACTTGGTTCAACTTCATCCAAAGCTGAGGATGATCTCAGGGAAGATGGAATAGTTGTAGGCCTAGCTGCTGCCAGCATATAATGGACAATGTGTGTAGGCTACTAAATAGGTCTTGCTTCACTTCTGCCTTTCAAATCTCCCACAGGAATCTCTCTGGTGGACCATTCCAACAAAAACATGCAGAGAATGGAATTCTGGGAAATGTAGTTTGGTCCAGAAAAGTTATCACACTAAAAACCCACCACAGATCATAACAGAAGAAGCAACAACAGTAATTTGGAAAGCATACAGGAGATTCTAGGCTAAATAAGAATATTTTTTGTAGTCACGCCGATTAAGAGGTTTACCCTGTTTCCTTTTTAAGAAGCAATTTATAACAAATGTTCTTATTGCATGTTTTGTATTTCTTCTTATTATTAATTTTAGATTGTAATGTCTCTCTTTTGAGGTTTAATTGACATATTGCAGGTGTATAGCAATGATTTAATATTTGTATATATTATGAAACGATCACCACAAGTGTAGTTAACATCCATCACCAAACACGGTTACATTTCTTTTTTTTTCTAGTTGTCCCTTACTGATGCTGTCATGAGACCTCTACTGGATGTGTCTTGGACAATATCTTGGTTTGAATTGAGGAAATGCTGGGCGGTGGTTGTTGGGGGGATGGGGGGGCTCTTCCCTACCAAGGACAAGTAACTAAGCACTTGACAGGCACAGCCACATTCCCAGCATCCTCATCCCCTGGAACAGAAACCCCACCCCCACCCCAAGAGCTCTGGACATGCATACAGCACATTTCCAAACTGACCTCTCCTTTACCATCTTGGAAGATGGGGGAGTTAGCTCTTGGTCACGTGAACATGGTACCTCAACCCTCCCCCCGACTCACCATAAGAAGAGAGAGAACTCAGCTGGGCAAGACACAAAGTGGCTCTCCTGTCCCGTAGTTCCTTCCTCAGCTCCAGTGGGCCAAACTCTTGCTACCCCAGGGCCCTCCAGGATGCCTAGTTGTATTGAGGTTTTTAAAAATATATATTATGTACTTTGAGACGATACTGTGTATGTGGCAGGGTGGCCCAGCCAGGGCTGAGGGAAGAGGACTGTCTATGTCATATATTCCCAGGCTGGGGGCCAGTGACAGCTCGATTCTCCTGCCTGTTTCCCAGTCCATCAGATCTCTTGGCCCTTTAGACAACATTCATGATTTTGTTTCGTGGGGTATTTTTTTTGAACCTTTATTCATTATTTTTCTTTATTATTACATGTATAATTTATATATTATATATTACATTAAGTTATTATAATATGGTGTTTGTTATACTATATAATGTGTATATATATATGTATATAATAATATATACATAATATTTAGACTATTGATGACAAATATTTATCATTGATGACAAATATTTTCCTGAATTAAAGGTGTTTTTGTAGGTACTGTAATACACAGATGCCTGGAAGATGTGTATCATAACTCAGCATTACAGCCCATATTTCAATATCCACAGTGGGAATAAACAGGTAATCAAACCCTCATGTCCTCACCCCCAGCATTCGATTTTAACAAGGTTTATTTCTGTCCAAATGGGCAGTGTGTGATGTAGACTTTTAATTATTTTTATCCCTTAACTCTTTACAAAGTGATGTGAATATAAATATTCATATTTATTAATTTTGGTTTTTAAAGAAGAGCTAAAACAGGGATTATGATAGGGAGGCTCATGTATGTCTATGTGCTTCATTTTGTCTCTTTTAACTTTCCTAATGTATTTGGAGAGTTGAGACTGTGGGAGGATGATACTCCATAGCACTAAAACTATGAAATTGAATAGGTGGGTACAGCTGAGGGGGAAGAGAATGAGAAATCAAAAAAGGAATCCTCAGGCTTCCCTGGTGGTGCAGTGGTTGAGAGTCCGCCTGCCGATGCAGGGGACAAGGGTTTGTGCCCCAGTCCGGGAAGATCCCACATGCCGTGGAGTGGCTGGGCCCGGGAGCCATGGCCGCTGAGCCTGTCTGTCTGGAGCCTGTGCTCCACAACGGGAGAGGCCACAACAGTGAGAGGCCCGCGTACCGCAAAAAAAAAAAAAAAAAAAAGGAATCCTCAAGTTAAAGTCACCTTCGTTTTATTCTCTTAGAGTGTCTACACTGTCTAAAGCTTTGAATAAGTGTAGAGGAGAAAGGGAAAGCATATGAAATAAATTATACAGTAACTTAAATGTTCAAGTACAGACTAATGGTATCATGGTATCATAAACTTCTTTTACTATCATTTCCCTCTATGAAAAGTCAGTCGCTATTTTACATATCTTCCACTTCCTTGTGTAGAAATATTCCAGATCAATGGGCATAATTCACGGTCAAATGAGAAACTGCAAAGTACCTTTCTGTTAGATAACTTTCTTCTTAATGTTTTCTTATGGGTTCTATATTCCAACTGCACACAGAGAATTAAAACATTCATTATAGGTGTCAGTTAACATTTTATTTTGGCTACTAAAGACATTTGTAAAGAAAAAGATCCCTGAAATATGCCTGAAATAATTGGCTTGACACATCAGAGAAAAGTATGGGCCTTAGAAATATGTCTGAATTAGGCATCATTCGATGTGTTAATCCTAATTGGTTCACCTCCTGCTGCTACTTACAGGCTTCAGAGTTTCCTAGATTTCAGCAACTTTTTAAAAAGTTTAAAAGGGTTTTCAAATGTAAATATTCTTCTTTACTTGGCAACTTGTTTCTGGGAGAAACACGCTCACATTTCAGGTTTAGCACAATAAGGAGAAAGAGCGAGAGCATCTCTGAAAGAATAATTATCAGACAACTCTGTGTAAAAGGTGTTATCCTGTTACCATACACATGGAGCAGGATGGATAATATCCTTCCTGTTTTCCTTTTATGGCTGCAAAGAGCATACTGTATTTTATTTCTTTCCTGTATATTACGAAATATTCCAAATGTACATAAAGAATTAAGCACTATATAAGAATAACATTCTTTACAGTCTTTTTATATAATTCTATGATATGGAGAATTGTAACAGATAAAAATTGGGCTTGAAATGAGAAGGGTGAAGATAGGTAGAGCGTAAAAGACAAAATGCTAAGTTGATGCAATTTCTTTGGCATATTTTACATTTGCTCTGAGTATCTATGGAATATCTGTGAATGAACATACCTAAGAATATCAGAAGTTTATTTAAAATATATTCTGTTGCCTGAATGCAACCATCTTGAAATAGACCAAAGAAAAAGAAAGAAGCCTGTCTATCATTTCTTGAAAGAGGCAAATCTACTCATCCTTATTTAGGCAGATTCAATATTTCTTTAATGTATGCTTCCTGCAAGCACATAATATTGAATAAATTAGCCTCTATCCCTGATGAGGATGTGTCACTCTACAGGACCATATAAAACATATCTCAGTACACCATGTCTTGGTGCTCCTAAATCTAATTCCACTTATATTTGACATATTCTGGTTACCTACAAAAATACTGTGCTCAGTTCTTTGTTCCTATTTTCTTTATTATTCAGCATTTGCTACTATGGTCTATTAAATGTTGGAAATGTAAAATATAAATACAAAGTTTTTCTAAGAGCTAATCTAGATTCTGACAAGAGTCCACATTAGTTATGGTTTCATCCTCAGGGTTGTAGGAAATCAGTAATTTGTAACCTCCCCATTCATGAACCTATTTTATTCTATGCAACACTCATCAATTTGCATCTGATGCTTTAATCACTTATGTTTTTCTACCATCATTCTATGAACTCCAGTTCTATAAGCCAAAGACATGGCAAAGGCCTCCTTGGAGGAATTACCTTAACTAATTCCTTCTAAATTGATTTTTACTGTCCAGATTCTCAGTTAACAGGCCAAGTGGCTGTCTAGCTTGCTTTAACTGCTGACTATCCAAAATGATTCTAAATAAGATGCAATAATTATGGACTCAATGCCTTGGATAGAAGCTAGGTTGGGCCACCCCCTAAATAGATCAGGCTGGTTCATGCTAATATTATCTAAATTGATCTTAAAGAGCAAAGTACCAGGGTTTCCACTGTTACTGTTTTTTTCTATGCTGACTATAGGCAGTTCTCTCACAAACCATGTAGCTCTACCATCCTTGGCTGTAGGATTCAATATGCCTTTCTCTGCAATGTGTGATACATGTGAGAAGTTGGCTACAGATTAAAGAGGTACAGGCAATAGCAATTGCAATAGAGGAAATGACTTAAGAACAGGCAAAACATCCTCTTTTGATTGTTTTCCTCTTAGAAAGTTAACATATAAATACATTTCACATTTCTAAAAAAACAGAACAAAACAAAAAACAAATAGAGATATTTATAATAAAAGCTAACAAGCTCTGTTATTTACTATCCCTCAGAAATGTTCACAAACTTTACTTTGATCTAGCAAAGAACAAAGGCATTAGTAAATAAGCACTGAAATGTGAAAAGCACATGAAGTCGATGGTCTCATAGCCTGGATAATAGTGATCATTTCCTTGTCAATTTCCTCAGAGCCTCTCCTTGATAGTCTGTGAAATCTCTGCAGGTAAATTCAGTTTTAACATTAGCTCTGTTCCTGGATCTTCAGCATCACCAGCCCCCCAGTATGCCTTGAAAACACACACACACACACACACACACACACAATGGCTAAGATCATTCAAAACATATCAAGCATAGACATAGAAACTGAGAGTCTCTTATGATGCAGATGGGCTCATGTGCTTACTTAAGATCATCAGTAAAATTCCAAGACTTTACTTGGGGTGGAAAAAGGTTAACAATTATATCAGTTATTTTGTATAAAATCAGTAACCATGACTTCAAGCAGAAAGTTTAAAGATTCTCAATTTAGAGAATAATTCTCCATTTCAGACAAGCTTAAAAAATGATATGACTGTTAGAAGTACCATTTTAAAAGTTGAAAACAGTAACTCGAGAACTTTAAGTCCAATCCAGTAGCCACTAGCTATGGGTGTCTTTAAATTTATCTTTTAAATAAAATTAAAAACTTAATTCCTCTGTCACACTAGTCACATTTCAACTGTTCAATATTTACATGTAACTAGTGGCTACATATAGGAGAGCAGAAGTATAGAACATTTCCATCATCACAAAAAGTTCCATTGGACAGCATTGCTCTAGAAAATTAATTTAAAAAAAGCAAACATAGAGCCAAATCTTCCAAATACCTAGCATCAGGACTATGAAGTTGTAAGCCCGAGAGTGGAACAGAGTGAAATATCAGTTCTAAAATCTAATTATTAGATGTTTAGGCTGAACAGCTGAGATGCTCAAAGCTGGTATAGCTGGAAGTTTCCTTGTGGTATTAGTTCATGGTTTGTGTTCCTACTGTCTTTGGCACCAACATCCTTGAGAGGGAGACTAAATATCCCACAGTAAGCAAGTGGCATTTCTTATCATTTGTGAACTCAGGAAGAAAGAGAGAAGAGAATAAAAGCTTTGCAACACCCCATCAAAAAGCCTAACATAATAAATTATTTGGTAGCATAACAAAAATGTAATTTTTTCACGTAACTAGCAGTAGAAGCACTGGAAATATAGAATCTGTTTAAGAAGACAGTAGTCATTTTATGAGAACCAATAAAGACAATTTGTAGAACCACGTAAAGAAGAAAAAGGATTGAAACAGGTCTGGAAAACTATGTAATAACAAACTGCTAACATATATTGAGATCTTACAATGTCCTATGTCATTTACCTTTTACAATGATCTTCAAAATAGGCACAATTATTGTTTGCATTTTAAAGGGGAGAAAGTAAATATTAAAATTAAGTAACTTGCCCAATATAAAATAGTTAAAGAGTGGGATTAAAAGCCAAATATGACTCCAGAGAAATGACTAATGTCCCAATTTTGCTCACAATAAAATCTTTGCTACCAATTATTGCACTATACTGAGAATAATTGCTCAGATATAAGCTATACAGCTCTGAGATTTATTCAGCTTTATTCATCTGTATATATACATAATCATTAGTGTGCTCTGGACTTCATGTGTGAGATTATTTGATCTCTTTTTGTGAACCAAAATATGGTTTTTTGTGGGGATTTTTTGCGGTACGCGGGCCTCTCACTGCTGTGGCCTCTCCCGTTGCGGAGCACAGGCTCCGGACGCGCAGGCTCAGTGGCCATGGCTCACGGGCCCAGCCGCTCCGTGGCACGTGGGACCTTCCCGGACCGGGGCACGAATCTGTGTCCCCTGCATTGGTAGGTGAACTCTCAACCACTGCGCCACCAGGGAAACCCCCAAATATGGTATTTTCAGGACTTTCTAAAATCTCAGAACTTCAAAAATTCTAAATTTTCTCATCCATGAATTAATTAATCTACCATAGTGGTTTACAGAACCCAGTCCTTATCATTTTATTTGAATTATCTAACATTAAGATGTTTTTGTCTTAATTTTTGCTTACTATTCCAACATCATACAAACATATTCTACCATTTTAAAAGTAACTACAGAAATCCAAAGCATCTTCCTCATTCTTATGCACCCTTTTTCAATTCCTTTAGAGCCAATTGTTTTAACCTCTTTATTAAGTATGACTGACATACAAAAAGTTGTACATATTTAATGTGTACAACTTGATGAGTATGGAGATAAACTAAACCATCACCACAATCTATGCCATAAACATGTCCATCACTTCCAAAAGTTTCCTCACACCCTCTTTACTTGTTATTTTGTGATAAGAACACTGAGCATAAGATCTATCCTCTTAGAAATGTTTTTTTAAGTACACAATACCGTAATGTGAACCTTAAGAACTAGGCTGTGCAGCAGACCTCTAGGACTTACTCATCTTGCGTAACTGAAACTTGGTATTAGTCAAAAGGTGGAGGCAATTTTCTTGAAAGTGTTGCTGGTGTTTTTCTCACTGCTATTCACTCCTTAATCCACAGCAGCATGGCTTCCAGTCCACATGCTATGAAATGCACTTTGTCCAAACTACTAATAATAGCATACATGTAAAAAAAAGTGACCTAATGTTATGTCACCTAATATTAGACATTATATTATGTTGCTCTTTTATGAAACTCTTTTCTCCATTAGGTTCAGTGATATAAATGATCAATTAAATATTCCAGGGCACTTGATTTCCAAAGTAATGCATCTCACAATTTTAATAATAAAATCTGACCCTCTCATGATTGTCTTTATGTCACAATTCATTTACCATGAACTCACACAAGGTTTTGAATCGACCTTTACTTTTCTCCTTCTCCCTGTAATTCCTCATATATACTCATTTTTCTCCTTCTCCCTGTAATTCCTCATATATACTCATTTTCTGAGTATCATCAAGGTTATGTCTATAATATCGGAAGAATTTGTGCCCTTTCGTCTTCTCTCTGTTGCAGCCTAGTTAGTTATGTTTATAAATAAATTTAGACTAGATTATTGAACTTCTTCACATCCAACATATTCCACACATCTACCAGAATTTTCTTAAACAACATTATAAATGTGCCACTCATTTGCTTAAAATATTTTGCTAATATGTCCATTAGTTTAAGGATAAATCTAAGTGATCAACTTGACATTTAAGACACTTTATAAATTGGCCCAAGTCTACTCAATTCATTAAGATTTCTGTCTTGGGCTTCCCTGGTGGCGCAGTGGTTGAGAGTCAGCCTGCCGATGCAGGGGACACGGGTTCGTGCCCCGGTCCGGGAAGATCCCACATGCCGTGGAGCGGCTGGGCCCATGAGCCATGGCCGCTGAGCCTGTGCGTCCGGAGAAAAAGATTTCTGTCTTGATATTACACCAGTAACCTAGTATCCATGATCTACACGCACTGAATTATTTACACTTCCTAATACTGGCAATGCTTGACCTCTCCATTCTGCTCTTGATGTAATTTGTTTTCTGTCTTCCTGGGATTTCTCTTCTTCCTCATCTTGTTTATTTGTTAAACATTTATTGGTGCAAAATGCTATTCAGATTTGACTTGTCTAGGAGGCCTACAAGCTTTCTAATTTGAATCAAGAAATGTCCATGAGTATTTCCAGTTTAACTGTATTATTTGCTTATTTCTGCCATGATACTTACTCAATATATTGAATTCACTTCTTAACCACCCATCTCCTTAGATAGACCAGTATCGGGACAAGAAATGTATATTAATTGGTCTTGATATCAAACAAATTCAATATGTGAGATATTTTGAGTTTAATATTATTTGGGCAATTGTGTAAACTGGTTTCTTGAGCATGTGTGTACAAGTTGGGATGAAATTAGAGCAGAAATGTATAGCTTTCTAAAGAGTAATTTGAGAAAAACAATGACTTAAAATTTAAAGCTAATTATCCTACTTAAGAAGATAAAAAAAAAATAGCAAAATAAACCCAAAGATGTGTTAAGAGGATTTAATAAAAACAAAATCTGAAATCAGTGAATTTGGGAAACAAAATATAACAGAAAGGATGAACCAAGATAAATTTATTCTTAGAAAGAGCTAACCAAAAAATATATTTCTGATTAGCCTTAACAAGAAGAGGAGAAAGGGCAGAAATAATGTTAAGAATGAAAAGTTAATATAGTTACATATAAAGAAGAGACTTTGAAACAAAATACTGTTAAGGTAATGCCAGTAAATTAGAAAATCCTAAAAAAACCTTAACCTACCAAATTTGGCTCAAAGAGAAAGAAAAAGCATAATTACTCCCTTAAACCAATAAATTAATGCAATTAAGCAGTTGTTACAATTTTTTCCCAAAGAAAATTTTGACACCATATGATTATCTATGCAAGTTCTAGCTAAATGGCAAGAAACATATTATTCCTATCTTATAGAAACTTTTCCAGAAACATTTAAAAAAAATATTTCTAATAGGAAAATAAGGAATACTGTCCAACCCATGCACTAAAGACAGCATAAGTTTGATCCTAAAACAAGCAAGAGTAATATGAGAAAGGAAAATTAAATTCTATGTTGCTTATTAATATGACTATAAAGGCTAAAAACATATTAGGGAACCAAATGCACACATACAATGTTAGGTTTTTTCTTGTCAATAAAAGATAACTCAATAAATTTCAAAAAATATTGTCATTCACTTCTTTAAGAAAAAAGTCATATTATCTCAATAGATACAGATAGAATATTTGATAGCATTCAACATAATTGTATGACAAAAATTCTTTGTAAATTAAGAATTAAGAAGAATTTTCTTTACCCAATAAATGGCAACAAAAATAGACCTACTAAAAACATCATCCAAAACTATAAAATGATGGACTCATTCTCCTTAAAATCAGGAAAAAGCAAAAGAAATTCATAATCACCAAGTCCATTTAACATGCTGGATAATAAAATAAGTGCAGTAAATTAAGAGAAAACAGGCTAGAAAGTGAAAAAAACTCGTAACTTGAAGATTGTTTACCTAAATAGGTCAAAATAAACTATGAGAAACAATAGAAAAGTTTAAGAAGGTAGTAAGAAGTCAATATTCAAAACTCTTTTCCTTGAGCTTATCTAGTATTATCTTTCTCCTCCCCATTCTTTTCCAGTCATATTTGCCTCCCTCCTATCCCACAAATGTGCTAAGCCCATTCCCACATCAACATCTTTGTATAACTTTTGACTTCATCTTGGTATGCTCTAGATTTTACATGGTTCCTGTTCCTGCTTCCACTCTCTACAGGTCTTTACTAAAATACCTCCTTCTCAATGAAGTCTCCCTGGTCATCCTACCTACCATGGCTGCCCTGACTCTACCATCTATTGGGAGACAATTCTCCATGGGCTTTTCATGTCTCTTTGCAAGTTGTGACAGGGGCACAAAGTGATTTTGTTCCAGACTACTTTTGCAAGTAGTAGCAAAACTACTTTTGCTGTTCACTGTATAGTGAACAGCCTTGGAAGATACAGTGTCTCCTTTCAGAGTGAAGGACAGATTTGCTTACAGCCTTGGAGGATATATGATTCACTAAGAAATAAAATGGAGAAATACATACACTACCTCTATTAATGAATTTTACATGCATAGTATCTACCTTAGTTACATCTCTCTCAAATGTTGCTATCCTGCCTTATACACCAGGCTGTGAATTTGACTCCACTATTTTCTCTGGGTTTCACATACCTTTTCCCACTTTGGACATGTACTTTGGACGTGGCATTACACATCTCATATGGCTTCACTTCTTGACCTACTCTGTTTCTCACTGAGATTTATTTCTTTTCCCCCTTCCTAACTCCAAACTCTGAATTAAAATTACCCACCCATTAATGGGCAGAGTAGAACAATCACAGGCTTACCCTAGCCCTATAAGTGTTGATGGCCTATATAATAGCAAAGAGGGAAAGCTTGTACACCTTGAAGATAGAAAGATTCTCGAAAGAGGAAAAGGGCATGTATAATGGACACCACCAAAATTTACTATCTAGATAATTCAATTATGGCAAGTATTGAAGTGTATGTGAAAGGGAAGGAAAAAGATCCCATGAAACCCAGAGACCAAGAGGATGGTGAGTCTTCAATGTGGCATTGGAGTTAGTGTTTGAATATGCTTTATTTACCATTACATGTTTTAAGACTGTGGATGATATAAACACTGCCTGTTCTTCTTAGCATCTGCAACAACATCCATCCTAGAAATTATTTTACTCAGTTTATTTGTACAACATGCACTTAGCAAAGAATGGGTGGTTTGATCAATTAATTTTGAACATAATTATCAATTTTATATGATTTTTACTCAAAACTACATTTGCTTACCCCTTAAATTTAATTTGGATAACTTTAATTTTAACTAAAAAGTTTTGTCTTATCATATTTATTCAGATTCTTGAAGTATAATTAAATGCACATGGAGTTGATTTAGTTTGGATCTTTTGTCCCAACATCTTTTCTCAATTTTAATCTGGCATATATTTATCAGTGGAACTTTCAAACCTTAAATTAGATTTAGTTTACATGCAATTCTTAGGAATGTTATTGAATTCCCAATTTTAGTCTTAACTTTTATATGCTGAAACTTTCTGATAACATGTGAGGTGTTTGTAAAACTTTCAATCCATATATATTTTCTTGATGCTTTGATAAAATAATATATATCATCTAGTTTAAAACTATTTTTTAGTTCATTTTCATTCAGATGATAAAAACTTTCAAGAGTTTTAGCTTATTTAAGATAAGTTTGTTTAGAACATGTGTCAATTGACTTTTCTTGCTCTCCATAGCAGGTAGATATAGCACTGTTTAAAAAGAAGGGAAAATATATTAATAAATCATCTAATATTAAACAACGTGACAGTACTTATGAATTCAGTTGTTAAAATGGACAGAGTCAATATCTGAGGGCAGAGATTACCAGGATAATGACTCATTATTAGATATCAATTATAAATTAAGCTCACTGGTCAGAGAGACTGTTAAAATCTCAGGGCTATGAGACTCAAGAAATTCTAAATGGGAACAATAAGATTATGTTTAATATATTTATAAATATTCTATCTTCCAAGAAATAGATGGATTGAAGTAAGTACTACTAGGATTTAACCTCAAATAATGTATTCTGTAATGATTCAAATGTTTACTGTAGGTCTGAACTTTAGAGTACTATTCCTAATTAGTTTCTCCATTTTACACATTCATGAAATTCATATTCAGAAACTGTTATTAAAAGTACCAGCTACACATAATCTGAAGTCTGAGCTTCAAACCCGTACATACACCTGAGGGTTTATTTAATGTCATATGAGTTTAGAGCAGTAAAATAAATTTCAGTAATCATGATTGTTATTAACTCCAAACATATCTGATTAGAAGTCCCATTATATAGTGTCTCTGCAATCACTGTTCAGTGAAGGAATGCTCGTTCAATGTAGGCAGGATGTTTGTGTTTCACTACTATATAACCAAAAACTAATACAGCATTGCAGTAAGGTATATACTAAGACATACCTGAATGAATTGGTGAAAAAAGGAAAATTGAGAGTGAAGCTATCAAAAGAGTTTCAACTATTCTATTGGAAAAGAGAAAAATCACCCTTAACCATTGTATTTTTTGTATTAAATATATCTATATTCATGTAACACTGCTGCACTTAATGGTTTGAGAGAATGGTTTTGAACTCAAAGACATCAAACTTTAACATGTCACTCTCTACATGACCTATGCACTCTGGTATTATCCAAACTAGGAGTGAAAAATTGAATTATATATTGTTTTTGTATTGGACCTTCTTATTTATTCAACATAAAAATAATTTCATTTTATCTCTAAGGCAAACAGTTTTATGCAAACTGTATATTTATTGCCATTTTTGGACTTACAGATTTAAATACTGACTTTGATAAATATTGACTTAGAAAATTAATATTTACATATGATATTGGGGTATGTTCAGCATTATATAAACACTAAATTGCAGTACAGCTTGTTTAGAATTAGACGATTGAGAGGATATTTTATAAAATAATGGAACTTCTCATCTTAGGTGTCAGCAAGTTAGCATCTCTGATTCCTTCTCTTTTACTGAATATGCTTTAGAATCACAGAAAGAAATGGAAAGATGTAGTAATCCTGGGCACCGAGACTGCTGACCAATATTCCCATGACAGAACCTTGGAGAAATTTTCAGAAACTAAATTATTGATGACACTGTATAAAAGAAAAGCAGAACCATGTAAGGAAGAAACTGGACATCCCTACCCCACTGTCCCTATTCCCAGAAAAACAAAGAAATGACCATTCTTACCCAATTGGTCCTATTCTCTGAGAATAACAATGTCATTTCTAATATTCTTTTTCTTTTATATAGACAACAGCTCTCATTAATCCCTCTTTACATAGCCATAGATTAGCAATTACCCACCACATCTAGATGTAATCTAAACATAGCTAATTTTATATAAATTCAAATGCACAAATATATATTGAACATTACCTATGTGTTGTGATCATAAAACAATAGGCTTTACCCATAGGAAAATGATAGCTGTGTTAACATAACACAGAGATATATGTGTGGCTTTTCTACTACTCTTTCTAATGAATTCCTGGGAGAGATATGGGTGATTTTTACCAAAAATACTAAATGAATTATAATATAAATAAACGGATAAATAAGTAAATAGAAGAACACTCAATATGGTAGGTTGTGGTAAGGATGAGGGTATGTAAACAGTAATGAGAAGCAAACATGTTTTAATTACTGAGTTGGCCAAAATGTCTTACTTAATTTTACAAAAAATACTGTAAATTATTACAGTAATAATTAATAATTAATGGTGTTAAAATACTGAAAATTAATAAAGAATGGGATTTTAATAAACCTCAGTCCTAAGATTAACATTCAAATATTTCTTTAAGTCAGTTAAGTATTTAGGAACAGTGTGTCCACTGAAGTTTACCTTTCAGGAGAATTTCTCTTAACATAAAGTCAAAGGATTCTCCAGATTTTACCACTGAATAGTGTTATTCAGTTTTGTTTTTCCTTGAAGAGAGTATGTGATTTTGAAAGGACAAAGATAATTTTTCTACATTACATGAGAAAATATATTACTTGAACACTTAAAAGAGGTTTTATATGATACTTTCTAATTACTGACATTTTAAAAACATCTCTAGTAATTCTGTTCACAATATAATTTCCATTTTTTCAATGAAAATACTTTAGGAATGGCATTCAAAAAGTCAATTAACTGTAGTCTACACTAAATTCAGACTACTTATTGATGCTTACTTGACACCTCTTTGCTATTACATCTGTAGATGATGTGTAACTTTTTGGTTTCACTGAGATACATTATAATATGTTTTGACATCTGACTTCTAGTAAGAATTCTCTTTCCTTTTCCAAGCAAGATAAACAAAATGGAAACATGGCAAGATAAAACAAAAATATAGAATCTTATAATATCATCCAAAATAGAGGCTCAAAACACCATTTTTCTTAGTTGTCTTTTCAATGCTTTTTTACTTTGTAATAAAGCATTAAATACACCTGAAATATATATAGTTTTCTTTATTATCATATCTGATAAAATAATAACCTTATTTCTTTCACAGATAATGTGTCTATTGTAAAAGAGGAAATATCCTCTGTGTTACCTTGTCAGTGTTTCAAACTAAACGTTAACAACAATCCATTTTCTTTACCTGAGAGAGAAAATGCCATTTTGCTAGAATGTACAATGGTACAATGATGCTACAATGATAATACAACATGTTTAATTGTCTTTAATGAAAAGCCAACAATATTATTGGAGTATAAAATTGAGAGAATTTGTCTGTATGTATGCCATTTGAGCCTGTAATAAAGGAAAGATTTCAAAAATGTGAGACAATAAGTAGACTGTATTGTTGAAGTGATGAAAAACTGAAAAATTCAGTGGAGTGTCCAAAACTGCCAGCTGGAAAGGAGACAGAAGAATATCAACAGCCTGCATTCAGAAGGAATCCTGATGTGTTGATGTAATAGCCTGATGATGAGATGATTTGCCTGCCACAACTTACAAAGAACTCTTTGACTCTTTGAAGTGGGATGCTTTGGAGATCACATAAACATGGCCTAACATAAAAATTGTGTCTTTAGGTGTATTGTATTTTCTCTATAAACATGAATTCAAATAAATCAGTTACCAAGTTTTATGTATTTATTTTACGTATTAGAATTGAAGATTGTTTAGTATCTGCTACTTGCTCTGCATTCAAATCAAAGTGCACTTAGAAACACCCTTTGGGAAAACAACAATAACTCAAAACTGAGTAGCAACCCTGTCTAGACTCAAGTAAATACATTGTCACCCAATTTCATGAATGGATAATAGAGTACTTGTTAGAAGCATGTGATAGACACATCAGAGTATAACCTTGCCAGAACTGGAAAATGTAGACATAGCTGCCTCGAATCCTTTGAGGAACTCAGTGAAATGTGAAGAAAAGTGGAATGAGAGAGAAATAAAGAAGAAAAAGAATATAAATTTCAAAATGAGAGAAGTTAGAAAATAATTAAGCCAAAATTATAAGATGTGACATATCCTCAAACTCTCTCAACGTAGTATGTGATACACATTAGTGTCCTGACCAATTATCCAATAAACCTAAGTGAAGATCTGCCATTACAATCCTGGCTCAGCCATGGACCAGCTGTGTGACACTGAACACGTTCCTAACATCTCAATATTGAACGACTAGTACATGTCAGGCCACAACACCAAGTGTACAGTAGTAAACAAGAGCAGGATAGTTCTAATGCTTATGTACTTTACATATCTTTGCGGAAAGATCAACAACAAACAAAAACTTACAATGAAATAATTCCAGCGAATGCTAAATTCTGTAAATAAGAACAAAACTGGGTTGGCAGGGGGAAGAAGGGTAGTTTATTATCTGATTAAATGTTGTGTATCAGTTGTAATAAAGTGGGAATATGAATCAAAGTATCTCCAGAAGGGTCAATATTCTCCCAACAGCCATTTCAGGTATGCCAAAATGTCTGAGTAGTAAGAAAATGTGATTCACTCCTGACTTCACACTCTCTCGATTTTAATTCCCCTCTAATAACTGAAATAATTTGAACCAATTTCAAAAAATTACTTGCTATTAATATAGGTTATCATTAATATATATTAAGTAATATTATTATTAATATTAATGGTATCAAGCACCACAAATACTCTGGAATTTTCCCTTTGCAAACAGCTCCAATTCTGTTTTGACCACCAACCTAAATGCTGCTTTCCCCATGGTGTTCCTCTTGCAAGACAGCTCCAAGATGATAGACTATGAAATACAGAGTGCAGTGCATTGAATTATTTTAAATTCTCCAAAGAAATCGATTTTAGCATTTGCATCAATCACATTAGAAAATATTTAATAAATGATATTATCTATTTTATTCTAAGGGAAGAATGGAATGAGGGTAACATAATTCTGCTTATGGAAGTGAAAAGTGATATAATGGCCTTAAACACAGTGGAAATAAAATTAAAATACAGTGCATTGTATCCTTGTCACTTTAATTGTGATAATCTATCTAAAATGGTTATGCCTGACCCATACTAGTGTGCAATGATATGTTAGCCGTTATTTTTACTAAAATACATTATATCTATTAGAGTTTATTTTAGGTGACCATTATTAGTTTATGTTTTCTACATTAAAAGTTCTGGTTTTTGGAGGTATATGTTATATGTAAATAAGTGATAATTAGAACAAGATGTACACTTGCCATAGTGACTTCCATCCCAGCATAAAACTCACTTTCTTTGAGAACTGTCTTTTTTATCAGTTCTAAATTTCTGTGTCACTTTTCTGGCATAGAAGACAAGTGGAATAATCTATTTCACCTCTTTTTCCAAATTGAGTATGAAGGGATTTGACTATTTTATAATTACCTCTAAAGTTCAGTCTGAATCTAATATTCTTTAGTTAACCTATCACTCAAACAGTAAAAATATCGGAAAAAAGCATTCTTAGAAAGGTCAGAGTATTTCTCCATATGTAAGTGATCCAGTATCACTTGTTTTGTTATACATTAAAACAAAATGCAATAATGGGGTAGTATCAGGGGGACTGAGTGGAGGCCTTTATAAGGCCATAGATTTGTAGAATATTTGAACTGTGCCATAGGGATAGTTTAATCCTCGATATGAAAAGGTATTTCCTACTCTCTCTATTTAAACATGGCTCAAAGAAAAATTGGAGGAGCGCCTACCCAAGATGAAGGACATGCTTCTGACCAAGCAGAGATTGGGACTGATTCCCACTGTGCTGGGACTGATTCCTCCAAATGACAAGGGGCACTTTCACTGTCATTGGTTATTGACCATCATGTGTGGTTAGAAATAAAAGTTTCATCTACAATGGGATACTTGTTCCTACAATGATGCTTGTGGGAAACGTCATCTCTATGGCTAATCTTGGAAACTCTTTTTGATATTATTTACAAGACAATCACTTTGAAGCTTTGTAAAAGTTCTATTTATTGATATGTTCTATTATTCAGTTTCTTGTACTCAGGGACTAAATTGTGCTAAGCCCTGAGATTTTAGAATAATAATATCTGATTCTTGCACTTAAGAAATTTCGATGTTCCTAGAAAAAGCAGATCAAATACACATACAGTGTAATCATGATAAAATTGAAGAATGTACATATCTCAGTGATTATGTAAAAGAAATAGCAGTTGACTAGATCCAAGAATGATGAAAATTTTTCAGTAAACAGATATTACCAATGAGTCTCACAGGACAAACCGGAGTTTACATGAGAAAGGGGAAAACGGAGTGTTATTTGAAGATCAGGATAGGGGTGAGAACAGTGGCCTGGTAGAGATTTCAGACAAAAGAAAGATCAGATGTGTAAGGCCATATGGCCAGTACAGGGAGCCTCAGAAAGTGCCCACTAGTTGATAAAAATTCAGTACACACAAATGCAATTTGTTTAATATACAATGAAACATCTACGCTGAAATGATTGGCCTACTTAATATTTACTTTCAACTATGAATAATACATTGGACAAAAATCCCTTTCCAAAGGTTGAAATTAATACTTCTAGAATATTAACAGATAACTCACTGTTTTTAAACACTAATAAACACCCAAACTAACCCCATATGTTTGAAATACTCCAAAAATGAACATAAAAGCCATCAGTAAAATTCTTAGTAATAAAAGTGAAGAATATAGAAGGTCAAACAATACAGTGAAGAAAATGAGTTTTGGAATGGCCACCTTATATGTTGGCATTAAAAGCAAAAGAACACACTTCTAATCACTTTTAGTTATTTGGTTTTGGATATACAATTAAATAGAAACTACATGTTTCTAGGAGAAAATTTTATATGTGTGATGAGGATTTGGGGGTATTGTTTTTATTTCTTTCTTTTGATCATTTACGTTTTCTATTTTGCTCTCAGCATTTTTATCATTTCTGGATATATTGAGATCTAAAGTGTATGCTGCAATTAGTCAGTTTGTATGGCTTTTAATCTCCATAATTGGCCTCCCAGCAGTACTTTTTGCTATTTTAAACAATGTGGCTAATATAATATGCATGATGAAAATGTTAGTCCTATTGTTTTTGCAGCCTGTGATGTTTTCAAATCTATCAACAAGATAGAAACAAAGCTTGGACTATGCCAGAATGAATGCCTAATAATAAAGTGTCCATATTTTGTTTTTCCCTCCATGAACAGATTTTATTACTAAACTCAGAACTCTCAGTTTTACAGCAACAACATACACTGGTCTACATGATTTACATTCTGACTAAGACCTCATGTGCATTGCTAAAGGCAATACCCCCCTTTTCCCCATCCCCACACAAAAAAGTGACAACATGGAGTATTTAATTCTGAAAGAAAGGCAAGTGTTTGTTTGTTTGTTTGTTTTGTAAGGTCACCTCCTAAGGAACACTAATATTCTTTCCAAGTAACACTCATAACTTTATTATGTTAAAGAAAGTACAGAGGCAGTTTCTTTTGGGGGAAAAAATGACATTATTATTAATGGCTCATATATAATACACTAAAGATAAAATTTTAAAATTGCCAATTGACAAATATTTTAACTCTACCCTGTTCCCATTGGGAATACATGGTGGGAAAAAAATATTTCTTCTTCCTTGCATTAAAAATAACTTATTTTATAGAAGTGGATAAAATATGTGGTTAGGGCTTGCCTACTTAATTTGACAATGTCAATTTTGATTTGGTTAGTATTATCCTAAATATATACACACACAAAGCAAAGGTGGTCCCATCAGAAGAGTGCGTATCTTATATGAGAGTTCATAATATGTTCATATTAGACATATCAATTTATATGTCTAATATTAAAGGCAATTAGTTTAATAATTATATCCAGAAATTAGGAAAGAACGTGTTTGTTGAAACAACCTGGAGGATATTATGTGAAGTGAAATAAGCCAGACAAGAAAGAGAAAAAAAAAAAACCCCATAATCTCATTCATCTGTGGAACCTTAAAAAGTCAAATACAGGGCTTCCCTGGTGGCGCAGTGGTTGAGAGTCTGCCTGCCGATGCAGGGGGCATGGGTTCGTGCCCCGGTCCGGGAAGATCCCACATGCCCATGCCACGGAGCGGCTGGGCCCATGAGCCATGGACGCTGAGCCTGCGCGTCCGGAGCCTGTTGCTCCGCAACGGGAGAGACCTCAACAGTGAGAGGCCTGCGTACCGCAAAAAAAATGTCAAATACATAGAACCAAGTGTAGAATGGTGGTTACCAGTGGTGGGGAGGTGGGGGAAATGGGGAGATGTTGGTCAAAGGATGCAAAGTTGCAGTTATGCAGGATAAGTGAGTCTAAAGACATAAGGTAAGACATGAAGACTACAGTTAATAGTACTGTATGGTATACTGGACATTTGCTAAGAGAGTAGATTTTTGGTTCTCTGATCACCATAGTAACTATGTGAGGAGATGACATGTCAATTAGCTGGACTATTGTAATCATTTCATTATGTACATGTATATCAAAACCTCAGTGTTGTACACCTTAAATATATACAGTTTTTATTTAAAAATAAAGTATATATACACACCTTGGATACATATATGTATATGGAATTAATATATTATACCAGTAATAATTATTATAATACTATAATATACACTAATACTAATTACACATATATGTAATTAGTTTTTAATCCCCTGTGACCATAAGGTGTTCAATATCAAATTTCTATTGGAAGAGTTAACATTTTAATTATTAGTCACACAACTGATAAAAATACTATTTGTTAATAATTAAGTATAAAAAGCTATTAATTAGATTTAAAAACTTAATAAACCAAAGAGGATGTTAGGAAGTATCAAAAGTATGGAAAGTGACTTAAGGAAAGTCCCATTTATTCTTAAAAGGGTAATTTTTTAAAAAAAAATAAGATGATTTTAATATTTTACATCTTAAAAACATCTACTTTTTTTGATCTATAGAATTACAGAATACAAACTTAAATTTCAAGAAAAATAGTTCAGAATTAAGCAAATCTGAACAATTTGAGCTAAACTGATTATCTACGTTAATTAGGCAAAAAGGAACTCTTAACCTTTCAAACAGGGAAAATGTAATCGTTCTGTTATTCTGTATTCTGACCTTTATTTTAAAAAATAAAATTATGGTAAAACTTAATGCTTGAAAATACATTCCAAATATTCATTGGCCAAATACTAAGCATTTGGAAAACCTACAGTGATCACAGGATGACCATAATACTAATCCTTATTTAGATATTTTCTCTTAAATTAAAAAAATGTAACATTTCTTTAGGGACAATGATAATCATATCTAAGTAAGCAAGATAATAATTGCCAAGACATGGATTCGCAAGATGATTTGCAAACTCATATTAATGCTTTACCCATGATTTTTTTCATATTTCAGTCTAAAAGGAGTTAATAATACATTTCAGATATTTAATATAAAATAGACCATACTCAATTAGCTGTCTCCTCACAAAAGGCGTTTCTTGAAGTGTTAAAATTAAGATTGTTGTCTTGTGATTAATATTGTAAAAATAAATACATTTGTGGTTTGTTCATGGAATCAATTACCTCTCAAATGTGGTCTATAAAATTAAAAACAAAGAAACAAAAAAAAAAACCCCAAAACTTGAGAACCCTTGCTTTGTATTATTGGAATGTGAGAAACCAAACAGCTATAAAATTTTTAACCAGCTCAGCTGAAGTCAAGGTGAGACGAGGCATTCATCACACATCTCTGCCAAATGTTTTATGTTTCTACATGTCAATGAGTAAATGACACACGGGCAGTCATGGTAGCATGCAATTCACTTCTCTGTAAGAAACTGCCAATAAACTATGAAGACTACATATATCCAACAGCTATCCAGCTGCAGTGTCTTCAGGATTTCCCAACACATTTGATCAGAGGCCAAGCTTTCCAAGGTACCCCCAGTCTGTGACTGACCATTTCTGCTCAATTTGTGATTCTTCTACGGGTAAATTTTGTATCTGCATCCCAGTTGGTCTGGCTGATACTTTCTCAGAGCGGTGTTGTAGTCTGATGCTCATACGCTCAGCTACCCAATTTCTCCTTCCTTGCCCTTTCATTGCAAACATAACAGACTTGCACGATTTGTGAAGGCTTTCCCAACTTACTCCTGCTCTCATTTTTATCTTTTTATAAGTGTCTTCCCCATTAAATCTGCTGTCCTTTTATTTTTTCTTGTGTCTGCTTTCTAGACCCAGATCCTCTGATGAGATGCATAATTTTGGCCAAATTCATCAAGAATGCTTATTCTTATTATTTTATTCTCATAGTCCTCAATAAAATGTACCTCTAAGCAAATTTTATAAACTTGCTGAATCATCTTCTGCCAAAAATACACATTTACACTTTATTATTCTACTGTATTTGAAAACCTTCCATTTGACATCAATATGTTTTTTGAACTAAATCGTACATAATTTTACATAAACTAGTCATCTTTCCATGGATTTGTATGAAACATGTTGTATATGATGCATCTGTTTCTCTACCCTTCTCCCTCCCACAAACCAGGGAATGAGCTGGGTGGAAATCAGCCTGGAAAAAAGGTTAGATATTTGAAATTTTATGTCTTGACTCTAATATCAGTTTAGTATAATCACCAGTGCTTCTACTAGCAGGAGATAACTGAAGCATAGTTACAAAGTCTAGACTCTTCAACTATCAGAGTTTTTGAAAATGTTTGAAACATCATAGTCAAATGATACAGAGTTATTCACAATTTTGTTTCAAAATTACATTAGTCAGGGTTCTTTAGTGTATGTTGCCAAATTTAGGATTTTTGCTGATCTGATATGTGAGAAATGGAATTCCAGTGTAGTTTCAATTTATGTATACCCTATGAGGATATAGATTAAACAACAGATAATACTTGAAGAATTATAACCAGATAACAGTCAATGTCCGGGGGTTAATCATAAGTAAAATTTTTGGTTCAGTTATTTAGAAAACATAATTAACATGTTAAGAAAGTAAAGCATAAGTATTTGACTTCATAGTGTAATAAAAATTATTACTTACCAAAATGCAAAATTCAGACTGTCTTCAAAATTGACATTTTGGTTTTGAATTACCCAGTACACTTAATAAAATCTATGGCAGGAGAAACTATTTGGGACATATCTTTAAGGCTCCTTAGTGATAGATGAGTTTTAAAAGGTTTAGTGATTTAACTTCAGCGTCTCCCTCTGTGTTCAGCATTTATTAAATCTATTGAAATTGGAAAGTCTCAAGATAGTAAGGAGAAATCCAAAAGTGTTTTTCATTTGTCAATTCCTTTATGACAAAGAAAATCAATGACCAAATGTTAAGGTTTTTCTAAATGTGATTTCTGTACACTTTGACATGAGCAATTTATATCATTGTGTTTTAAAATTCATGTGGAGGAAAAAGTACTAGTGTCCTTGACTTGAAGCCTTCCTGAGCACTTTTACTTTGCACACTTGCTTTCATAAAAAACTGATTTTCATCATTACTCTATTTTGTGGAGTTCATTATTATAACAGAAATATACATTTCTGATGTTAAGATATTTTCTGGACATTTTTCTAATGAATTCCCTGTAGAAAAGTCAGATAAAGGCAGTCATGTGTTTTAAGTTTTATTTGAAACCGTATATTATACTGTTATACTGTTTTTTTGAAACAGTATATTTGAAACGTATATTAAATAATGGTGTGTAAAACTTTGCTGAACTTTAGCAATTTTAACTTATTTATTTATTTGCCTCACCATGCCGCTTACAGGATATTTGTTCCCTATCCGGGGATAGAACTAAGATCCTGGCAGTGAAGGTGTCAAGTCCTAACCACTGGACTTCCAGGGAATCCCTGAGATTTTAACATTTCTAAATACAATAACAAAAAACTAACCTTAGGAAAAGTATGATACGTTTTATGAAAATACCTAGATTAATTTAATACATCTTTAAATTCTGAACTAAACATTTTAAACCAAACTTGTTAGGTTAATGTAAAAGATAAACATTCATTTTTTAACTGAAATGATACTTTATTGAGTAAAATGCAATATCTTTGTAAACAATCAAAAAACTGTTTCTTGAGAAAAGTAAATTATTAAACATTAAATACTCACTCTATTTAGTAAACCTCACATCTACTTCTATACAACAATGGTTTATGCTTGTGAAAACAGTTGAATTTTCCAGCAATCTTTCATTTACATTTTCAGGCCACTAAATGAATGTGATGTAAAAAGTTAATTTATCATTTTGATTATCTGATTTGTCTGCAAAAGACATTTTGAGTATCCTTTCTCCCACTGTTTTTCTTTCTTCCACTATCTACTACTTTAATTTAATTCTCTTCATTGTGGATACATTTTTACTTGGCTTAAATATATTTAGTTTATAGGATTTTGTGAGATGTCTAGTTTATAACTTTTTGCTGTTCTTTTAAGATGATTTTGATGTATTAAGAAATGTTTCCACATTTTCCTTACAATGTTTAAACTGGAAAAGTAAAAAAGTACAGGTATCGATAATCACAATAAAGAGAGAATTAATTACTGTCTTTGTGTATATATGTACATTGCAGAATGGTTTTTGTTCTTGTTGCAAAATTTAAGGATAGTAATTACTTCTTTATAGTCTGCTTTAAGGTTGAATAAAATTTCACCTTTTTTTTTTTTTAACTAGGCAGAGAGATAGAGAGAGCACTCCCTTTGTGAATGTGATGAAAAATAACAATAAAATGCAGTATCAGGTGTCAGCTCGGCAGTCTTCCATTTGCCTACTTGGGGCTACAGGGTAGTTTTACAAGAGCCTTTACCCCTGAGATTGGAAGTAGCTTGTGGCAGATGCAGCATAATGCATCTTTCTAGATTATGATACAGCTGGATTTTCCTCCTGTCAAGGCATCTGGAAAAAGGGCAAATTGGATTTGGAGAAGCTGGTTCAACATGGAACAGGGTCATAGCCTCCCACTCAACCCAGGCTCCTGAAACAAAGACCATGACTAAATCTTAATCATTTTCTCTTCTCTCAAGTTTGTTTTGTCAGGATTAGGACTTTACCTTTTATTGGAATACTGGTTCCTAAATCTTGGACAGAGGAATGTCTATTTTTCTATTTAAAAATGGCTTCACAGTTTATCTTAGAAAGTTTTGAATAAATTAAATCTGTCTTTAAGCTAGGTAATGCTGACAAAGACAATGCTCTACATGGCAAAACTTAAGCCAAAATATACAAATTATCTTAAGTTTGAAAATATTCAATGATTTAGAAGACTAAAATATTCTGTATGTAATTTCCTGAAACACAGTTTATTTTACTAATTTCACAATGCTAATTACAAAAGAGAGTTCAGGAATTTATTTTTTATTTTGTATCTGTACATCTAGCAAATTATATGAAGGAGAATGTAGCTAGTGTTCAATCTTATCCTAAAACAGAAAGGGTTTTTATACAATCCCTAAGATTTTCATTAATCATGTGATTTTACATCAGTTGACTTTATTTTAGGTCTGTAGTCCTATGAGGTTTCCTTCACGCCTCCTCTGAACTTTGTGCGTGAAGAACTGTTTACTCCTAATTCCTACACTGCACTTTCTGTAGATCAAGTAGGGTACCTGTAACTTAAAAAAATAAATTTGCCTTCTTTAGTAAGCCAACTTATTTTTAGAAATCAAGAAAAAATAGATCCATATTCATATAATTATTTTCATTTTGAGTAAATAATTTCTGCCTAACTTCCAGAAAAGAGTAATTTCTTAGTATGGACCAGTGTCTTTTGTGATAACTCATTAATTACTTTTAGGAAAAATTAGATATTTATAAAAATAGGGGATCAAAGTATTTTAAAACTTAACATTGATTTATCCTATTAATATTTATTATGTGCCATATTCCAGGAATCAAGTTAGAGGACAAAATTTTGGTCAGCAGAATTTCAGACAAATGAAAGAAACAGATAACTTTTTTAAAATTATAGTGCAATAGCTGGATCTGCATGCCATAGTTAGAAATGCTTCCTAGAAAGAATAATACCTGAGCTAGGACTTGAAAGAAATGAAGGATAAATAGGATTTAGTTAAGAATAAGAATAATGGAATTCTAGGTCAAAACTAAATTATATATGTGAGGGTTTGAGAAGACGTATAGAAGAAAATTCCAATAGTTCTAACCAGTTATAAATTATCATATGCATCGGGAGATGTGAGAAATGAAGCTGGAGAAAAAAGCAAGGATCAGACAATGAAGAGCTTTGAGCATTGTGCACAGTGTTCTGAACTGTATGCAAATGTGGGATGTTTGCATTTGCTTTATTGAATAATCACTCTGTCAGGGTTATGAAGGACCAGAGAGGAGCAGTTCAGTGTTCTAGTAACCCAGGAGGGAATACGGTCAGTGCGTACACTGCAACAATAGCACAGGGGAAGGTGGTGATGGGGTAATTTACAAACTTTGGAAGTTAGCAATAAGATTTAGGAAATTAGAAATTGTCAATCATGAGGCAAGTTGCTGACGTGGGGCAAAAGGATTAAACACAGGGCTGACTAGATTAATGATGTTCAGCATTTGATAGAATACAAACCAATTTCCTCAACTAAGAGTCAATAGAGATGCATTTTTTTTGTGTGTGTGACTGATGGGATTTGTAATTTAAAAATAAGTCAGGGGATGAGAGGGGGTTGATTGTAGCTTTATTTTTAAATAAAGAGTGTTTGTAGCTTACTATGGTAGATATAATAATTGTTCCTTACTCTTCTGTCCCTCTTGCTTTCATTTATGCATAAACATCATTTATTTTGAAACTGTTTAGTAGTTCCCACAAATATATGTCCCTGTTCTATTGATATTCACTTTAACCATGAGACTTCTTTTTGCCATTGGAATGTTAGTTTGTGTAGTGCAAGCAGAGAGCTTAAACAAGACAAGAAATTTGTGTTGGGCTTTTGTAATTCTTCAGCCTGTCTTAGGAAGATAGTCACTGGATCAAAATGAGAAAAGGGTAAAGGCAGTCCTGAGACATGAAGCAGGCCCCCCAGACAATATATAGTTTCATGAATGAGAAAAAGGTCTGCTGCTCTATGCCCATGACATTTGTCACATTGTCATTTCTACTGCAAAACTGAGCAATAATACACTCACACATGAAGTCTCTCAGGGTCCCAAAACCAATGATTTTGCATAGCATTTGGGAAAAGTGTTATTGGAAAAAAAAAGTTTCTCTTTAGTATGTCATTTTAGAGAAACTAGCAGCAGCTGCTAGAATTTTAAGAAATATATACATACATGCATGTATACAGGCATATATGTATATATACATATATATACATATATGCGTGTATACATATATACAGACATGATATATAATATATAATGAAACATTTATGAGTGTGACAATAAAAGAAATGAAGAATGTTGATAGCAATTGTAACAAAAGTGAAAAAAATCTAATTTGATAAATTCATTTTTTGTATTACTTTAACAAAGATTCAGATGTGATGGAAGACAAGATAATTTAGGTAAATAGTTAATACTAAAATCAAAGTTTAGCAAAATATAGTTCTTAATACCATTTCATAAAAATACTTGTAGAGTTTATTTATACTGTCACATCTATTTACTGTTTGATTAATTAACCCTTTAAAAATTATTGAGAAATTCCTGTTAAACATTTGTGGTGGTTGAGAGTAGAAGGAAAAAAAGTATATAAAATGACTCCTGTTCTCAGGAGTGCTTACAATTAATTTTGCGAGATAAAATGCCCTATAGTTTAACAAAGTATATGATTAAGTAAAAATATATATTATGAACATTAAGTTGGATAGAAATTTCAAGAAAAGAAATGAATCACTGGTTAGAAGTTACGAGAAAATCTCCTGCTAAGGACAGAGAATTTGAGTTCATAACCTTGGACATCTTAATGTCTATTGCCATGAATTTTATCAGCCTAATTTCTGCTCTTATAATACTCTTTCCAGACTTCTAATTCACACGTAGCACCCTTTTCTGTGCTCATTTATTTATTTACAGGCATTACTTGTATGTAAAGGATGAATTCTTTGGTCTGGGGACTGGTTATTAGCCCCAGTTGAAAAATGGTGGCTACCATATTGAACTAACCTGGAAATTAGTTACAAAATTTGGGGAATATCACTGTATTTCAAGAAATCATTTTACTCATGATTTCTGATCATTCTTTTATGTCAGTGTGATATTTCAAAGTAATTAGCAAAATTACTAATTTTAGTAAATTAGGAAATTAGAATTAGTAATTTAGGAAAATGTCAGTGCTAATTGTCTCCTTATACTTTTCCCACAATAGCCAAGAAGTGCCTGAAATCCAAATAGCTCTGTCCAGTCTTGAATATTCACTATTGCTCTATTATCAGACTCAGAAAAATTCAGAGCTAAAGTGGTAAGCACTGTGTTCATTACTGTGGTCTACAGTGAGAAAACCTCCAGGACAATGATATTTTTGTATCTACATACTTATTTAGACTCCACTGTTAACAGGGGCTTACTTAACATTCCATCCTTTATAAATTATCTGGTGGTTGCATAAAAATATCATTACCCAGTTCTTGAAAACTTGTGATACTGTTCTTTACAAAATAAAAATTTTATGTTTAATATGTAACAATCATGTTTATATTACCATCACATTCTAATAGAAAATAGTCATGTTATGCTGCTTTATTAATTTCATTGAAAGTACCTTGTCAAATATAAGATATACCAGGAATTTGAAAATAGCCACATCTATGAAAACAAATTGCTTTCAGAACACAAATGATTAATTTGGTTCAGTTGAAGATTATATGCACCACTAGATGTGATAAAGGGTAAACATTTAACCAGGAGAATGAATTCCTCATGATATTCTGAGGGCCCAAGGGCACTGATAATAATACGTTTAAAATTACTTATAAGTGACTAAATTATTTTCCTGTGTTATATTGCAACGAAAAAAGGGGAATTGCCCAGGGAAATTCCTAAACACACCTCTTGGGTTACCTCTATTATCACTACAAGGATGACCAAAATAATCAAGACAATTTTATCCCCTAAGATTGCATCCCTAAAATTCATGGCATTTAAACATATCATCTGCTTCATAGATGAACATTTTCACAACACTGTTTGCTAAAGTGTGAGCACATCTCCCAAAAGAATTATGCTTAATTGAATAACAGTCCAACATACTTCAGGTTCTATTATATGCCAGTCTCTTTTATTTCTCATTTCTGATTTATATGTCACCACCTCTTGCCTGTCCAACCTGGCTGGCCCAAACTCTCTTAGGTGTATGAGTCCTGGGCTAGCAGATGCCTGTTGTATGAAAGAAATCTAAGAATCTCCAAGTTTCATTTCATATAACTCTCCTAAAATGAAAACGAAAACAAAAACCTTTTCACAGAAGTTATCTTTAGGTTAGAAAATTGTGGATGATTTAATATCTTTCTCCTGTACATTTTTCCAGATTTCCCTAAACTTCTATAACGAATATGGTAATTTTGTGATTTAAAAAGACTTATTATTTTAAAGAAAGAAATAACCCTGAAACAGTTTATCTATAATTTTTCTAAGGTTCCCCTGTTGTTTTGTCACCCTTTTTCTATTTACTACCTTTTCAATTTCAACCTCCTATTTATATAATTTTTCAAAAGCTCTGCTACCATTTGTTATCTAGGTATTTCTTCTTTCCTAAAGGTGTAATTACTTCGGTCCTTAGAATATTGATTTGTCCATTCATGGTGATGTCAAATGTTCTGCTGCTAGGAAAATTTAACATCCTAAATTACCTTGATAGCCTAGACTCCAAATCTCCAAAGATCATTTGCTACCTCCCTCACTTCACCTCCATCCCCAGATAGAAGGAAACTAACAGATCAAATTCACTTGAACTAGGTCTAGCCTTCCATTTAGCCAGTGATTCACTACTGCACATTCTTGAATCAATACTCATTTTTTACATTTATTTTTTAAACTTTTTATTTTATAGTGGAGTATAGTTGATTAACAATGTTGTGTTAGTTTCAGGTGTACAGCAAAGTGATTCAGTTATACATGTACATACTGCTATATTTAAAATGGATAACCAACAAGGACCTACCATATAGCACAGGGCATTCTGCTCAATATTATGAATCAATACTCATTTTTAGGGCAACTTTCACAGCTCCATGATCCAACTTTCAGCTAAATTCTTAATCGATCCTATGAAGCAGTCACAGCCCTGTGTTTCCAGCCAAAGTGTAAGTTACCACCTGTTAGACTACACACTGAATTCCCTCATCCAGAGCCCTCACTAGCTAGACATCTGGCTCAATGTCATCAATTGGTGGCATGGGTAGCCTGGGGAGTATTGAATTTTACGTTATCTCAGTTTTCTTAGAATATCCTGAATTGATGAAATAAATTTCAGAAGAGCACATCCAAATTTTTCAAGATATCTATATAAAATTAAATTTTTATAATGCCCATAAAAGTGGAATATACAAACAAGTTGGACATTGTGCTCTATTTATGTTGCATTGTAATAAACAGATCACCATATTTAACAACTTGGGTCAAGATAGCTACTATATCAATGAGCCATCAAAAAAAATTTTATGCTTTGGTTTTTCAATATACTATCATAAACTTTTATGTTGTGATTTTTCTTTGTTTAAAACCTTAAATGATCAAATATTAGGAATATTTTGTCTGCATGAAGTTTTTAAATGTCCTAAATCATGAATATCAGTTATTTATTCTGAATATATATAGACTATATATATTTTGGGGATAAAACAAATGTTCTTTATTTAGAAATAAGTTATTATGATAGAGGGTAGATGTTAACCTTAATCTTGTTATTTCACACTTTTTTTTTCTAACATCTTTATTGGAGTATAATTACTTTACAATGGTGTGTTAGTTTCTGCTTTATAACAAAGTGAATCAGTTATACATATACATATGGCCCCATATCTCTTCCCTCTTGCGTCTCCCTCCCTCCCACCCTTCCTATCCCACCCGTCTAGGTGGTCACAAAGCACCGAGTTGATCTCCCTGTGCTATGTGGCTGCTTCCCACTAGCTATCTATTTTACATTGGGTAGTGTATATATGTCCATGCCACTCTCTCACTTTGTCCCAGCTTACCCTTCCCCCTCCCCGTGTCCTCAAGTCCAGTCTCTAGTAGGTCTGCGTCTTTACTCCCATCCTGCCCCTAGGTTCTTCATGACTTTTTTTTTTCTTTTAGATTCCATATGTGTGTGTTAGCGTCTGGTATTTGCTTTTATCTTTCTGACTTACTTGACTCTGTATGACCGTCTCTAGGTCCATCCACCTCACTACAAATAACTGAATTTCGTTTCTTTTCATGGCTGAGTAATATTCCATTGTATATATGTGCCACATCTTCTTTATCCATTCATCTGTCGATGGATACTTAGGTTGCTTCCATGTCCTGGCTATTGTAGATAGAGATGCAATGAACATTGTGGTACATGACTCTTCTTGAATTATGGTTTTCTCAGGGTATATGCCCAGTAGTGGGATTGCTGGGTCGTATGGTAGTTCTATTTTTAGTTTTTTAAGGAACCTCCATACTGTTCTCCATAGTGGCTGTATCAGTTTACATTCCCACCAACAATGCAAGAGGGTTTCCTTTTCTCCACACCCTCTCCAGCATTTATTGTTTGTAGATTTTTTGATGATGGCCATTCTGACCAGCGTGAGGTGATACCTCATTGTGGTTTTGATTTGCGTTTCTCTAATGATTAGTGATGTTGAGCATCCTTTCATGTGTTTGTTGGCAATCTGTATATCTTCTTTGGAGAAATGTCTATTTAGGTCTTCTGCCCATTTTTCGATTGAGTTTTTTGTTTTTTTGATATTGAGCTGCATGAACTGCTTGTAAATTTTGGAGATTAATCCTTTGTCAGTTGCTTCGTTTGCAAATATTTTCTCCCATTCTTACGGCTGTCTTTTCATCTTGTTTATGTTTTCCTCTGCTGTGTAAAAGCTTTTAAGTTTCATGAGGTTCCATTTGTTTATTTTTGTTTTTATTTCCATTTCTCTAGGAGGTAGGTCAAGAAGGATCTTGCTGTGATTTATGTCATAGAGTGTTTTGCCTATGTTTTCCTCTAAGAGATTTATAGTGTCTGGCCTTACATTTAGGTCTTTAATTGATTTTGAGTATATTTTTGTGTAAGGTGTTAAGGAGTGTTCTAATTTCATTCTTTTACATGTAGCTGTCAAGTTTTCCCAGCACCACTTATTGAAGAAGCTATCTTTTCTGCATTGCATATTCTTGCCTCCTTTATCAAAGATAAGGTGACCCTATGTGCGTGGGTTTACCTCGGGGCTTTCTATCCTGTTCCACTGATCTATATTTCATACTTTTTGATAAGAGGATGGCAAGGCTATATTGGTAAACTCTAATATTTATCTTCAAATTTTAATGATTTATACAGCAAAGACCTGTAAAACACTAACATACTAGTATTATCCATTCCTATCTAGCATTTACAAAGGAGAGCAGCAGTATACCTAATTAAAATAATGAGTAAAACAAATAATTTAAATTTTATTTTGTAGTATATTTAGAGGTACTGGCTATAAATAAACCATAGACCCTAGTCATTGACTATTGGTTGGCTATTAAAAAGAAGGCTTAACGATAAGGATCAAACTTTCACTTTCAGGAGGAGGGAGTAGTTATATTTCCCCTATTCTTCTTGCAAAGTACAACTATAACACAAAACAAATATCAACAAATACACATAATAGCTTTAGTATCTTGACTTTACCGATGTCAGTGTTCTGGTTATGATATTATTCTTGTTGTGTAAATGTACTACTTTTATAAGATATTACCATTGGGAGAAATTAGGTAAATGGTACATCAGATCTATCTGTATTATTTATTATATAAGAACAAATACAAATAAAAAATAAGAGGCTTAAGTCTCTATGTTGGTAAACTGACAATTTCTGGGGAAAGGTAAGAGCCTAACTCTGGAGGGTTTCTTGCTCCAAGTTGCAGAACTACCTTCTGTTGTAAAGGTATGAGAAAGTTTGTTTTTCCTCTGGATAAATGCAGTCAGCTGACAAAGGTCAATCCAACTACCTAGTGAATGTGGGATAAACTTTGTGTGACAAATGGTGATGTCAAGACCTTTTACTTGAGGACTAGTCATTGTTTATCTTGGGAACATATGTAATGGGTTGCATCTGCTTGGCTATTCAAAAGGAAGAGATTTCTTCCTGTCTCTACAATCTCTTACCTGATTGCCTGTAATGCACATCACATTCTGGTTTAATGCTTATACAATGTTAAACTTGCTTTCTTTTTTTGGCTACCTTTGTGGAGATGTTTTCTGGTTTGGGAGAAGATTTTCTTTTTAAAATATATTTCCTCAAAACTTACAACTGCCTCCTACAATTCTCCAAAAATTTTTTAAGAAGTGAATTAAAAATGAAAAAAAATGGTTTTGCAGAAAAAGCCCTAAATTAATTGGAAAATAAACAAGTTTCTAAGGTATGCTAATTATAAAAGAATAGAATGTTGATTTTGATCAGCCTCGGTAATATATAAGCTTAGGCAAGTGTAAATTTGAATTTGAGAAGTAAGTTATTAGGCCTTTGACATAATGGCCTTAGTTCTTTATGATTGATCTACCTCTGCTATCTGATGTCTATTGAAAGTAAGGAGAATAGAGACTAGAGAAGGTATGTCTTGATGATATATTTTACTTATTAGTTATGGAAGAAGTGTGATTATTTGAAGTAAGGTCAACAGTTCAAAGAGATTGTTAGTTTATATCTCCCTATTTATTCTCACTATTCAAGTGTATATATAGTTTGTTAAAAAGACTAAATGTAAAATAAACTGAGATATTTGACATGAGTTAAAACACAGTTTTTTAGAATATATTTTTCCTGATAATCTTTTTATTCCAATTTGCCTCAGTATCTGCTGAGTTTGTAGTGTTAAAAAATGGCCAACAGTGATAAAATTATATGTGCTAGACCTGCTATCATAGACCTGCTGAAACTCTGCCAGCACTTCTTTATCATCAAAATTCTTCTTATGTGGTTAAAAACAAAACAAACTAAAAGATTTCATATTCTAAACCATTGCTAGTTTGATTTTCTGTATCAAAGGGAACTGATCAAAATGTATTTATTGAAATTAGAAATAAGGATATATATACATACATTAATGAATTATATATATTAATGAAAAATATTTCCTGCCATACCAGTAAACAAAGGATGTTGCAGCCCTCAGCCATTGCAGCCACCCCCAACAGTACACCCTGAGGAGACCCAGAATGGAGAACAGGATGCTGGCCCTAGAAAGCTAAGGTGCATATCTAAGGAATGATTTCAATGAGTCCAGACTCTAGTATCTTCCCATACATAGAAAAGTGCTAAATTCATTAACTTGAGATATCTGGTTTTCTTTAATTAATGGTAATCTTTTGATGTTCCAACTACCTGGTCTTTGTTGCAAAAACCCCTATATATCTTGGCTTCTACCTTACCTCTCCAGAGCAATCCTTCAGAGCTATCTAAGAGTCTGTCTCCCGGGCTTGAAGTCCTCAGAAATCAGCCTAATAAAATATAATTCTCAACTTTTAGGTTGTGCACTTTTTTTTTCAGTTGATTATATATATATATACACAAAATAGCCAAGATAAAGAAGGCAGGGGATTGAAGTAGCTTTTCTGGTTTTTTTTGGTTTTGCTAGCATTGTTTTCCACTGCTCTTATTTTGGTAGTGGAATCTTTGTTTTTAAAAACTCCATGTCATCCTCATGAGGCTGTGAAACATGTCATTCTTGCTTCTCTCTTTTAGTCACAGTAGAAGTATAGGATTGTCATGAACAATAGTTCATGATTACGTGACTGGAGCTTGAGACAATCACAAGATGTTGCTTCTAACTGTACTTCCTCTAGGAGGATCTCTCTACCCACTGTGGACCTATCTGAATGGGATGTAGAGAAAAATTTCTCTTTAGAGCAAGGTGATACTTTAAGTATCCAACACCTACCTACTGCTGCAGAAATGGAGGCCATTTGACTTTCCTTAAAATTGTAAAAATCATGGGACTTCAACTGCTGGTTTGGGGATTTAACTAATCATTAACACCTATTAAAACACCTATTAAAACCCAAGATAACTGCTAGCGTTTTTAACTCCTGGACACTTCATTGGGTAGTAACAACACAAGAGGTTTCTTACAATTAATAACCGTTTAAACTGGAGCCCGTCCTTGTGGTTTATGTCTCTGACCAACAGTCTTTGGTGTTCTGTCCTCTCTGGAGCTTCTAATCTTTCAAGGCTCCCATCTTTGTCCTGGCTGGCTCTAAAGTAAAGCTAACCTTCCTCATGAGACAAAGATGCATCCCACTGAGTTACAATTTACAATAGAGTTTATATTTATTTCTTCCTTCAGGGAGAAAGCAAAGTGTTTCATATGTGTTCTCAGGTGAAAAAATATTTTTTATTACCCTGAAAAGCTTGAGTCCCAATTTTACCTTAGATTCTTGAGAACAGACCTTCTCCAACTTAAAACAGATTACTAAGTTTTTAATCACTCAACAATGCACACGGTTCTCTGTACCTTAGCTGTTGACATGCTGGCTATAAAAGGTAATGATCTCTCAAAACAAAAGTATATACTTTATGTTTTTTGTTTCAGATGGACCAATGTGAATCTAATTTTTTTCTTATACTTGTTTGAACTTACTGAAGGTTCTTAGACATAGCCAACAAAATTTAGCATCTTGACATTTTTTCTAATGAATGTCTGGAGCCCCACATTTGGTAGGCATGCAGTCCAAATTCACAAGCGCAACTGATAGTTTAACCAGCTGCTTTGCAATAATTTCAACTTCTCAGCAAGGGATAGTGTAATCCTTACAATGCACCCTAATTTAATTCAGCCAATGCCACAATTTATAGTGTAGCAATTAAAAATCTCAATCCTAATAGAAAGTTCTATATTACTAAAGGACTGTTGGGCTTCTGATGACAGCACACAACTATATTTAATTTTTAAAAGGGAAATACATTGGTTATTTGACAAGAAACACATGGGAAGATCCCAAACAATGGCACTAGGGTTCTCTTTGCACTTTGTCTATTTCTCTACTTTGCTTGTCTTTTCTTCTCTCTGCACATTGCTTTCACTCTATTATGATACAGCCTATCCATTTGTCAATAAAACATAAAATTCTTATAATTTCAATTTTAAAAGCAAGGGAGAGTTATATTTCCATCTTCAACTAGTAAAATATCAGAAAATGCTCTGTTTGGCTTTGCTTGAATCATGTTCCTACTGATTGAATTAAATCCACCATTTAAATGAAGGTCTATGCTCAAAGGGATATGATTGGCCCATTTCTAAGGCTCAAGAATAAAAAAAACATGATAAACTGTTCCACCAGGTAACAGAATGGATAATAAATTTCTCCAAAGACAGTGGTTGAAACGTAAGGTGAATCAAAAAAGTACATAAGGCAAAAATAAATATGCAAACATACATACATACAGAAATAATATTGGTTTTCAGTTGTCTTCCAGTAGTCAAATAATGTGCTATTTCTGAACCTACCATCTTGATACTGTTGCCTTTCTTGATATTTTAAGATTTGTTAGCATACCAGGTCATAATGCACACCTGAAACACAGGGAGCATGTTATTACACCTGTTTTCTCAAGATTGGTGGACTATTCACATCTGCTAATTGTGTGTACTTAAACATATGCAGACCCCTGCTTTTGAAGTAATTTGTTCCTGAGAACTATATCATAAGGGTTTTACAACTATCTCTTCAAACATGCTAGATAGGTATGGAAACCATGCAGTGAGTACAGAAGGCAACTAGTGTCAGAAATAACATTTTCACTGCTTCCTGTGAAAATAAGTGGATTTTAAAAAAATGTAAAGTGGCTAAAAATGATCCAGCAACCAAGAACGTACCTCTCTCTGAAAGAAATCTTCCTTCCAGTCTCCCTATATAAAACCCATATTTTAATAAGCAGAAACCTCTAACTGACAAATTGGAAGGAAGAATAATTCTCTTCTGGTTATATATTTTAAAAGATAAACACAGATCAATTAGTCAGTAGATGATATTTAGTAATTTACATTTCATGGATATTTTTATAGCATGAAAAATAAAGTTCATATATCTAAACCTACATGAGAAGCATACTGATTTATACAGTCCTTATGTAAATAGCTACATCTTATGTGGAAAGGGTAAAATTTGATGCTGTATTATAAAACTAACAGTTTTTGAAAAATTTATCAAGACCATATTATTTATGATGAATGGCCAAATGAGGTAAAAATTAGCATTAATATATTTCAACCATTCTTTTAGCAAAGATAAATTATATCAAATCCAGAAACAGAAATGGGAACATTAGGAAGATTATCATTGAAGAGTCCCTGTGATAGTGTCTGTGCAAAAGAAAAAAATAAATAAAAAACACAAGCCTATACATATTCAGACACAACCCTTAAGACTATTCATGCATTGTTTAGCAAAATAGCTTTGTGGGTTATACAATAACAAAATTTAGTTCCAGTGGAGAGACTGGTGGGGTTTGTTTGATTAGATTAGAGTTTTGCATAAACAAAGTGATCACCAAAATGGGCAAAAGGCCATGCACAGCTGTGGGTACAATTCCTAGGAATGGATGAATTCTTTTTAGTTGACCTAAGAAAGATATTTTGAATTATACTGAAAAAATATAAACATTGTGTATATTTTCCATTCTTTTACTTGTCTCATCAAAATAAATCACATATACAAAGTTTGAGATGATAGCAAAAACAATTTGAAAATGTTTATAACATTTGGTAAAAAGATGAGTATGAGGAACCAGAGAGTGAACCCAAGGTCAATAAATATAGGATCTCTGTGAAATGTGTACAAAAGTGAACATTTGAACCCACAGACATATGGAACCATATGACTTTCTTTTTCTTTCTTTTAGAATCTTTGTTAATTGTATAGTGACTACCAACTGATTTCTTGATCAAATTATACAAGAAGTTAAAAAAAAGAAACTTCAGCTGCTATCAGATTGTATTGCAGTAGTGACTATAAGTGGCAAAACTATAAAAGGCTTATTTTTTATTGATACCATTTCTATCATATAATTCTAATTGTGTTGTCACGGATGAGTAAAATGTTCTAAAATATAATCAAATGTTTATGCTAATAATAACAATCCCAAATATGCCTCTAGCACATAAAACACAGAAGTTAAAATCCTAAATTTTAAAAACATAAATTTGCCATATTTTCAAATATTTTGTAATGAAATGTTAATTCCAAAAAGAAATTAACTGTGATAAATATACACATATATACTCATATATATAATCTTATATATTAGTACGTGTGTGTGTATGTTTATATTCAATGTTATAAAAATAAAATTGGAATATAAAGATAATGTATAGGCATATTCTAATTCTTAGAGCTCCATAATTTATACATCACGGGCCTTGATAGACAAGAGCCCCCCCCTTTTCTCTGAGAATTCTTTTTATTATCTCCAGAATTGCCACTCAGTGTTTAAGACTTCTTTAGTTAAAGTCAGTTTTTAGTTAACTTTATAAGAATATCTGTATTTCCCTGGTATCAAAAATAGCTCTCAAGATGAGCAGTGAAAATATACAATCATCCAAAACTTAATAGTCCCTGAGTCAGCATTACATGGATTAAGTGATTCAGAGAATATACATACACAAAAAGAAACCTAAAGATAATAATGCAATGTTTTGTGAATCTCTTTAGCAACCATCTGTGGTAGGCAGAATAATGACCCTCTTTAAAGATATTTATTTCCTAATCCTGGTAACCTGTGTATATGTTACCTTACATGGCAACAAGACTCCAGAAATGGGATTATGCTAAGGACCTTGAATTGGGGAAATTATCTTGAATGACTTACAGGCTTTGGAGGTGGCAGAAGGGAGTCATGAGCAAAGAAATGTAGGTATCCTCTAGAAGCTGGATAGAGCAAGGAAATAAATTCTCCCCTAAAACTTCCAGAAATAAGTGCAGCCATGCTGACCCTTTGATTTTAGTCTGACAGGAGACCTGCCGGACTCCTGACATCCAGAGCTGTAAAACAATACACATCTGTGTTGTTTTAAACCACTAAATTTGTAGTAATTTTTTATGGCAACAATAGAAAATCAATATACCATCCGCCCTAGGTCACTGGGCAAACAAATCCTTATTACACGCTTCATTCTAGCCTATCACTTTTATCTACAGAGTATGCAACCATGGTTATAGTACATTATTAACACATGGGTTACATATACAAAACCAAAAACTAGATACACAGCTGTTGACTTTTATTTTTTTAAGAACTTCAGAAGAACTTACCAAGAACCTTAACATATAAATGTTTTCACAAGTCACCCTGTTTTCCTTAATTATCTTTGTGTATCAATTGACCAACTCTATGCAACCACGTTCCTTAATGGTAAGTTGAATTTAGTACCTCTGCCCTGTATGGCAACCTCAATAATCTCTAACCCCATCATTCTTGATTTTTTATTTTTCAGTTTTCAAATATGGCAGAAATAATTATTTAAAAATGACAGATGCAATGCCAGAAAATAAAAGACAGCATACTGAACCTTAAATCCAAAACTTGTTTCATATCTTCCTGGTCCTTCCAGCTGACCACTCATCTCTGCATTGTAGGAAATGAAAAAATATGCTCAGTTCTCATTTCAAGACTTTTTTCCTTGGTTTAGTGCTTTTACAGAAAGCCCTCATGTGTCTATTTAAGCTCTGGAATATCACTATATCTATCAGGAAATCATATTGACCCAGTATAACCGAGTCTTACATAAGTAGACATTTTTCTCTACTTCACATAAAAATCCAGAAGTAAAAAATCCAGGGATTGTGTTTCATTATGTTCTACAAATCCTCAGAGATGTAGACTCTTCTAGATTGTCCCACCAATCCTGTGGTATGGTTTTAAATAGCCTGGCGCACAGTAGTGAAACAGGTTCCACTATGACATCCACACTGCAGGCAACAGGATAGAGTAAGGACTAAAGAGTAAAAGAGACAAAACTTGTGCAGAAATTCCCACATGGCGCTCTACTTACATTCCATTATTCAGAACCCAGTCATATGGCCATACCTAGTTGAATGGGATTATGGAAAATCTATCTCTATCCTAGATAAATATGCCCAGCTAAAGACTGGGATTTTCATTACCATGGGAAAAGGAAGGAACAGATATGGGAGAAGGCTACCAGTTTTTGCCACATTGTGCTTAGAGAAAGATAGATAGATGATAGATAGGTTTATAGACAATCAAAATTATTCTCATAAAAAATCTTATATGAGATAAAATACTACTTTCTCTATTTTATCATTGAGAATACACAAGCACATAGATGTTGAAATACACATTGAAGATTACATAGCTTGGAGATAATAGACTAGAATTTGAATCCACTTTTGCTTGAATCAATAGTCTGTCTTCAAACAATAAGTGGTACTATAACAACTTATAATGATCTAAACAGTTAAATTGACACTATTTCCGATTATTTTATTTTAATAGATGCAGGTTTGTTTTAAATTCTATTTGCAGATTACTTTACAATCCTTTATTACTTTCAGATACCTAAGTTTTTTATTAATCCCTTAGAATAACTTTTGGTACAAAAACATATTTAAAATAACAATTAAATATACAACTTAAAGAAAAATTATATTATTTGCTTTAAAAATAAATAGATCTGTAAACTGAACCCATATAATTGACCCTTTTTGAATTCATTTGAAGTATAAACAAGCATAATTGACAAATTCAGCATATTAAAGATTATATGTCACCACTGCTATACTTTTCAAATAATTTTATTTTCATATATATTAGTAACAAATGCATACAGTATATTACTTTTCCATAAATAATTATTATAAATTCTAAAAAAGCAAAAGAATAAGTTAACCTTAAATAATACTTAGCTGATAAACAAACAAATAAAAACTGTCTACAACCTCAACATTAAACAGTGGAAATACCATAGAAGTGTTTTTTTATTTCTTCCAAGATGTTTACAAAAACCAATGCTTCCAAATGAAGTACTATTTTAAACAAATACCCTATATATGTCTCACTATCTAATCACTTTATTTGGTCTATCAACATGGAGATAAAGCTTTAAAAATCAATTAGGACTGGAATATGACATACTTCCAGGTAAAGAGAAGATTTTTAGGGTATAAATCTTGAAGAAATTGATGTACCGAAAATCACTTGACACATTTTTCTCTAAATGAGATTTCCGTAAAATTTCTGAGACAAGGGATGATTGTCTCAAATATTTTAGTAGGTATCTGTAGACATGTAGTTTATTATGTGTGTTTCTTGAATATTCAAATATAAGCAGTCCCAAGAACTAGTGAAGTGCAAAAATATAAAAACTAAAAATCACTAATAAAAAAGTAAAATTATAAAATTAATATGAAAAATGTGTGAAACACTTATGAAAATATCTAATGCAAATGCCCAGTGAGTTGTTTCTAGTTAAGAAAAAAGATAATATATATACTTTATCAAAACTATAATATACTGTTTTTGATAAGTTTTGAAATCGTTTTACTAAAAATTACTGTCTACTGTACATATTCTAATCAATGTATTTTGCAGTGAAAACAAGTAAAATATTGAAGAGCCTTTTCCTCAGCAAACATATTATATATACACAGAAAATATCTTAACAATAAATAATCTAGCATATATATGAATAATACGAGATGTCAAGAAGCTGGATAAAGCTTAGATGAAATTATCTTTTTGCTTAAATACATAGAATGTTCTCTAAACTATGTTGGGTCAAAGTCAAAGGATATGCAATGTTGAATATGTGAATTTTAACTTTATCATGTTCTGTATTCATGTAGAGTTACTCCCTGCAATTACAATTCTAATTTTTCAAGAATTTTCAAATAAGGTTTTGAAAACTAACAGAAATAAAGGAGTAGATTGGGGTGAAGATAGAGGGTTTGTACTTTAAAAGTCACTTTCTCCAAACTTCTAATGTCTTCCAATCTCCTTACCTACTGAGGAGATCTGTTGATTAACAGAAAGGTATACATATATTACTGGCTCATGTACCTTAACTTTATTTCTCTTAAATGTATTTCTATATTTTCACTTTACATTATACATATTTATGTCTCATTTACACACTAAAATGTATAATCATTATAGAAGTAATTACTACATTTTATATCCAAATTTATATCTTATAATTTGCTCTATCTATTTTGGATCACAGAAGACTGGCTAAATGGTTTATATATACCACAGTCATTTAGGACTTCACCTACAAACTAAGCAAATAATATAGCATCACTCTGCAACCTAAGTCCTTTTGTAATAATTGTTTCCATTAATTATTATCTTCTATGTGTCAACTACTCCATTAGGTACATTTTACATAAACTAATACTCAAGAAAACACTGAAAGTTAAGTAATTGCCCAAGATGACATGGCTAGTAAACAGGAGAAATCCTTTCAGATTTCACAATACATCTACTTTTCTATATTTGATACATAGTATGTGTTAATTGCAAACAAAATTTTCTTTTGCAGAATATATATAATTTAATTACATTAAATGAGTTATTTAAAGGATAAAGTTGTATTTCAGTAAATGAAAATTCATTAAAATAACAGTGATCCTGACAATGATTATAACAAATTTGGTAAAATGCATTTATAATATTTTTTACTTTTAAACTGATTCAATGCACACTTCATACAAACAGGGAAACTATTATACATGAAGACTATAGATCCGTAAACTAACAGAGACAGACTCTGTGTCACATTGAAGCCAAAGAAGAATCAACACTACTGAAGGCTTTTAGAAAATGATTGCTTGCATCTGTAGGCAGTTTATCTTTATGCCAAGTTTCTCAACTCCTTTTGTTTACTAAGAGTACATTTGAAAATTAAACAACTTGAGCACCAGAGTTTGTGACATACAGCAGCACTTTGACATTCTTTGGGTTTCACAAAAAAAACGGTTATCTGCAACTTAGTAAACACAATAGCATGAAATCATATTTTACTGGTTTATTTAATAATCTTGCTGTCAATTTCAAAAAAAAAAAAAAATACAAAGCCAGAAGCTTGCTGTTTCAGTTTTCATAAGTAGAGAACAGCAAGTTAATATGATGACATCGAAGAACATTTTCTATTTAGTCTTTACTATTTCCTTTTTCTTATTTCATGATAATTTGAAATTAAGTTGGCAATGATAATATCAGGAAAATAGTTTATTATCATCCTAAATTATTACAGAGGAATCATTTATCCCTTCTTCCATTCATCACATGTTCACTAGGCGCTTTCTATGTTTCAACTATTAGAAAAAAAAAAAAAAACTTTCTTGTTAAGAAGGTTACATAGGAGCTATAAATGGAGTTAAATATGTAGGAACTGGGATTGGATGAGACAGCCCATAGAAAATGTATGGACAGTGGTTCTTAACTTTGGTTGCATGTCCATTTTCTGGAGCTTTTGCAACTACACTTCCTGAAGCCCCGTTCAAGAGTTAATAAAACATCTCTCAGAATAAGGGTCAAGCAAGTCATATGAAAAATTTTATAGAGGATAATGTTTTCAGCAAATGTTAAGGTTTACTGAGTAGAGAAAAACAAACAAAAAAGAGATCAGTACTCTTCAAAACACCAGTATTTAAGTGGGTGATTGAATAATGAGCAGTCACAAGACTGGGAAGAACAATCAATTGGGAGAAAAACCACTTGGAAAATAAGAATATCAAAAATTTCAAGAATGAAAAAGGTAAAAAATATTATATTTTTAGAGAGTCCAAGAATTGTGAGAATTACACATAGGCTAAGGGAATTGTAATCTCTAAAATAACTGATAGCATTTTCAGTGAAATCATTGGGGGAAAATTCTGGACTGAGGAAAAAACAATGAATGGGAAGCATGTAGGAAATTCACAAGAAAACTTCAATTTTCTATGACACTCATGACTATTAAAACAATGTGTAAGAGTAAGGCAGTGTCAATTTCCTGACTTAATCCCAGTGTCATGGTGGGTAAGGACCAAATACCTCAGAGCAATCTATGCATATCTCTATCATCAGCCTTATCCCTTCTCATATTGGCTCTTTCTTTATGTAACTGTTTCATCCATATATCACAGTGGTTGGAAAACAATAGCCACCTAATAAATAATGATAAAACTAAGAAGAAACAAAGGCCTACGTGGAAAGTTTAATAAACACAGAACAGTGGGGAGGTGGTAGATGATGCAAGATAAGATGTGATTTAAAAATTGATTTCAAATATGAGAAATTGCAAAACTTACAGAATTTGAGGTAGCAGCAGTTTAATAAATTCAACCTAAGCAAAACTGTGAAGTGAATTAAATTTGTCTTTTTTACCTTCCTCCAACTTAGTGATTCCATAAAAGCTACTACTGGTGAGTACATTAGGCTGGTTCTTGATTTCTCTGTTATCCTAGTGGGGCCTGCTCTTTCAAAGTAATATCCAGGATTCTGGAATTATTTTACGTGCTTCCACTTGTACTTAAAAACTCAGACATGGTAGTCCCAGATTTTAATCCCAGTTCTAATTTTTACTGGCTATATGACTTTGGACCTATTAACTTTTCTAAACCCTCATATATGTAATGGTGATAAGAGTGGTAACCTATTTTACAAGATTACTCTGAGGGTCAACCAAGTGTCTTAGTGTCTGAGCATAGTTTAAGTGTTCAAGTAATTATACTTAAAATATGTTGTATACAAATAACTATACCTATATAAACTTAGAATACCCATTAAAACATAACTATCTTGATTCCTCTTTTTTCAGGGTTTTCTACAGGATAGTGCTGTCATCAATTTGTCAGTCCAGATGTCGTGACAAAGTTGTTACCTATCCCAGAGGTATTTAGACTTTAAAAGCAGATGACACTTAAATCCAAAATGTGATTTTTAAAAAAATTAATTTTAGACACAGATGAAGATCCTTTGGAGATGTATTGAGGAAGAAGAGTTGTTTGTTCAGCTACCCCTGAAATCATATACATACGTAGATGCTTAGTAAAGACTTAATAATGAGGACTACCATCCATTATGGGTAGAATAAATCATGGTTTTAAACTTACCAACTAGAACATGGTAGAGATACATATTCTTTAAAAGAAGAAATGTGGAACAAGAGAACATTATTATTTTAACTTCATAACGGAGCTCTTTTTTCCATCATTTTGTTTTGGGATGCTTGAGCTTCTTCTCCCTTGCCCAGAAAAAGGGAAGGGGTGTGTGTGTGTGTGTGTGTGTGACAGGGAGAGACAGAGCCTGAATGTACCTTGTGAGAAGGTGGAAAATGTTCTTTTGAGGAAGTGAGACAGATCGTAAAACTTGGGCACCTCTTATTCCTCTCACAAACTGTAGAGGTGGGGAGGGGATGGTGAGTGAGAGAGCTAGGGAGGACAAAGAGGTGTTGTGGATTTCTAGTAAAGCCATTTCTACTAAATGGTCACACATTCCACAGGACAGGTTCTTGTACAACAGTAAGTCACAGTCTGGAATTCCCTCACTGTTCCCTTTTTAAGGAAAGACTAATTGTACCTTACTCCCAAAGTTAAAACAAAGGTGACGAAGACAATGTATTGTATAAAGGGCAATATGAATTTAAAATCTCAATAATATCGGTCAAGGATATTGAATAGACTATTGTATTCTAAAATTAGCATATCCTTGACAAACCAACAAATTATATGAAGTGTTTGTTTTGCCTAGATTTTCTATAAACACTTCTTGCATCTTTTTTGAAAAAGGGACGATTATAAGATAGGATGTTCATCTTTATATAATCTGTGCATAACAAAAAATGTGGACCATAATTGGCACATGAAATACATTTGCTGAATGAATGATAGAAAAGTTTTAAGTATGTAAAGTGATACCTGGAACATGATAAATGTTCCCTCCTAGTCTTTTTCTTTGTCTCTGTTTTGTAATCATGTGTATATATATATATATATATATATATATATATATACATATATTAATATAAAGTTATTCTTTTCATATGGTATTTATCATTTCACCCACTTTGAAAGTGAGGCAACTGAGGCACACAGATATTTAATAATTTGGTAAAACACACATGTAATGAATGTTGGAACTAATATTTCAACCAAGAAATTGGATTCTAGGGGATACAATTTAATCAGTGTATTTTATGTTAATAAATCCACTTATTTATGGTGAAATGAGCTTTTGAATTTATGTGGAGCGACCCATATTAAGCATTACAGAGAGGTCCATTTCCAGTAGTTTTAACGTTGCTTGCTACTATCTGAATACCACTCAAAGATCACATAGGAAATAAACTTATAGAAATTGATTTAGGTCATGCCTTAAGAATTTTCCTTCCCCATTTACTGAGGGTGTGGGAAGAATGTCCAGGGACGGTATGTATTTACTTCTTATTCAAATAACCCACATTTACACAATCATTCTATATTGAAATACGTTGCATAACTTATTGTTTGCGTAAATAGAAATCTCTAGTGCTAAAGCTTTTTAAACACAAAAGGAATTTCTGAATGATAAATAAGCAGAGGTTTTATTTGTAGTCACTTGCTGTGTTACATAAAGTAAAACTATAATCTGCAATCACAACTATTTGCCTTAGCATAGTTTTTTCTCTTTCAAAATTTATTTTGATACGGCAATTTCCTTACAAAGTACCTAGTTATCACATTAAAAATATGATGTGTTGTAATATAATCTTCATAAATAATTTTTTAACTTCAGGATGCTTTCTACCATTTATTTACTTAACACCCTCACTATTGCATGATACAAATAAACATGCAAGCTTTACATTTACTCAAGCACCCATGGTTTGGCACTTAATCTGAATTAGAATCACTGCACTTTCTCTCTATGTCTTAAAATATAATTTTTGATTTTGAGGATACATTCATTAGACGAAGAAGCACATTTTAAAACACTATCACCTATCCATATAAGTAATAAATAGTACCTAAACATTGCTCATTTGTCATTGTGGATTTTATAGACACAGAAACATTTACAAGCTTGTCCATGTATAGATTTTATTCTATATATTTTTCTCTGTTAAAGAATATAATTCATTCTTTTAACAAATGTTTATTGAGCATTTGTGCCAAGCTAGAGAAAGACTATCAATGATTCAGACCCACCAGCTGTAAGGGAGGTCTGATAATACCACCAGGTAACTACAGAGACTGGCAGAGATGAGAGCTAAGGTGAGGATAATTTAGATTGGATAAGGGTATGATGAGTATAACTTGTGGCCCTGAGACCAAATGCAAAGATGGGACTGTTCTTTTCTTAACCCCACTCTTAGAAGTTTACTGTCAGACATGTAGATGCTCAGCTCAAATCCTTTTACAAGAGAGAACTTGATGTCCATCTTCAAAGAACATAGTTAGCTATTGTTATCTTTCAGAGTCCACCTTGGATTTTAAGCCAGTCATGTTCTTCTTGGGGTAGACTCCAGCCAATGACTGAGAAGGCAGTGGTAGGTTTACTTAGCCATTTCTACCTTCTTTGGTGCTCCTCTAGTAGGAACTCTTCCTTCATATCGCAAGATTTTGTCAGGTCTCTATAGCAGTCTGACAGCAACCCCTGCCCAGTCACATGTCATTCTTCATCTTTCTCAGGTATTATTCCTCAGGAAACCTTCCAGAGTCCTAACTCCATCTCAGCATCTGCTTCTGAGTCTAATGGACAGAGGCAATTATTCTATCCAATATTGGTTCTACACATAGAAAGGACCCACCCACCAATTAGAACTCCCTCAAACGATATAATGACATTAAGATTTTATATAACCACTAACAATCATATCTTCTCCAATAGAAGATATATAATAGAGCAGATAATCTTCTCACTTTGTAAAAGCCTAGTTCTGGACAAAACTGTCTGCATTTGCTTCTCCCAAATCATCAGACCTATATATATGTATGAAAAAGTAACTCTTCTCTCAGGCAGAGAGCTAAAATTCCTATGGTTTATATCTTAGTATTGCATAATAGAATAAAGGATCAGGAAATAATACTCTGAGCTCTAAATCTAATTTTATACGAATATATATATATATACAGATATGATTCTAGAACACTAATTTTGACAAATGTGTACTACAATATGGCGATGAGAATATGGTATAAACAGAACAAATTAGAAATTCAATCATTGTATTATGATCCCATAATACTCTAGTGAGTGATGGGAAGAATCCCCAAACTTTCTTCCATAGCATATTTCTAAGCTACTATAACTCAAATTCCCAGAAAAACTGTAGAGTTTAGATTAGAAAAGTAGCATGGAAAAAAGCTTAGGCATTCTTCCTTTCTCTACCTATTTCTTTCACTCTACTCCATTTCCTTGCAGAGGACATTTGAATTTCTTCTCCCGATGGCTTACTGCAGTTGTGAGGGTAAAGTCTTGGAAGCTACCTTCTCCTTCTCCTCACATTTATTTTGGCTGGAGACAGTCACTGATGGGGAGCTCACAGATTATATACCCTCCCCTTCTCCCTGCCCTTATTTGGTAGCTGACAGAAGGGACAATAATCCCATGTTGGTGCCTATCATAAGCTTCATGCTTGTAGCACGTAGAAAATTCAGAAGGCAGCTAAATTGTACTAATATTACAACTTGAACTCAGAGAATAAAGAAATGTCCACAGGGCTTCCCTGGTGGCGCAGTGGTTGAGAGTCCGCCTGCCGATGCAGGGGACCGGGTTCGTGCCCCGGTCCGGGAAGATCCCACATGCCGCGGAGCGGCTGGGCCCGTGTGCCATGGCCGCTCAGCCTGCGCGTCCGGAGTCTGTGCTCCGCAACGGGAGAGGCCACAACAGTGAGAGGCCCGCGTACCGCAAAAAAATAAAAAATAAATAAATGTCCACAGTTAATTTTAATTTCCCGTGTGTCTTTCAAACTGATTTTTTGTTAATCTTGGGGACAGAAAATCCTCCTTGGATGAGAAGAACATAAGTGAACTGACAAGACCACACAAACAGAAGGAATCTCAGGAGCTCCTCCTCCAAAAAACCCTTTATTTGAACCTATTTTCTTTGAAACAAGACCAAGCCAAGTCACAACCATGACTGCAGAGCGGAGGAACTGGGAATACCATGTCCTAATATTTTCTCTTTTAACTCCGCGTCATAGACTGTGAAAAAGAAAAGTGGTTCTGACCATTACCTGATTATTTTAGAAAATGAAGTGAGGTGGTATTCGCGCTATTAATTCAGTGTGGTTTTTGTTCATTTGTTTAATATTGATAGCACTTTATAAATCACTCCTTCATTGTTTTGTCATCACTGACTTTAATGCTTTTTAGGACACTATTTTTTAACCATCAATAGAGTTTAATCTCACTTATTCGAGACAGCCATTTATGTGTTTTGTTCTGCTACAGGGATACTTAAATTCTTAATTATTTTATCAAAATCTTAATGTCAGGCCTAACATAATCCCAAATTAATGTAACCTATGGCCTAGATGGCATGATAAACAGGGAGATTTAAACAAGTAAGTGTAATTGAAGCTCTAATCTCCCTTACTGATTTAATACTTGGAAAGGAATACGTCATTCAACAGGAAAACAAAAATCAGGAGTTCTCTCACAAAATACTCCTTGGAAATGCAATTATTCCTCAGAAGCAAATATAGAAAAAAAGAAAAAGTGAGCATGGTTTCTTTCTGAAGACTGTGTATCAGGTACCTGGGTACTATGTTGCAGTGTTTTCATCAGATAACTAAAATGCATATGAATTTGCAAGGGACCCCATAACCTCAGTGTCAGAAGAGTCACAGAGACAAGGCTTTATTCCTGAATTTTTCCTGGTACTTTATTGCCAAGATCAAAATGATATTCCACAGGTGCCTCTTTTTGCCATTATAGCTGCATATAGCCTTTGGCAGGTCTCTGTGGAATCTTGGTCCTTGTGTTTCACAATGGAATACTACATTTAAATGTCAGCTCTGATGCTTAGTCAGACTTCTTCGAAACAAGTTCTTTTATTGCCATAAGGTGAATGAACACACAAGATTCCCTTTAATGGAAGTGGCATGGGTAGATTAAGGCAAAGCCCAACATCATGACAGTTTTATTTATGAAACTCTGGCTGCTTTACTAGAGAAAGTCTGGGGAAAAGAGCAATTCCTCACTAACAGATAAGGGGCACTAAGAAAATCCTGGAAGTTCATCTCTTAGGTGGTACTGTCTTTAGACATTAGAGCTGGGAGCGATTTACAGATTGGCTTTTCAACTTTTACTGTCAAAGGCAATAGTCTGTTTCAATTGATCCATACATGGCCTCAGATGAATCTTTACAAAAGAGGATTAAGGGACCTAATCTCACTGTGCAGAATCAATGGCATTAAAAGTACATGTATTTGACATTTTTCAGGGGTCCAGCACTAAAAATAGTCATGTACCAGTCTGGCCACTGGTGTTCTAATGATTAGAGCCTCAAGTCAAAGTTTGTACAGGCCGATTTCCTGGTATAACAAATGTCTGACAAATTAAAATGAAAATCCTAATGATCTCTGAAAATACACATCATATCTCAGGTAAATATTCATAACAAAAAATGCTGTAGATGTCCCCTCAAGGCAGATGGCGGAAACCAAAGAGGCAGGAAATGGGTAAATAAACTTGTTAGTGATTGTGAGGGAAGTCTGCCTTAAAGTGTGCATGGTTCTCTGAAATCCCATTGAGTTCTCAAAGCCAAATGATTGGGAGTAGATTTTACCTTCCATGCCTAAAGGATTTGACCTCCTCTCCACAAGCAGGTAAAAGACCTTCAGCCACACCTTAATCATCAGGACACAATTTATATTTTTAACAGAATTTGGTTTTTGCATAAAGTATGCATTAATTTCTTGGAAGCCATCCAAACAATAACGTTATATCATAAAGATATATATTGACATGGATTGGATGGCTCAAGTATAAGTTCCTGTGGGAAACAGTCAACTCTGCCCCAGGGGTAAACCAGGCACCCTGAGACTCCATCTGCAACCCTTCTACTCTGACTCAAGATGCCTAACGAATCAAGATTTTGCTTTTCTACTTGGTCAGGCTTTCCCACAATCTGACTGCAATTCTATTTTGGGTAAAAAAAAAAAAACACAAAAAACCCCACAGGAATAATGAAACTTGCTTTTACAGGTTTAGGAAACTGAAAAGTGATATTTCAAAATGAATCATGAAATATAAGTCACATGAATATGCAGGACAAATTAGTAATAGGTATGAATTAGAGATTCAAGACCAAAATTGTGTCTCCACTTCTACGGTAATATTTTATGGAGCAAAATAGGAAGATAATCAACTGTACAAAAATCGTGACTACCCCTAATCTACTATGGGGTAGATTTAACAATTCAGCTTAAGATTACTGACATTTTTTCATTATATAGTCTATTAAAGTATCTGACTTTAGTGGATCAATAGATCTAACTTTGGACTCCTGTGCTAAGAATAAAAAGTGATCGGTCAATTCTAATGTTGAATAAAAACAATTATGTCTATAAATATAATTAAGTCCACTAACAGTATTATCAGTTCCTTGTAAGGGCTAAAATCTCTGAAGCTATGAACCCTCTAACCACTGGCTAAAGAAAAAATGGTTCATCCCAGAAAGAGTATATAGAATATGGAGTAAAACCTAAAAGGACATGGTTTTCAACTGTGATATGGCATGGAAATCATTTTAATCTGTATTAAATTAAAATGAAGCAATTTTGTCTGGAAATCTTTTCTACAATATTACATGAAGGAGAGTATGTAACCTTTTAAGTGAAATTAAACTTACTTATGAAAAAAAAAATAGTAAGCCATCTAAGACTTCTCTCTAAATGGCAGCAGTAAAACTGCACATGCCTGGAAGCGTTGGCCCCTTGTCTTCATCTGGTTGAGTGTTGCTATTTTATTAGTGGTATGTTGTTGCCAAGCCAGATGGGCACCAAATCCTGTTCGACTGTATTTTGAAAGACAGACAATGAAAGTTTTTGTGTGTTTTTTTTTAATGCTTCAAAGCAGTATTTCTTAGTGAGTGTGTGCTGAAGTCTTTGAAAGGATAATTTTTTACTGTCACATATGTATTGCATGATGTTTCACACCTCTGTTATCTACCCATTAAATTGGTAGCTGGTTTTCAGTTTTTAAGAAAAAAAAAAGTAAGGCCTCCAAACATTTCCAAATGTCTCTAGGAGGGCTGAGAACCTCTTTACAAAGGATTGTGCCCATCTGTTCCCAATGAATGAAAAATCTTTAGGGTGAAATGGGCCATGTGACCCTTGGAGAACCCAGTCTTACAGTTAAGATATTTTGGCCATTTTCCATCTGAGTATTTTTTGTTCATCTGGGAAAATTTGGACTTGAAAAAAATATAATTGGGACAGAATTGTATAGAAGGCATAGGCCATTTGATTCCTAAAGGATGGGGGAGAATTGTTGTGAGGAGTAGTTCTTTTCCACACTTCATAGTTTGTCATACAACATATGCTGCTGCCCTGAGAGACTACAGAGAAGCAGCCTCACACAACCGGGAACTAGAACAAACATATTTGGGCACCACCATCACCACTGTCAACCACTTCACAGTTAAAGAAAGAGGCAGATCACCTCATATGGTCTTGAGTAGGTGTTGACCATCTTTTTTCTTTAAAAGGATAGATACTAAGTATTTTAGGCTTTGTGGGAAAAACCTCTGTGACAACAACTCAGCTGTGCCATTGTAGTGCCAAGCAGCCACAGGTGGATGTTATGGCTGGTTTCCAACAAAAATTTATTTATGGACATTGACATTTGAACTGTATATATTTTTCACATCACAAAATACTATAATTTTTCGATGACTTTAAAAATAGAGATGCCGGGCTTCCCTGGTGGCGCAGTGGTTGAGAGTCCACCTGCCGATGCAGGGGACACGGGTTCGTGCCCCGGTCCGGGAAGATCCCACATGCCGCGGAGCAGCTGGGCCTGTGAGCCATGGCCGCTAAGCCTGCACGTCCAGAGCCTGTGCTCCGCAACGGGAGAGGCCACAACAGTGAGAGGCCCGCGTACCGCAAAAAAAAAAAAAAATAGAGATGCCATTCTTCATTCACTGGTGTGATTTTACAAAAAGAGACAACAAGCCAGATAAGTCCCTTGAGCCAGTTTGGTGACATCTGACCTTCAATAAAAAATGAGGGAAACTTTGTGGGCAAAGCAATCTGTGTTTTGATGCTGGGAATCCTAAATTAACGCACTTAGAAAAATATACAGCTGTTATAGTATCCAGGAAAGAAAAAAGGTGTCTCATCAGTGTTTTGTCCAAAAATTCAGGTGACATATCATGGTGTAAAGGATTAATTTTAAGTTAAATATTATGTTGTATTTGTTAACTAAAACCACCATTAATGAAAACAGCTTCTCTTGCGATCGTTTAGTCTTTTCAATTTAATTTTAAAAATATTTATAATTTTTTCTTAAAGAATAGCTAAGTTTAAAAAGTCTACTTCAAAACTGTAGGAATTATGACACTGAGACCAACTCTAAAGAGATTAAGAAAATATATGAGCGAGAGAGAAAAGGACACAGAGAGATAATAAACACACACATACACACACACAAACATACACAGGCACAAACACACATAAAGAGGGGGAGAAAGAGGAAAAAAACCCAAATGTGGCAAAATAAAAATGGTGAGTCAGGTCACATGAGAGCTCTCTGTACTAATCTTGCTGCATTTCCATAAGCTTGAAATGATTTTAACATAAAAATTTTCTAAAAATAGCTATGGTCGTTTTGGCTGGTTTTCCTCTTATTCTTTTCTATAGTCATTCATTGGATATTGTCAACTTTGAGCTAAAATGTCCATCATTATGCCAAAAATTACTAGGGATTTCTGTTGTTTTTTAACTTTTTTTTTTTTTTTTTTCGGTACGCGGGCCTCTCACTGCCGTGGCCTCTCCCGCCGCGGAGCACAGGCTCCAGATGCGAAGGCCCAGCAGCCATGGGTCACGGGCCCAATCGCTCCGGGACACGTGGGATCCTCCCAGACCAGGGCATGAACCTGCGTCCCCCGCATCGGCAGGCGGACTCTCAACCACTGCGCCACCAGGGAAGCCCTTAACCTCATTTTAATCTCTTCTTTTAACCTCTATTTCTGACGAATTCTCTTTAAATACTGCATTCAGGTGAAGTGCCCATTTGAATACCTAGCTCTTCACACACACTAGACCCCACTACCAACCAAACTTACCTTCCTGCTCATAAATGCATCATATCATTTCCCATCATTTCTCTCACGTTTTCCCTTCTCCTAGAATACATTCTTCCTAACATCCTTTTGACCTAAATATTTCTTACCTATATAATCAGGCTCAGTTTGAATTCTAACACTTAAATGAAGCCTGTCATTAAATTCAAAGACTATTTTTAAAAAGAAAGATTATGACTCTCATTCAAATATAAAATGACTACAGAGCCTAAAATGAATTTGCTAATACAAATATAAATTCAAAAGACAATAATCAATTGCAAATATACAAGACAAAGTCAATTTCCTTCATCAGGAGTTATCTGTATTGTTGTCAATTCTCTATGACTTGTAGTATTGTAATATATCTCAAAGACAGTGAACATTTCATACCCTGTGGAATCAGATAACCCAGACTATTGAGCTAAGCAGAATATCCAGTAATCTACTTCTGTATGTGCTCATTTCAAGGTCTTTTACCATTTTTCTCAACACTGAGGACTTACTTCTGACTTTCTTCCCTTCTTTTAAAAAGGTAGCTATAGCACTTACAACACTTGTGGTAGATTCCCTTAATACCTCAAGTGTGCTCAAGGGCCGGCAGCGGTAGCATTATAGCATCATTCGGGAGATTGCTAGAAACACACAATCTCAGGCCTTATCCCAGACTTCCTGATTCAAAAACTGTATTTTAACAAGAATCCCAGGTGATTTATATGCACGTTAAAGGTCTCCAAAGGACTGGTCCAGAATACATAAATTAACGCAAGTATAAACGCTTGTATCATTCACTATTTTGGTACTCTGTCTTAATACGTTACTTTATTTCCAAACTTTTTAGGATGCGCCTTTAAAGAAATGAAGGAATTGAGTAAAATAATCAAAAATAAACTTCTTAAAGGCCTTTAAAACTTAGCTGTTAGCTGATGCTTGCAAAGATATGCAAATCAGAGCTGAGTTCATATTGTACTGGAAAAAACATCAGAACTACTGAAATATTTTCTTTTATTCCTTCAAAGGTTTAAAGAATATGCTACAGCACACTTTTATAGGTAAATAAAAGACTAGTATCTGATATTAAGGGAAGACTGACCAAGTAGGTAATTTGCTAATTAAAATTCTCAGAGTAGAAAGCATGTCTGCTTTACTTAATCTATGTGATATTCTCAAAACTCCTGTGTTCCTGAAGATATCAAGCAGTTTTGATATCCCAGTCTTGGTAATTGTGAATTGGGTCAGTTCAACACATGAGCAAAATGTAGTTTAAAAAGAGATTAACAAAGCAAAAGGAAATTCCTAGACACACCTATGGTTTTTTTTTTTTTAGTTTCTTATTAGGCTTAGGTACAATATTATTAAGTTAATTATATGAAAAACTGTATTATAGGGGAAAATATGCAACATTTTTCACACAGTAACACATTATAATGTGGTTTATTTTTATTAAGTAAATCTTACTACGAGAAATGATTAAATTTATTTTAGCGTATCGTTTCACCTAAACTTTCCCTCTTATGTCAATTAGTATTAAAGCTGTTTTATTTTAAAATTTATGTCTTTTTTCAAAAATCTCATAATTTATTTTTATTATAACTTGTTATTTTTAAGTGGCAGTTCACAAGTTTGATTAGTTAGATCTATGGAGAACAGCATTTTAAAAGTTCAAATTTTGAAATGTAAGGTTCCTTTCTACTTCTTCCTTGTTGCTAAAGGGAAAGGGATCCACTTTAAATGCAAGAACAATGTTGTTAATTGTTCAGTATTCAACAGCCAGCTGTCAATCTCTACAGAAGCTGGTTTCCCAACACTCCTTTAATATGGAAGAACATATAGTGCTTAATATATACATAGTATTTTCCCTCCCTATGTAATCTTATAATAAATGAAAAACATCTTTCAGTATATAAATAATGGTGGAAGCTTAGATCAAAAGCCCTTAGATCAAAATTCCATGACGTGAGGCACTGTCTGCTTAAGTCCTTGAATTTCAATTAACATAAAATACATAGTTCTATAAATGTGTGTTGTATTAAAGTAAGCAACATAAATTAAAATCCCAAAAGTTAATCTTTAGAGATATTTTATACAGAAAAGGGAAAATTTCATCCAATCTCTCTCCAACTTTCATTCTTTTTTTGCACCAAAATGATGGAATCCATGGATGAATAAACAAACCAAACAATTGCAGTCACTAATAAGAACCTTCCAATTTTCAAAACTTTTAGTACTTATTTCTGAGCTGCATTGTTTTACATCCTACCCTTAGGGAAGATTTTTTCCAATTGTTTTCTTAGTTAAAGAACAGGCTTCTGCTAGTTTTAGCTTGCTATTGAGCAAGGAACCACCTCTCTTGTCCATTCTTGTCTTGGTGTCTCATTTTGTTTGACAGTTTGATTAGCCTAGCTTCCTGTTTTATAATATTCTGACTCACCAGGAGAGGAAAATGACTATCAAATCTTATGTCTTAAAAAGTTACTGTATAGGGCTTCCCTGGTGGCGCAGTGGTTGAGAGTCTGCCTGCCGATGCAGGGGACACGCGTTCGTGCCCCAGTCCGGGAAGATCCCACATGCCGCGGAGCGGCTGGGCCCGTGAGTCATGGCCACTGAGCCTGCGCGTCCGGAGCCTGTGCTCCGCAACTGGAGAGGCCACAACAGTGAGAGGCCCGCGTACCGCAAAAAAAAAAAAAAAAAAAGTTACTGTATAAATGTCCATTTCAAAAAAAAAAATTAGTTTAACTCTAAATATATTTAAAATTTTAACCTACAATTTCTAAAATCAGTGTTTTCTTAGGCTAGAGTAAAAAGCATATCCGATGATGATGATGATGTTGATGGTGATTTTTACCCATGGTGTTTAAGACACAGCTAAAAGATGTAGGGCCACTTGTGAAAGTACTCAAGAAAATATTGATATTTTACTTATAACATTTTTTTACTTAGTAATCTTATAAAGGCAAATAATTCCCAGGTTGAAAGCCCAATCTCTTTCCCTCATTTCTCTTTGCCAATCTTGTCTCACTAGTCAGGTTCCCTGATTCAATTATTTGTGCCTATCTCTCCATTCACTCAAAAACATATATCCAAATCAAGGTGGTTTATCAAACACAGGCACTGGGAGATACAAGACATTCACCATAGGGAGAGAAAGCAAGTTTAAAATTTATGTGATTTATAATGTGTTTTCACTGATTTCATTTTACACAACAGCTCTCTCTCTTTCTCTTTCTTTCTCCCTCCCTCTAATCTCCTCCCCCTCTTTTACCTCTCCAGGAGGAGGGAACATTTAGAATCTCTTGGTCAGTGCCCATTATAATTTTAAATATCAAGTTTCTTAAGTCTATAATTCTCCAACTACATCATACTGTACCCTTCTTCTTCCTTGATGGAAAGGTGGGAGCTACAGTATAAAGGATATAAACACATGTAACTTCATATGATAAGTTTATCTTTTAGATTTAACTTCAGATTCAATGTTTTTTTAAATAACGGGGGGAGAGGAATCACACTTCTTATGAAGGACATAAACACTTGAAAGGTGAATGTTAAAAAGTAAAATGGGGGCTTCCCTGGTGGCGCAGTGGTTGAGAATCTGCCTGCCAATGCAGGGGACACGGGTTCGAGCCCTGGTCTGGGAAGATCCCACATGCCGCAGAGCAACTGGGCCCGTGAGCCACAACTACTGAGCCTGCGCGTCTGGAGCTGACGCTCCGCAACAAGAGAGGCCGCGACAGTGAGAGGCCCGCGCACCGCGATGAAGAGTGGCCCCTGCTCGCTGCAACTAGAGAAAGCCCACGCACAGAAACGAAGACCCAACACAACCAAAAATAAATAAATAATTTAAATAAATAAATAAAATGATCCTAGGGTATGGTGTTCTGTAACAACATCATTAGCCTCGAGAAGAAGCAGAGCTGGGGAAACAATTGCACAGAAAAATAGTTATTTTGAAATACTAAATAGAAAGTCTAACTTTTTAAAACAAAACAAGTCTCTTTATTGTATCATAAAGGAAAGTGTTGTTTGTCTAAAGAACTCCATCTCCTGAGTACTATTATGACTTAAGCACAGAAACAGACTTGACTTCTACACTTGAATCTCACCCTTTTACTCTGCTATCTGAACTTGAAATTAGTATGTGTGTTGTTTTCATGGTCATCAGAACTAAACATTTCTTTTCCCTGGTAAAAATGATATTTGTTACAGAAAAGGTAATTTGAAAGAAATTTCCAATCTGCTCTAAGAGAAATTAAATTCCTATAAGAATGTGCACACAAGTTTTGGCCCTCATAATTTATAATCTGTTCTATTTTTCTTTTTGTCTCTTGAGGATCCATCTATTAACTTCTGTAACTTTAGATGGACTAGTTGAGAGGTTACCCTCTTCAGCTAAACACTATCACTGCTTATGTGCTTGAGCCATGATAATATTTGATTCAAGCACTGCAAACAGAAAAAGTGAACGAATTCAATGATGACACAAATACACTGCAAACTAAAAGATTTGAAAGCAAGTTGCTGTGTCCCACTGCAAATGTCTATTTGATATTATTAGCATTAAACTCTATAGCAAAAGAACATGGCAAATCTAAATATGCCTGCTATTAGTTTTTTTGGTTTTCTGGATATCAATTTTTATATCTCTAATTGGTTTTCAGAAAGACAACCATGTAAAGCCTTTCTTACTATGGTTCAGAAAATACCTTATTTCTGTCCCTTTGGCAGACATAAGATTTTAAGTTTGCAAATGCATGAGACATAGAAGAGTTTCAAATGGTGAACTTTTGTGCTTTGTACATGCTTATATTTTTGACATCAGTTACCTTCTATGCTTAGAAAAATGATTTAACTGAATTTTGCTATTAGGCAGCTTAGGAAAATACATTCACATACTTGTTAAATAATTAAGATACCTTCCTGTTTCAAGGGATTATTATACAGAATAGAGGATGTGCATAACACAAAGTTGGTTCTGGGGATAACACTAGTATATGAAGCATAATGATGACTAGGGGATCCAAAATTAAATATAACAGTAAATTAGAAAGGATTAAATACAATAAGTTTTGTTGAGAAATATCCCATATGTGTTTAGCACCTGTAGAAACGTAAACTTTAGGGATGCAAACAAATTATCTCAAAATTTTCTGTCACAACATTTGAAACACTATATGTAAAAAACAAAATTTAGTTAACTTCACTATATCTTTTAGCTCTTAAAGCAATCATATAAAGTGGATTGTAATGATGTAATTTTATAAAAGAGGAAAATTGGCTGAAGGAAGGTAAGAAGCATTCATAGGTGGCAGGGCCAACATTCAAACCCAGATCTTCCTGACTTTAAATTCCATGTATCTTTTTTCCCCATGGAATTTATATGAGATTATATGTATGTATGTGTATATACATATATATACATATATATATATATATATATATATATATATATATATAAAATCATGGGTATCCCAAGTCTTAGAGAAATGACTTTTCACCAAGGAGTAGAAGGGACAGACCCATGGTGAAGAGAGGATTTGAATGACCCTTGAAGGACCTATGGTATTCACAAAGAGATAGGGCAGACGTGTACTCCAGAAGAAAATAAAGAAAGCATAAGAGAAGTAAGGGATAAGCTAGCAGAAGGCAAACATCAAATGCTTGCTTCTCATAATAATCTCAAAACTTTCTGTTTATAAGACCAAACTGAATTTGTTTTCAGCAGTAAGGAAAAACATTTCCTTGTATTAATACTGTTCCAGCAGGAGAGGTCAACATTAAGATAGTTATGAGATTTGGATGTCAGTTTTAAGTGTGGTTTTCAATGCTTGGTTGGGATTACAGTACATCATGATTTAATAGTTTGAGATTTAGAGACACAGTAAGTCTATGTTTGATACAAGAGGATCATTGAACCTTAGGATTCAATATATCCTACAATACTTGCTATTTAAGAGCTCATGGGTCTTCTGGAAAGTTCCTGGACAAAAAAAAAAAATTGCCTCCCCTTATTTTTGTAAATAAAGTTTTATTAGAACACAGGCACACCTATTCATTTCTTATTATCTTTGGCTATTTTTGTGCTGCAAATGCAAAGGAATACAAAGGAAGTATAAGTTATAGGAGAACAAAACAATACACTTTCTTAAAAGCAAATACATGGGGTGGGGGATGGGGAAAAAAGGGAGCTCATACCAATAAATAGTGTTTCAACAAATATCAGAAATTTGAAAAGTACAGAAGTAGCTTGATTATGAACAAGCCATAGCCCTCTAATATATTTAGAGAAAGCTGAACAAAAGATAGAAACTGCTCTATTAATTGGGATTGGAACTGTCCAGGCCTCCTCCTTGACAGCAGGTATTGCCAAGGACAAAGCTAAAACCTGAAGTTCAAAAGGTGGGGAGGTTGTTTACAAACATTGGTTTGCAAAAGCATAAGCATAAATTTTAAAAAATGATAATTTTCAATGACATTAAGCCACTGACCAGGAGAATATTTTGGCAATCACATGTCTGATAAAAGACATATCCTATGCAGAACTTTCAAAGTAATTACTTTGAGTGAAAGAAGCCCAACCAAAAAAAAAAAAAAAAGCACAGTGTAATTCCAATATGTAAAATTGTAGAAAACTCAAAATATAGTGACAGAAAACAAGTCAGTGGTTGCTTGGTAGGGAGGGGCAGGAGGGATTACACAGACCGTCATAAGGTAATTTTTGCAGAAAACTTTCAGGAGTGAGGAATACATTCAGTATATTTTTGTTGTTGTTGTTGTTGTTTATTTTGTTTTGTTTTGTTTTTTGCGGTACGCGGGCCTCTCACTGTTGTGGCCTCTCCCGTTGCTGAGCACAGGCTCTAGACGCGCAGGCTTAGCGGCCATGGCTCACGGGCCCAGCCGCTCCGCGGCATGTGGGATCTTCCTGGACTGGGGCATGAACCCGTGTCATCTGCATCGGCAGGCGGACTCTCAACCACTGCGCCACCAGGGAAGCCCACATTCAGTATCTTGATTGTGATGTTTTTTACACTGGTGTATACATGTGTAAAAACCTACCAAATAGCACACATTAACTTTAAATATGTACAACATATGACGTGTCAATTATACCTTATTGCAGCTGTTAAAAACAAAACAAAGCAAAAAACAAAAATGAAATAAAGCCTTGGTTGGTCACTTCCAGTCCATCTGTGCCAGAGAAGCTGTCAGCTATTATTTACCCCCAAGACATAATTCATATTATTCTCTTCTAGGGAACATAGATACACTATTCAGAGAGAACTTTTCCTCTGGATGATTCTGCCACTGATTTTAAAACAGACGACCTCACTGCCAGACCTCTCTCTCTTGTTCCCAAAAAGCCTGTAGTCAAATTTCCCACTGATAAAACAGTCCTCCATATTATCAGATGAAACCCATCCAAGCTGCAGACATTATATGTCTCAGGCACTACCTATTATGTGTCCTAAGTAAATCAAGGACCACCAAGAATTTACAGGGAGCCAGCAACATGGGGAAAATGTAACCAAAATGAAAAAAAAAAGAAAAAGGACCAGGAGGATAACAAGCTAATTGTAATACGTTTAACTAAAAAACACAAGATTAAAATAAATCTCTATAATTGATATACCTAGAGAAATTTGTGAAGAAACTTTAGCTAGTAAGCAAAGAAAAATGTTACAGAAACAGAATAATCAGGGATCAAGACTGAACTCTTAAATGTTAAAACATTAAGTACGTTTAAATATAATAACAACAAAACAAAATGAAATTTTGTACAATGAAAATCAAGAAATCTCTAAGATTATGGAACAAAATGATAAAAAGAGAAAAAATGAGGGAAAAGACATGTAAAAAATAATTGAAGAGCTCTAGGATTTATCTAATACAAGTCCAAAAGAGAGGTAAAAATGTGGCACATAGAAAATAATGAAAGAAACAATGTTGGTAATTTTCTAGAATGGGAAAAAAATAAAATCTTAAAATTGTTCAGTGACAAAAACTGATGAAAAATGACTACCTAGAGATATAACTATTTGAATGCTTCTAGAAATTGAAAAAAGTACAAAAGAATAAGAATTAGACTGACATTGGGCTTGATGTCAGCAATCATAGATGCAAGAGACAATTGAGCACCTCCTTGGATGATTTGAGGAAAATGACTTAGAACAAAGTAGACTGCAGTAAATGTCACTGTGTGCCTGCAGAATAAAGACTGCTCAGACAGGCATGTTTCAGAATGTTTACCCCCCATAGAATTCTCTTAAGAAATTTCTTTATATATCAGGAAAGTGGGGAAGAGAAGGTAGGAGATCTAAGAAAACTGCAAAACTGTTATTGAATCCAGAGGAGTAACAAATGGAAATCCAGCCTTTGCAGAAAGGACTGAGGGAAGGATTTTTCCAGGAAGGAAAGAGACTTGATAGGAAAGAAAGTATGGATGAAAGTATGGGAAAAGGAGGATGCAGGATATAACAGAACAAATGACATCAGAAAATGCAGGAAAAAAAAAAAAGAACAAGAAAGGTGTGATCAAACTATGAAGTGAATGAAAATATGTCAGTATTTAAAAAAATAAAATAAAGTGAGTGAATGGCTGTAGGGGAAATAACTAAACTTTAGTGCTCAGTATAAACCAAGAGATCCTATGTTAGACTTACAGAGAAGGAAATTAATAATATGATACAAATCTTAGCTCAGTATTAAAAAACATATTTATATGGTAATAATAACACAAAGACAGTTTACTTTTTTAACTTTTAAATTAAAACTATAAACAAAGTACAGAAGATTTTGTTGTATTGCACAATATAACTATTAATAATTATAGCTAAATGTCAGTAATTGTTAAAGATAGAGCTGAAAGGAGGAATGGAATGGGGAGAAAAATTGAAAAAATAGGGACGTTAATATCATCATCTTACATATTGGAGACTAAAAAGATGGGAAACTTAATTGAGGTTTAAGTATATTAAGTCAAGTTAGAGAACCAGTCAATGAAAGACCTCAAAACAATATAAATATCAGATACTGGGAAAGGAAACATGGAAGAGAAGATGGTACAATCCAGCTAAATTTGCACATTTCATATTGGGTAATCAAAAGTTATCTGTATTTGTTAATCCAAGAGTAGAACCATATGCATAATGTCTAGAGTAATAAAGCTAAATATCAAAAAAATATAGAAATAAAAACTTTGAAAAAAATAACATGTAGGAGAGGGATTAAGGGTGGAGAAGAAAGAAACAGGAGACAACATAAGTGGTTCAACGTAAGGGGTTCTATGCTTTTGATATGATACTGAGTTCATCTATTACTATGATAAATATAACAAGGTTTACAAATCAATTAATAGTAAATATTCTATTTTCAAATGTCGACCGATGGTAGGTGAGCATTTCATTGTTATATTTATATCCTAACCAGCCACAGTGCTTTACACAATTCTGCTTTCTTATTTTTTTTGGTCCACTCATTAATAACAGCCTAGAATATCAGCTAACCTCTGGAGTTAGCAGTCAAGCCTCCATAAAAGGCAGCAACACATCCAACCCTCCCCGCTGCCACCCTCCACCCCCTCCTTCTACCTCCCTCCCATGGTTGTGAACCTCTTTTCTTTCTCCAAAGTTCTCTCCAGAACTGACAGAGCTCACTAACAGTTAGTATTTGGATCTTCAGTCCTTGGAGGTCAAAACAGTAGCAGAAGCTATAATGGTTACAAAAATCCCTGCTGTTCTAAAGAAAGTCATGGTAATATTTTATCTGTTTATTAGTGCTGGGTTCTATATTTTTCCCAAGCAAATTCCAAAACTATATTTTACATTTTTCAATAGTTTCCAGCAGAACTTAGGATTTTTATAGCAAAACAGATGTACTGGGGAGCACACACACACAAAAGTAATTTAAAATAACTTTTTTTTATCTTTCCCAATGTGGGAAACTTCAGAAAATGAACTTCAAAACAACAACTTCTTTTTATATTTTTTAATTTAATTTATTTTATACAGCAGGTTCTTATTAGTTATATATTTTATACATATCAGTGTATACATGTCAATCCTAATCTCCCAATTCATCCCACCCCCGCCCCCCACCACTTTCCTCCCTTGGTGTCCATACGTTTGTTCTCTACGTCTGTGTCTCTATTTCTGCCTTGCAAACCGGTTCATCTGTACCATTTTTCTAGATTCCACATATATGCGTTAATATACGATATTTGTTTTTCTCTTTCTGACTTACTTCACTCTGTATGACAGTCTCTAGGTCCATCCACGTCTCTACAAGTGACCCAGTTTCATTCCTTTTTAATGGCTAAGTAATATTCCATTGTATATATGTACCACATCTTCTTTATCCCTTCATCTGTCGATGGGCATTTAGGTTGCTTCCATGTCCTGGCTATTGTAAATAGTTTTGCAATGAACACTGGGGTGCATGTGTCTTTTTGAATTATGGTTTTCTCTGGGTATATGCCCAGTAGTGGGATTGCTGTGCCATATGGTAATTCTATATTTCATTTTTTAAGGAAACTCCATACTGTTCCAAAACAGTAAGTTCTAAATTATTTGTGTTTCCTTGTTATTGACTAACATCATGTGTCTTCTGGGAATTTTGTAAGTCAGAAGTTCATAAAAGACCACAACCCTGAAATACAACTACAGCTTCTCGTTCAAACCCAAATGCCAAACACTCGTGTTCAATTTCCTCCATCTACCAAACTCATTGCAGCTCTGGGATCTCATTTTATTTTTTTCTTAATTTCATTTTATTCAGCAAGCATTTATTTGTATCCTAGTTTAAATTCACTCTTCTTAGGCTATTAACAGAGTGGTTTGCTCATGAGTAAACATGAAGTGTATTATTTTCCATTGGCTGAACTCTCAGGAATATTCAAAATGTTTTCTTTGCCAGTCAGGGAGACCCCATCCATGCTACCTACATTAAACAGACTTAAATTAGCTCCTTAGGTGCTACTGAAACATGAAAGAATAGAACGTTTAAATTTAGTCTCTCTCCTCTGCATGAGAGACTGCTCATTTACCACAAATGTTATAGGAAGATTCAGAAGATAAATCTTACAAGGAAATTTTTAATATTTATTTTGGTTTTATACCATTGTTAAAGATATATACATAATTTTGCTAAGTAATTTTTAAATGCATATATGGCTCTTAGATGATTTGTTATTTTGTTTTGTTAATATATATACATTTTAGACCAAACACAAAACCTTCAAAAGACATGCAAGAAAATATCTATCTGTGAAGTATCAATTTATAAACTATACATCATATATGTCTCTTTTGCTATAAAACACATCATTATTTTATGTTACACTATGGAAGTAGGTCTCAACAGTGGGTTTAAAATATTCAGTAATTGTTTTTTACAAATTCTTTGTATGGAAAAGACATGCTGCTAATTAAACTGTAATAAAATACTTATACCATTTAGAACAGGCTTCCCCAGCCCAGTCCATGGCCTGTTCGGAACCAGGCCGCACAGCAGGAGCTGAGCGGTGGGAGAGCCAGCAAAGCTTCATCTGCCACTCCCCATCGCTCCCCATCGCTCCCCATCCCTCGCATTACCGCCTGAGCCATCCCCCCACACCCTGTCTGTGGAAAAATTGTCTTCCACGAAACCGGTCCCTGGTGCCAAAAAGGTTGGGGACCATTGATTCTAGAAAACAGTTGATCCTTGAACAACATGGATATGAACTGTGCAAGTCCACTTGTACTCAGATTATTTTCAATACATATACAGCTGGCCCTCCATATCCATGGCTGCAAAACTTGAGGATGCCGAGGGCCAACTCTAAGGGACCTGAGCATCCACAGATTTCAGTTCCAATTTCCTGTACCCAATCCCCCACGGATACAAAAGGCTGGCTGTACTTACATTACACTCATTTAAAAAAAGACTCTTAAGCCAAATTTAAACAGATCTTTATTAAAAATATTGTTCATATATAGGCATACCTTGTTTCATTGCACTTCTTTTTATTGTGCTTCATAGATATGGCATTTTCTACAAATTAAAGTTTTGTGGCAACCCTGCCTTGATCAATTCTATTGGCACCAGTTTTCTAAGAGTGTTTGCTCACTTCATGTCTCTGTGTCACATTTGGTTCATTCTCACAATATTATATCGCTTTATCATTATTATTATATTTGTTATGGTGATCTGTGATCAGTGATCTTTGATGTTACTATTGCAATTGTTTTGGGGACACAAACTGTACCCTTAAAAAATGATGAACTTAATAGACAAATGTTGTGCATATTCAGACTGCTCCATCAACTGGTCATGGCCTTGTCTACCCCTCCTCAGGCCTCCCTATTTCCTGAGACACATAACAATATAGAAATTAGGCCAATTAATAATCCTACAATGGCTTCTAATTGTTCAAATGAAAGGAAGAGCTCATGTCTCTCATTTTAAACCAAAAGCTAGAAATAATTAAGCTTAGTGAAGAAAGCATGTCAAAAGCCAAGGTAGGCCAAAAGCTAAGCCTCTTGCACAAAAAAATTAACCAAGTTGTGAATGCAAAATAAAAGTTTTGAAGGAAATTAAAAGTGTTACTTCAGTGAACACACAAATGATAAGAAAGCAAAACAGCTTTATTACTGATATGGAGAAAGTTTTGGCGGTCTGGATAGAAGTTCAAAACAGTTTGCAAAATAAAAGTTTTGAAGGAAATTAAAAGTGTTACTTCAGTGAACACACAAATGATAAGAAAGCAAAACAGCTTTATTGCTGATATGGAGAAAGCTTTGGCGGTCTGGATAGAAGTTCAAAACAGCCACTACATTCCCTTAATCCAAAGCCTAATTCAGAGCAAGGGCCTAACTCTCTTCAATTCTGTGAAGTTTGAGAGAAGTGAGGGAGCTACAGAAGAAGAGTTTAAAGCTAGCAGAGGATGGGTTATGAGGTTTAAGGAAAGAAACAATCTCCATAACATAAAAGTACAAAGTAAAGCAGAAAATGCTGATGTAGAAGCTGCAGCAAGTTATCCAGAAGATCTAGGTAAGATCATTAATGAAGGTGCCTACATTAAACAACAGATTTTCAATGTAGACAAAACAGCCTTTTATTGGAAGAAGGTGCCATCTAGGACTTTCATAACTAGAGAGGAGAAGACAATGCCTGGCTTCAAAGCTTCAAAGGATGGCTCTCTTTTTAGGGGTTAATGCAGCTGGTGACTTGAAGTTGAAGCCAGTGCTTATTTACCATTTAGGAAATCCATTAAGAAATATGCTAAATCTACTCTGCCCTTGCTCTATAAATGGAACAACAAAACCTTGATGACAGTACATTTTGTTTACAAAGAATTTGTAAAACAATTACTGAATATTTTAAGCCCATCATTGAGACCTAATTCTCAGGAAAAAGAGATTCCTTTCATAATAACACTCATTGACAATGCACCTGACCACCCAAGAGCTCTGACAGAAATATACAAGATTAATGTTTTCATGCCTGCTAACATAGCATCCATTCTGTAGCCCCTAGATCAAAGAGTAATTTCAAGTCATTATTTAGGAAATACATTTTGTAAAGCTATAGCTGCTATAGGTAGTGACTTCTCTGATGGATCTGGGCAAAGTCAATTGAAAACCTTCTGGAAAGGATTCGCCACTCTATATGCCACTAAGAATATTCCTCGTTCATGATGGAAGACGAAGATGTCAAATATCAACATTCACAGGAGATTGGAAGAAATTTATTCCAGTCCTCATGGGTGACTTTGAAGGGTATAAGACTTCAGTGAAGCAAGTAACTGTGGTTGTGGTGAAAATAGCAAGAGAACTAGAATTAGAAGTGGAGCCTGAAGATGTGACTGAATCCCATGATAAAACTTTAACAGATGAGGAGTTGCTTCTTATGCATGACCAATAAAAGTGGTTTCTTGAATGGTTTCTATTGCTGGTGAAGGTGCTGTGAAGATTGTTGAAATAACCACAAAAGATTTAGAATATGACATAAACTTAGTTGTTAAAGCAGCAGCAGGACTTGAGCAGATTGACTTCAGTTTTGAAAGAAGTTCTACTACGGGTAAAATGCCATCAAACAGTATGGCATGCTACACAGAAATCTTTCATGAAAGGAAGAGTCAATCGATGCAGCAAACTTCACTGTTGTCTTATTTTAAGAATTCGCTACAACCACCCAACCTTCAGCAGCCATCGCCTGATCAGTCAGCAGCCATCAGCATCAAGGCAAGACCCTCCACCAATAAAAGGTTACAATTCACTGAAGGCTTCAGATAATTGTTAGCATCTTCTATCAGTAAAGCATTTTTAATTAAGCTAATGCATATTATTTTTTAGACATAATGCTATTACACACTTAATATAGAGTAAACATAACGTTTACATGTATTAGGAAACCAAAATAGTTGTGTGGCTTGCATTATTGTAATATTCACTTTATTGTGGTGGTCTATAACCAAACCAACAATATCTCCGAGGTATGCAAAAAAAATATTAATAAATGATAGTAGATAACGATTCCTAAAACACCTTCCCACTTAGGGTCTTTCCATTTTTTCTTAGCTTGGAGTTGCCCATGCCTACAATTTTTTGCACAATATCTTCTACATATTAAGAATATTGGTAATGGAGCATTTCTTAAAATGGTGACACTGGTCTCTGAGATTTTCATTCAAGCCACTGCCACCAGTTCTACAAATCTTGATGCCATCACATCTTTGACCTTTCTAGAAAGTTTAAGCAGGTTTTCACATGACAACCAGGCTCCTATTATTTCCTCAAGTATCCTTAATCAGTTTTGTTGAGTGAAACATTGAGGAGTTGCATTTATCCCATCAGGCCTCTTGGGATTCTAACCAATCTGTAGAGCCATGTCAAAATGGATGCTGCCCAACAGCATCAGAACAATGCCATCAATCTTAAGACGCATCATATTTCAGAATTATTATAATGTGACAGAATGTTCATTCTAGAAACAATGGCATGTGGTTAAATAAATGGTAGGACCTGTTGAAAACCAGATAGTGTCTGAAGAACCAAGAGGCATATAAATTCAGGAGTTCTATTTTTTTTAAAGATAGAGCCAGTTTACTAAAATAAATTTGAGATCCAAATTTAGATAGTAGGCTTCAAGTACACAATCTACTTAGACCATGAAAACATCAAGAAAATTTAAAAAGCAACATTATTTCACATGGATCATCTCCTTCTTCACAACTCTACACATATTTAGGTTGTTCATATATGAGATTTCCCTATTCTTTTCTAATATTAAAACTCTTTAATGTAAAAACTAAAATCACAAGTCTACGTGGTTTAACTTCATGAACATTTTAAGTTTTAAAAAATTAACAACAAAATATTAGTTCTGGCCCAGCCGCTCCGCGGCATGTGGGATCCTCCCGGGCCGGGGCAACGAAACCGCGCCCCCTGCATCGGCAGGCGGACTCCCAACCACTGCGCCACCAGGGAAGCCCCACTAATATTCTTCAATGAGTTTCCTTTTGTTTTAACATCTAAAGTATATTTAGCACATATATCTGAAGTATAACATGTTATTTATTGACTGCTATATACTGAATGATCCTAAATTGTAGCATCTTAAAACAACAAATTTTATTATCTTCCAGTTTCTGTGGATTACGAATCCAGTTGCAGCTTAACTGCATGCCTCTGATTTAAGATCTCTCATAAAGTTGCATCACAACATCAGCCAAACCTATGGTCTCATCAAAGGCTCAGCTTGTGTGGTCATTGGCGTGGCTTGTTGTACAAGCTATGTGTCCATAGGGCTGCCTCAGGACATGACAATGGCTTCCCTAGGAACAGGTGATCCCAAAGAGAGCAAAAGACAGCACCAAAGGCAGATGTCCCAGTCATTCTGAAACAATATTAGAGGTGACATAACCATTCCTTCCGTATTCTATTCATGAACACCAGAAGGTGGGGGTCTTATTGGAGCAAACTTAGCAGCTGCCCCCAACATAGGGCTATATATGGTGCCTGAGTTAAATATGGATAAGTTTCATCATCCATCCTTCTATTTGTTTATTTACTCCATAAATATTTATTGAATTGCTACTAAAAAACAGTCATTATGTTTGTTCCTGAGACTGCAGTGCTTAATCAAAAAGAATGATCACTGGAAGTCAGTGTAGGCGGAAAGTGTAGAATGTTTTGAAAGATAAGTATATGTCACTAAGCAGGGAAACAATCCAGGTTGAGGAAATAATAGCAAAGTCATAAAAGAATAAAATAGTGTGACTAATGCTGGCAATTGTAAATAGCTGGTACTACCTAGGAAGGAGCATGATATGGATAGTCACTGGACATAATTTTGAAAAGTAAAGAAGAACCCATAAAAGATCTTGTGTACTAATTAAAGTATTTGTCTATTATCATTTCAGCTGTGATAAACAACTATAAGGGAAAGTAACTTGATCATAGTAATGATCTAGAAAGACTTTATGGTCACAATGCCAAGGATTAATTTTAGAGGGCAATGCTATAGATGGGGAAATTATTTATATAAGTCCCCCAGTCAAAGTAGGATGTGATTAAATTAGTAGTAGAGGTGGAATATAAAAAGAAAAACAGATTTAAGTATTATTATGAGGTATAATTAATGGGATACAGTCCTTAATTAATGTGGTGAAGAGACAGAGGACACGACCAACACTGAAATGCATTCAGTTTACTAATGGCTTTGGTAAAAAGTGGCATCATTTAAAATTGTAAGAAATGCATTGGAAGAAACATGTTTTGTGACTGTTTAAGTAATGTAACCGTGATATATTTAATTTGAGGTGCTTGTAGCAGTAAACTATAATGGTTGAAAGCTCAGGCTTTGGAGAAAGAAATATATGTAATATAATGCTTTGGAGTCTACAATATAAATGTGACAAGGTTTTTAACTTCTTAAAATAGACACACAAATCTCTGCCTGCAGGCTTGGAGAGAATGAGTTTCTTGGACACATAAATCCTATAAAAGTAAAATTTTGCTTCAATAGCCAAAAAGATATATTATTAGCAAAGGAATCCACTATACACCTTGCCGGGGTTATTCAGTGAGAGGATCGCTCTGAATCTCCCTACGTTCTCTTAAGAGATCCTCAGGCAAGTGACATTGGTATTCTGCAGCCCAAACCCTAAGTCGGGTATTACAGAAACTCTTCCATTTATGTCATGGTGCATCTACCATTAGCAAGCCTTACCACCTCAATCCAGGTTTTGGGTAAAATTCCTTCCTTTTTCTCATCAGCTTCAATGTACTGCATTGTTCTCATGTTTTATAATGAAGAATAAGTATCATGCATGCATGGGTACAATTCAAATATAAAATTATAATCTGTATGTGGATATGCAGTTACAAGACCTAGGACATATGGAGCCTGGCCGGGCTGTCCAGGGCTTGTCACATTCTAAACACTGGTTGTGGACTTCAGTGGTGATCTCCTGTTTCCTGACCAAACTTAATAACCAAGGACAAAATGATACAGGTAGTAGTTCTTTCTACCTAGTTAAAAAACATGCTACTACGACTTAATAAATACTGCAAGGTAGTGTAAACAGTGTACTGCTTGCATCTTTAAACACCAATTGGAACTATTTTTGAGCCACCTCCAATTCCAATTGCCCTATTTTAAGGGACTGAGACTAAAAGAACCTGTCACTGTTAAAGTACTTTTTGCAAACCCCCTGACTGATTAATGGACACTGACTGATTAATGGACACAGAACATGACTGATTAATGGACACAGAACATGATGTATTTCACAGAGTGTATAAATCCTTCAAACTTTAATAAATAACTTGAAGAACGAGGGAGTTAGTATTACAATTTCATAAATTCTATCAACTTCCTGTTGAAGAGCTACCTGATTTCTTGTGATGATGATGCTACCAATAAGTTTTATAGTGGTGAAAATGTTAAAAATCAGACTTTTCATTTTCCATTCTCTTATTTCCAGAGAGCTAGCACATAATAATTTTTGGACATAGTACCCTACACTATGTGGATCCCAACTAGTTCAGTAGCTCTAGTCATTTCTGATGAGCTACAGAGATATGTCCTGTGGAAGGATGGGGGGCAGAACAAGTGCCACTGCTGACATCCCTTTTCCAATAAAAGGGAATATTTGATAAACGTACTGTCATATCACCAATATTCAGTAATATCACTTTCGTAGGGGAAATTACTGGTATTTAAATTGCACTATAGTATTAGCATGAATTGAGGACATCTGTAGCGTGAGACAACTTCTAATCTATTACCTACACTGTGGTGACTACAGGAATGAGGGTATTCTGCTTGTGCTCCAGGGAGTGTGTGTGCAATAAGCACCCTGCTGATCCCTGCACCCTTATGGCCATCACTGAAGAAACATTAGACATTCTTCCTCTTCTACATTATTTTAGATTGGTTGGTTATGTTGACTCTTTTAGCTAGATATATAATGAGGATAGGTATGGGCATCTAGTTCATGTTTCAGAGCTGATTAGGTAAATGAGAAGTCCAAGATTCATTGCTTAATTTTGCCTAGCCCCTCATGACTTTGGCTATAAAATTATTTCCTTGGTCTCTGGTCATCATTTGGGTTATGGGTCATTCTATACATTTCTTATACATCATTTTGCTCGTGGGAATTGTAATGGGCTTGGAAGAATGGTCCATCAAAAAGTGATGCACTTATGGGGACTTCCCTGGTGGTCCAGTGGTTAAGAATCCACCTTCCAGTGCAGGGGACATGGGTTCAATCCCTGGTTGGGGAACTAAGATCCCACACGCCTCGGGGCAACTAAGCCTGAGCACTGCAACTACTGAGCCCATGCTCCACAACGAAGACCCAACGCAGCCAAAAATAAATAAATAAATAAATATTATAAAAAGTGATTCATTTATGAATCTGTACTGTGAAGCCAGGAGCTTTGGATAGAAATAGAATAAATCTCCTAACCTATTAAATGGATTCACTCACCAAAGGACAGTTCTCCACCTGCTTTTTGGAATTCCAGTATAGTATAAACATAACGTCTATGTGCACTGGGAAACCAAAAACTGTGTGTGGCTCGCTTTACTGTAATATTTGTTTTGTCTGCAGCAGTCTGGAACTGAATTCTCAATACCTCTGCGGTATGCTTATGTGTGTAGTTCTGGCTTCTATATGAGATAACGTTCCCTCATGTGTATTTCAGTGGCCTCCAGGACACAGTAGCATGTAAACAGTTTTGCTTTTTTTCCCTCAAATATTCTATATCACTGGTGAGTATAAGAGAATATGGATTAGAACCAAAAGAGGCTAGTGCTGGCTCCCCTAATTAAAGTCTGCACAGGCTCTTTTCAGTTTGGATGGGACTAGCTGAGACAATGATACTATCAGTTCTTAAGTAATATACTTCTCAGGCTTCTTTAGTGCACTCTAGGATCTTGGCTTTCTGTGGTTCCTTTGTTGCATTTAAAATAACTTTATAAAGGTTCCACAGGAATGTCCCGATATGAAGAGTATGAGCTCTATTATGGACTGATGAAATGTTTGATTCTCTTGCTCCATGCTGATAAGATGATTTCAACAAATTTTGACTCAGTAAATACATTTCACCATTTTCGAGGAGGCTCTGAATTTTCTCAGTATTGACTTCCCCATCACAATGCTGCCAGGATGGGTTTCTACCACACCCAGAGCTTGCTTCTTGGTTTTAATTTTTCTATCACAAGGCTGCAGAGATAGTTCCTTCAATATTCAGCACTATTCCTGCTTTGGAGAACCCCATGTTACAGACTAAGGCTTGTTGCACATCCTCATCTTTAGTGAGACCCACGGCAGAATGTCACCATCGCAATGCAATACTGGAGGGGATGAGGCACTGTGGCATTCTCTCAGTACCTCTCTCATCCAACATACACACAATTTTACAGTAATACTAAGGCAACTCGAGGCACTCGTAGAGAGACATGGTGAGGTATACCGTGATCTTTCCTTGGTCTGTGCAAATTGTTCCCGCAATATACATTTACTGAGAGAATGCTGATTCTCTAGCTCAGTTACTCCATACAGCTCACAAGAGGTTGGGAACTTTTAACTACCATTGTTGGCCAGGTCTAGCACTAAATTGATGATGGGAGTAACTGCTTTAATGATAATAATTCACCATGTGTCATCCAGAGATTATTATATAAAGATTTATTATAGGGCATTTATTTTGGTAAAGTTGAAGTCTCTTTAACAGACGTCTAGTATATGATACTGCTTGAAACTATCTGTCAGAACTTGGCAGCTCCAGGAGACTCCACTGTGTCTTTCCCAAAGGTTGAAACATGCTTACCTGGTAACTGTCTTCCCTTTCGTTGAAGCACATTTATTTTTACCACACACAAACACTAATGCAGAGACTGATCAGCCCCTCAAAACCCAGATGCCAGTGAAGGGCCCCAACTATATATATTTGAGCCTTGACTTGCACTCCTGTCATGATTCGTTCAAGACTACGATGTTGCTATGGATGCTGTGCTATGTTGTTCAGATGTCTGCTGAGAACTGAAGGGAACTGCCTCAGTTTCTGAGAGTTACTTCACTTAATGGAATGTTCCCTTCCTATGGAAGCTCACACCCACAAATAGATCATTATTACTATATCACTATATAAGGCTTCAAAGCCCCATTTGCCTCTCCTCAGTGTGGGACAACTCTGAAGGGCCATGCCAACTTCATAACTACCCACGTGAATCCCAGTGGGATCTTTACTATGACCTTGCCACAGCCCAATATTTCCCCTCCCCAGATCGGCTTCCTTCCCAATAAAATTCCTACACAGTAATCTCCACTCAGAGTCTTCTTCCTGGGGAACACAATCTGTCACAGATGTTTCTTGCTTTATCCATTTCAGATTTTTTTCACCAAGAAATTAGTTAATATTGACTAATAATAACTAGTATTAATATCAGTTTGTTTTCCAGTATCTAGTAAGCCTCTAAAGCTTTGTTCACCTCTTCATTATTAATGAAACAGTCTCACCAACATATGACATCAGCTATTTCTTCCCCATAATTTCTAACCATATCTATAGCCATCATTGGTTAAAATTCTCTGTCAATTTAGGCATTATTGACCTATCTTTTGAGCTACATTGATATTTCTCCCCTTGCAACCAACTTGCCTCTCTCACCCAGGCAGCAATATTTAATATGATGTTAACTGACTATGTCACGGTGGCTGGAGTTTCCATACTATATGTCTATCAGGATTTTCCAATGAGGTGGAGCCTCTACCAATAATAAATCCTCATTAAGTTAACTGTTTACTTCTAAAAACATCCGAAACTAGAAAACGTGAACTCTCCTCCCAAGAGGTGGCACCCCATCTCATAGCAAATCCATCTAGATTACATATTTTCTCAGGCATCATTATTTAATGATGGTTACTTCTACCCTGGGATTCTTACACTTTATAGCAAGGGCACAGGGTACTTCCTTATTCAACCATATTTTGTAAGCCTCAACCTGCCATCCAGACAGGCTGAGGACTAATTCTGCCAGAGGTACAATCAGGTGGAATTCAACTTCACTGAGTGAAATCAGTTGTGACCCACCATTCATTAGGTTTGAAAATATTGTTCTTAATTGCTGTCATTCTAGAGACATCTAGAGTGAAATAGAGCTTTTTGACGATGTACTACCTCATGGTCATTATTTAACACACTCCATTTTTCTTCATTACTAGTCATGCTACAATTTAGGGGCAGTATATCATCCAAGTAGCTAGGAGCATGACCTTTAAAGCATCTTCCTGGGCTCCAATCCTGGATCTACTACTCTCCAGATATATGTAATTCTCAAAAATATGGATCAAAATAGTACCCACCTTAACTATGGGTCTGCAGTAAGGGTTAGTATGCATTTTAGAACAGTGTCTGGGACAGAGTAAGTACCATACTGCGTGAACCATTACTTATGATTATCTGGGAAAACACAGTCACCAGGCATCTGCTGCTTGATGAAATGCCTTGCCCCATCCTCTGGTAGTGAAAAGGAAGAAAATAAACAAGCTCTGTTACCACCATAGCATTCAGTATTTTCATAGATAGATAGGACTAGAAAAATAGGGATCTCCTCTTCAGGGGACACTCCTCTCCAGATTCTCTCACCCATCCAGCTTTGTTCTTTCTCAATAGCATAAATTTCACCTAACAGACTGAACGTGTGCGTGCTTGGAGTATGCCTGTGGGCTCCAAACTCTTTACCCTTGAGTAGTAATTAAATCAATCAAGTCTTCCTCTGCTATGATTCCAAGTGCTTTCAGAATGTACAAGCTGCCTCAGGCAGCTTCTCTCCTTCTGCTTTCCATTAAGTTATCTCTGCCCCCACCTGTCCAGTGAAGTGAAATAAAATGTAACATATTTCTTCCAGGAAGTCCCCTCCATTCCTGTATCTTGCGCTTCTTGGCTGGTGCAAGCTATCCCCTAGACCTGCTCCCCGTCAGACTGCAGACTGGGGACTCATAGGACTCCATGCTCGGCAGCGAACAGGTGCAGTGGATTGCCAGCCATTATGTATAGAGAAGGCTTATTCCCCGTTAGCCTTTTAAAATGTAAGGCAGGAGGTCATTTTTACTAACGCTTATGTTTTGTATCCAATAAAGTAGAGCACTGGGACAGATGCTGGTGAAAAATGAGTGCTCTGCTTCTTAGGTGGGGAATTTTTTTTTTTTTTTTGCGGTACGCGGGCCTCTCACTGTTGTGGCCTCTCCCGTTGCGGAGCAAAGGCTCCTGACGTGCAGGCTCAGCAGCCATGGCTCACGGGCCCAGCCGCTCCGCAGCATGTGGGATCTTCCCGGACCGGGGCACGAACCCATGTCCCCTGCATCGGCAGGCGGACTCTCAACCACTGTGCCACGAGGGAAGACCGGGAATTTTTTTTACAATAAGCTTAAAGGAAGCAATGTCAGGGCAGAATGTGCCAGGCTGGGAGTGGACAGTCAGCAAGCCCCAGTGCTCATTCATGCTGGAAGCGCCGGTATTGGGTGCCAACGGCATTAGTTGTGTCTAGGGGAGATCCTGCTAGGCTGCAGGGAGCTCTAAGCATATCCCTGAGAACTCCCAACCCTATCACTGTGAAATTCCAACACAATTATTGCTGTAAAAGTAAAAACTATCTTTTTAGCAAGCCACTTCACCTGGACCTAACATCTGTGCTCTGGTTAGTTTTTAATATCACAATAGAAACATCGTGTCACGCTACCTATGGAAAACGCACAGTGACTAAGCAGCGCAGGTGTACTCATTACAGCTGCATGAACACGGTTAGTAAGTGCGGAGTATATGCACAGGTCACATGACTCACGAGGACCAGCCTTTTGGCTCTCTGTCACTTAGTGCTGGAGACTTGTTAAACAAGTTACTTAATCTCTCTGTACTGTAATGTTCTCTACCATTAAATGTGGATAATAATATGCCAAGATACTTGAGGTGATTAAGTTAATTCATGTAACCTGAAGTGATTAGTGCTCCTGTCATTGTTATTATCATTGTTGCTGTGGTTGTTACTATGCTTTTTAGAATGTAAGATTTGTTTCCTTACCTAACAGTGATAAGAGTTAGCATATATGAAGCTTATATTCTGTAAATTTCTGTGTTAAATGCTTTATAACCATCTTTTTTTCTCATCTTGCAATAGCCAACAAAGGAGGTTCTATTCAAAATGCCATTTTCAGATTTGTAAATTTAAAGAAAGTTTAAGTAACTTACCAAGGCCACCCAACAGCAACAACGAAACAAACAAACAAAAAAAAAACTGGAGGAGCTTCAACATGGTGGAAGAGTAAGACAAGGAGATCACCTTCCTCCCACAAATACATCAGAAATACATCTACACGTGCAACAAACCCTACAGAACACCTACTGAATGCTGGCAGAAGACCTCAGACCTCCCAAAAGGTAAGAAACTCCCCACGTACCTGGGTAGGGCAAAAGAAAAAACAGACAAAAGAATAGGGACAGGACCTGCACCAGTGGGAGGGAGATGTGAAGGAGGAAAGGTTTCCACACACTAGGAAGCCCCTTCGTGGGCAGAGACTGCAGGGGGCAGAGGGGGGAAGCTTCAGAGCCGTGGAGGAGAGCACAGCAACAGGGGTGCGGAGGGCAAAGCAGAGAGATTTCTGCACAGAGGATCAGTGCCGACCATCACTCACCAGTCCGAGAGGCTTGTCTGCTCACCCGCCGGGGTGGGCAGGGCTGGGAGCTGAGGTTCGGGCTTCGGTCGGAGCGCAGGGAGAGGACTGGGGTTGACGGCATGAACACAGCCTGCAGGGGGTTAGTGCGCCACGGCTAGCAGGAAGGGAGTCCGGGAAAAAGTCTGGACCTGCCGAAGAGGCAAGAGACTTTTTCTTGCCTCTTTGTTTCCTGGTGCGTGAGGAGAGGGGATTAAGAGCGCTGCTTAAAGGATCTCCAGAGACGGGCGCAAGCCGCGGCTATTAGCGCAGACCACAGAGATGGGCATGAGACACTAAGGCTGCTGCTGCCACCACTAAGAAGCCTGTGTGCAATCATAGGTCACTGCCCACACCTCCCCTCCTGGGAACCTGTGCAGCCTGCCACTGCCAGGGTCCCGGGATCCAGGGACAACTTCCCCGGGAGAACGCACGGCGCGCCTCAGGCTGGTGCAACGTCATGTTGGCGTCTGCCGCCGCAGGCTCGCCCCGCATCTGTATCCCTCCCTCTCCCGAGCCTGAGTGAGCCAGAGCCCCCAAAGCAGCTGATCCTTTAACCCCGTCCTGTCTGAGCAAAGAACAGATGTCCTCAGGCAACCTACAAGCAGAGGCGGGTCCAAATCCAAAGCTGCACCCCGAGAGCTGTGCAAACAGAGAAGAGAAAGGGAAATTTCTCCCAGCAGCCTCAGGAACAGTGGATTAAATCTCCACAATCAACTTGATGTACCCTGCATCTGTGGAATACATGAATAGACAATGAATCATCCCAAAACAGAGAAGGTGGACTTCGGGAACAACGATATATATATATATTTTTTCCCCTTTTTCTCTTTTTGTGAAGGTGTATGTGTATGCTTCTGTGTGTAATTTGTCTATATAGCTTTGTTTTTACCACTTGGCCTAGGGTTCTGTCTGTCCAGTTTTTTTGTTTGTTTGTTTTTTGGGGGTCTTTTTAGTATAGTTTTTTAGCACTTATTATCATTGGTGGATATCTTTTTTGGTTCGGTTGCTCTCTTCTTTTCTTTTTTTATTACTTTAAAAATTTTTTATTTTACTAACTTTATTTTATTTTACGTTTATTTTACTTTATCTTCTTCTTTCTTTCTTTTTTATCTCCCTTTTATTCTGAGCCGTGTGGATGACAGGCTCTTGGTGCTCTAGCGAGGCATCAGCGCTGTGCCTCTGAGGTGGAAGAACCAAGTTCAGGACACTGGTCCACAAGAGACCTCCCAGCTCCATGTAATACCAAACTATGAAAATCACTCAGAGATCTCCATCTCAACACCAAGACCCAGCTCCACTCAACGACCAGCAAGCTACAGTGCTGGACACCCTATGCCAAACAGCTAGCAAGATAGGAACACAACCCCATTCATTAGCAGAGAGGCTGCCTAAAATCATAATAAGGTACAGACACCCCAAAACACACCACCAGATGTGGACCTGCCCACCAGAAAGACAAGATCCAGCTGCATCCACCAGAACACAGGCACTAGTCCCTTCCACCAGGAAGCCTATGCAACCCACTGAACCAACCTTAGCCACTGGGGACAGACACCAAAAACGGAAAATACGAACCTGCAACCTGAGAAAAGGAGACCCCAAACACAGTAAGTTAAGCAAAATGAGAAGACAAACAAACAGCAGATGAAGGAGCAAGGCAAAAACACACCAGACCTAACAAATGAAGAGGAAATAGGCAGTCTACCTGAAAAAGAATTCAGAATAATGATAGTAAAGATGATCCAAAATCTTGCAAATAGAATGGACAAAATGCAAGAAACATTTAACAAGGACCTAGAAGAACTAAAGAGCAAACAAACAATGATGAACAACAAAATAAATGAAATTAAAAATTGTCTAGAAGGGATCAATAGCTGAATAACTGAGGCAGAAGAACGGATAAGTGACCTGGAAGATAAAATAGTGGAAATAACTACTGCAGAACAGAATAAAAAAAAAAAGAATGAAAAGAATTAAGGACAGTCTCAGAGACCTCTGGGACAGCATTAAACGCACCAACATTCAAATTATAGGGGTTCCAGAAGAAGAAGAGAAAAAGAAAGGGATTGAGAAAATTTTTGAAGAGATTATAGTTGAAAACTTCCCTAATATGGAAAGGAAATAGTTACTCAAGTCCAGGAAGCACAGAGAGTCCCATACAAGATAAATCCAAGGAGAAACATGCCAAGACACATAAATCAAACTCTCAAAAATTAAATACAAAGAAAAAATCTTAAAAGTAGCAAAGGAAAACAACAAATAAGACACAAGGGAATCCACATAAGGTTAACAGCTGATCTTTCAGCAGAAACTCTGCAAGCCAGAAGGGAGTGGCAGGACATATTTAAAGTGATAAAGGAGAAAAACCTACAAGATTACTTTACCCAGCAAGGATCTCATTCAGATTTGACAGAGAAATTAAAACCTTTACAGACAAGCAAAAGCTAAGAGAATTCAGCACCACCAAAGCAGCTTTACAACAAATGCTGAAGGAACTTACCTAGGTAGGAAACAAAAGAGAAAGAAAACACCTACAATAACAAACCCAAAAAAATTAAGAAAATGGTAATAGGAACATACATATCGATAATTACCTTAAATGTAAGTGGTTAAATGCTCCAACCAAAACACATAGACTGGGTGAATGGATACAAACACAAGACCTGTATATATGCTGTCTACAAGAGACCCACTTCAGACCTAGGGACACATACAGACTGAAACTGAGGGGATGGCAAAAAGATATTGCATGCAAATGTAAATGAAAAGAAAGCTGGAGTAGCAATTCTCATATCAGACAAAATAGACTTTAAAACAAAGACTATTACAAGAGACAAAGAAGGACACTACATAATGATCACGGGATCAATCCAAGAAGAAGATATAACAATTGTAAATATTTATGCCCCCAACATAAGAGCACCTCAATACATAAGGCAAATGCTAACAGCCATAAAAGGGGAAATCGACAGTAACACAATCATAGTAGGGGACTTTAACACCCTACTTTCACCAATGGAGAGATCATCCAAAATGAAAATAAATAAGGAAACATAAGCTTTAAATGATACATTAAACAAGATGGGCTTAATTGATATTTATAGCACATTCCATCCAAAAACAACAGAATACAATTTCTTCTCAAGTGCTCATGGAACACTCTCCAGGACAGATCATATCTTGGGTCATAAATCAAACCTTGGAAAATTTTAAAAAATTGAAATTGTATCAAGTATCTTTTCTGAGCACAACCCTAGATATCAATTACAGGAAAAACTGTAAAAAATACAAACACATGCAGGCTAAACAATACACTACTTCATAACCAAGAGATCACTGAAGAAATCAAAGAGGAAATCAAAAAATACCTAGAAACAAATGACAATGAAAACATGATGATCCAAAACCTATGGGATGCAGCAAAAGCAGTTCTAAGAGGGAAGTTTATAGCAATACAATCCTACCTTAAGAAACAAGAAGCATCTCAAATAAACAACCTAACGTTACACTTAAAGCAATTAGAGAAAGAAGAACAAAAAAACCCCAAAGGTAGTGTAAGGAAAGAAATCATAAAGATCAGGTCAGAAATAAATGAAAAAGAAATGAAGGAAAAGATAGGAAAGATCAATAAAACTAAAAGCTGGTTCTTTGAGAAGATAAAAAAAATTGATAAACCATTAGTCAGACTCATCAAGAAAAAAAGAGAAAAGACTCAAATCAACAGAATTAGAAATGAAAAAGGAGAAGTAACAAGTGACAGTGCAGAAATACAAAGGATCACGAGACATTACTACAAGCAACTGTATGCCAATAAAATGGACAACCTGGAAGAAATGGACAAATTCTTAGAAATGCACAACCTGCCGAGACTGAACCAGGAAGAAATAGAAAATATGAACAGACCAATCACAAGCACTGAAATTGAAACTGTGATTAAAAATCTTCCAACAAACAAAAGCTCAAGACCAGATGGCTTCACAGGCGAATTCTACCAAACACTAGAGAAGAGCTAACACCTATCCTTCTCAAACTCTTCCAAAATATAGCAGAGGGAGGAACACTCCCAAATTCATTCTACTAGGCCACCATCACTCTGATACCAAAACCAGACAAAGATGTCACAAAGAAAGAAAACTACAGGCCAATATCACTGATGAACATAGATGCAAAAATCCTCAACAAAATACTAGCAAACAGAATCCAACAGCACATTAAAAGGATCATACACCATGATCAAGTGGGGTTTATCCAAGGATTGCAAGCATTCTTCAATATATACAAATCAATCAATGTGATAAACCATATTAACCAACTGAAGGAGAAAAACCATACGATCATCTCAATATATGCAGAGAAAGCTTTCAACAAAATTCAACACCCATTTATGACAAAAACCCTCCAGAAAGTAGGCATAGAGGTAACTTTTCTCAACATAATAAAGGCCATATATGACAAGCCCACAGCAAACATCATCCTCAATGGTGAAAAACTGAAAGCATTTCCACTAAGATTAGGAACAAGACAAGGTTGCCCACTTTCACCACTATTATTCAACATAGTTTTGGAAGTTTTAGCCACAGCAATCAGAGAAGAATAAGAAATAAAAGGCATTCAAATCGGAAAAGAAGTAGTAAAGCTGTCACTGTTTGCAGATGACATGATGCTATACATAGAGAATCCTAAAGATGCTACCGGAAAACTACCAGAGTTAATCAATGAATTCGGTAAAGTAGCAGGATACAAAATTAATGCACAGAAATCTCTTGCATTCCTATACACTAATGATGAAATACCTGAAAGTGAAATTAAGGAAACCCTCCCACTTACCATTGCAAGAAAAAGAATAAAATATCTAGGAATAAACCTACCTAAGTAGACGAAAGACCTGTATGCAGAAAATTATAAGACACTGATGAAAGAAATTAAAGATGATACAAATAGATGGAGAGATATACCATGTTCTTGGTTTGGAAGAATCAACATTGTGAAAATGACTATACTACCCAAAGCAATCTACAGATTCAATGCAATCCCTATCAAACTATCAATGGCATTTTTCACAGAACTAGAACAAAAAATTTCACAATTTGTATGGAAACACAAAAGACCCCGAATAGCCAAAGCATTCTTGAGAAAGAAAAACAGAGCTGGAGGAATCAGGCTCCCTGACTTCATACTATACCAGAAAGCTACAGTAATCAAGACAGTATGGTACCTGCACAAAAACAGAAATATATATCAATGGGACCAAATAGAAAGCACAGAGATAAACCCATGCGCATATGGTCACTTTATCTTTGATAAAGGAGGCAAGAATATACAGTGGAGAAAAGACAGCCTCTTCAATAAGTGGTGCTGGGAAAACTGGACAGCTCCATGTAAAAGAATGAAATTAGAACACTGCCTAACACCATACACAAAAATAAACTCCAGATGGTTTAAACACCTAAATGTAAGGCTAGACACTATCAAACTCTTAGAGTGCTAACACATATATATGGAATCTAAAAAAGCCCCAAAGAAACAAAAAAAAACAAATGGTCATAAAGAATCTAGGGGCAAGACAGGAATAAAGACACAGACCTACTAGAGAATGGACTTGAGGATACGGGGAGAGGGAAGGTAAGCTGGGATAAAGTGAGTGAGTGGCATGGACATATATACACTACCAAACGTAAAATAAATAGCTAGTTGGAAGCAGTCGCATAGCACAGGGAGATCAGCTCGGTGCTTTGTGACCATCAAGAGGGGTGGGATAGGGAGGGTGGGAGGGAGGGAGATGCAAGAGGGAAGAGATATGGGGACATATATACATGTATAACTAACTCACTTTGTTATAAAGCAGAAACTAACACACCACAGTAAAGCAATTATACTCCAATAAAGATGTTAAAAAAAAAAACTTTACATCTTGCCATTTCCTCTCTCCCTCCCTCCCTCTCTCCATTCCTTCCTTTTTAACATAATACCTTGTCGTTTTATCTCATTCTAACTGCATTTAGTAATTTTCACAAATATGGAAACTCATCCTGAGTACTTTCTTCAGTCTTCCAGTACAAAGTATAACTTTGCAAATGCTCAGCAAACATCAAGGGGCCATACGCATGATCAATAGGGCAGATGAGCTGAGGAAGCCAGCCGGGTTCTGATAGAAGGTACATGTGTGACCTGGGTGAAGTTGTTGAGCATCTCAGGACTTTAGTTCATGCATCTGCATTCATTAAACTATCTCTGTTGGTTCCGAGGTGACATATCTATCATTGATGGTGGTGGCTATTTAAGAACTGTTCGACAAATACTAATTCAATACCTTTCAAATCATTTGCTAAAAGAATGTATTTGTTATTGGACTTTGGACATTTTTTATTACTACTGAACCTCACTCAAATTTAACTAATTATTCTTATATCCATATTGTATTGAATCCATTTGGATGTAGACATTAGGTGTTTTAGTTTTCTCAGTTACAGCATTGGGTGGGTTTATTTAGTTTCATACTTTAAAGTGGAATCAAGACATATTTATTTCCAAAAAAAATCTCAAGTCATGAAATAGTTAATGAAAGCTATTCTTTTGGAGTGGGATGTGGGGGTGATTTGGTTTTAAAATATCTTAGTCTGTCAAATAAGCAGTAGGTTTGCCCTGTATCTGAGGTAGCAGAAACAACTTGAAGCTGTGATAGATATCATGATGAATATTGGGAATTTAGTCTAGTGTTAAGGGCTGTTCATAATTAAAATTAACACAAGGAAGGTACGGTATTTCAATGTAAGAACTGTTCAAGTAAGTGGTCTTTGAGGTAGTGCTGGCAAATGAGGTGAGAAGCAGCCTCTAAAATCTTGCTTTAAGCAGCATTTTCTTGCTTATTAATTTGACAGCTTTCTCTGCTGCTCTCAAGCTAACTACAGCAATTTTAATCAGAGAAGGAACATGTTGTCAAATTGCTGTGAATCCAAGCCCATCAAAGTTGTGGAATGCCTTCTGGATTTAAAAGAACCTTGAGGGGTCAGAGCTCTTACTCCCTATTTACTGTGTCTAATGCCATCAGCTTTGGTGAATGTAACCAAGGAATTAAAAGACTAATAATGTCTATCTTCTGGCTTCCATCATCTACTTCACATATTCTGTAGAGTCATGCTAAAATTATGCCTTCACTCACTGGAGAGATCTTACTACTTAAGTGCAGCAAATTTTGGTACTGCCACATGTAGGGTCTGCTGTGCTTAAAGGATTCGATGCAGAGTCAGTTATAGAAAAACAAGCACTAACCATACTACTGCTTGAATCTTTATTTTTTCTATTATTTTTCCTGTTAATGTTTTCCTATCTAATGAGCCCTAAAATGACACAGATGATGTAAGCATTCTTTGCTTTGCAGTGATCCCTGTTTAACTGAAATACAAGCATACCGGAACCAAACCATCAGTCTGCATAATTCCATGGTAACCAAAATAGGAAATATCTCTGAAATTCCAGACCCAGGTTCCTTGTATGTATAGAGTTAAATTAAGAAAATATTGTTGGGTATCAGAGATACTGTATTTCTTTTGAGTTATTTGTTTTAAGAAATTGCATTCAATCTTTCTCATTCTTTGATCTGTCACCTTTAAATAGCAACTTTCTCATCCTCTATCCTCACTGATTGTCAACTGCTCAGCTGAGCGGGAGAGTGCTGAGCTGCCAGATATCAAGTGGTCTATTAAGACAAGTCAAAATGAAAGTAACAGTCAAGTCTTTAATCACTTATTGTGAAGTATAAGCAGTATAAATAGGAGAAAGCACTAGCCCCCTCAACATTCCATTTTTCCCTAGGGAATGGCCCCAAACAAAAGGTTCTTGACATTTTTTTGACTCAGGGGCCAAGGGAAGGGGGTGGGGGGAGGGTTAGGAGTACAAATGTACTGAGTCTGAGTCAGAGTAGAGAAAAGTGTCTCCAAGGCCCACCCATAAGGAGGGGTCTTGACAGAGATGCTTAAGAGAGGCCACCAAACAGGGGTGTCTAAGTTAGAATGCGGATATGCATGAGAGCATAGCCAGCCAGGGGGTCCGTGTACTGGCTGTGCACCAAGCCTGGTGTGGGACCTGCCAGACAGAGCCTTTGTAGTTGCCTATGGTCTGGCCTGAAGGATCACACCTAGGATTTTGGCCTGGAGCCAGACTCCCCACCAAGTGTTGCTGGTGTTTGCTAACCCTGAAAAACTGAATTTGTTATTACTCACGTGTTAGTAATAATTTTCCACCACAGGAAAAGGCAGATGATTTCTTTAGAAGCTTAGCAGTTTTCTACGTGGAAAACATAGTATTAGACATAAGGTATGGGCAATTGAAATTTGCCTAAGTATTTCTAAAATATACAAATAAACTATAAGATCTTTAAGAATATGAACCATGCTATTTATGTGTGCCATGGAAGTACAGAAGTACATAGGACACCAAATAATTATTCTTGGCATTTTCATTTTGGGTGGAAAATTACAGTCAAATTGAAAGCTCAATGATAGCAAAAGTAAGTCCATCCTATACATATGCATATGGTGTTTCCCTTTTTTTTCATATATATAAATAGGAAATCTTTACATAGGAAGTGTTTAAAACTATAAATCTTATTTATCTATATTTCATATATATATAAGAAATGAAGGCATAAGAGTGGAATATCATATATATATACATATATAATGTGCATATTTATAAACATATTTGTATATAAATAAGAAATATTTATAAATATGTATATATAAATTCAGATCCAGAATTTAACATTTTATATAATTTTTATTGGTTTATTCTGTTAATTTTTACTTGTAAAGTTCCAATTGTTTTTTTTTTTATAAATTTATTTTATTTTTTTTTATTTATTTATTTTTGGCTGCGTTGGGTCTTTGTTGCTGTGCGCGGGCTTTCTCTAGTTGTGGCGAGCAGGGGCTACTCTTCATTGCGGTGCATGGGCTTCTCAATGCGGCAGCTTCTCTTGTCGTGGAGCACGGGCTCTAGGCACGCGGGCTTCAGTAGTTGTGGCACACGGGCTTAGTTGCTCCGTGGCATGTGGGATCTTCCCAGACCAGGGCTCGAACCCATATCCTCTACATTGGTAGGCGGATTCTTAACCACTGCGCCACCAGGGAAGCCCCCAATTGTTTTTTATAGACAGAATATTAAAAATAAAAATATTATGTCTACTTGCTTTGAAAATTGGTTGCCAAATGTTTTTCTGATACTAATAGTCATATCACTAACAAACATATTGTCAAGTTCTTAAAACCCTATATCAGTCCTAGCATGTCAGCACCATTATTAGCCCTAATTTAGAGGTAAGTGAAGTAAGAATTAGGGTATTTAAGCAACTTGTCTAAAGCAACAGAGTTAGAAAGCAGAGCCAAGGTTTGGAAGTCAATAACTGAATCCAAACTGTTGAACTTAGTCACATTTTTGTGGCCTTCATCATAATTTACTGGTTCTGTGAAATGAAATGATATTATTAAATAATACATTTAGTAATGTGTAACTGTGTGTATGCATGTATACATGTGTACACATCAATTTTTATTCTTCACTTAAATGATACATCTCACTAAAATTAGCATGGGCTAGATCTATAAAATAGAAGTCTTTGAAAATTTAGAGTTTTGCCAATGCTCAGTTAGTGACCCTTCTTAGGTGGGCTTACTGCTGACACACAATTGGACACCCATTCCACTGCTTTATTTTGGGCTACACGGTACTGTCCCTGTAGGACAGGAAAATAATCTCAGTCAGCGCTAGTTTTGGAGGATGATAGAGGTCACTGAATGAAGTGAGTAAACAGAAGGCAAAGATATTTGACACAAGGTTAATAATTCCTGAGGGTAAGTCTTCATGGTTGTGCTGGATGCCATGGTAAACAAAACTCTTGAATATCACTTTATAAAGCACCTTGGAAAGTGCTGTTCACAGATGCACAATAGAGAGTTGTGGTTATGAAAATGGGCACCTGTTGCATGGGGTGAAGTTGCCAGTGACAGAAATCATACACATGGATTTAAACAGGTATTTTACTTCTGACAACTTACATAGAAGTGAACTGATGTGCTCCAGAAAAATTGTTAAATAATTCATGAAGTAGCCTCATTCATGATGAAGATGATGAAACAAAATATATATGTCACTAATTTGGATGAGACTTTTCTTCATAAAATGTAACAATAGAAAATAGCTCTACTTCTAAAAATAAAATATATTATTGCCTGTAACAGTTAATTTTAAAGCTGTATTATTGAATAATATATTAAAAGGAAATAGAGATTTGACCAAATACTTCAAGTTTCTCTCATAAAGGACATGGGAGATTTTCTTATATTCAGGGTTGCCTTATATATTTTATGATAGACGCCATGTTGAAACTTTGTTGTATAACATTATTTTTTATTCTTATACAAAATCACTAAGTGAAATGACAAAGACCTCAGTATTTAAAGAGAACTTCCTTTAAAGTACTATTTAATTAAAATGGATAAAATAAGCTTATCAATTTTACTCTCAGAAGGAGAGGTCAATCACAAAAGCAATGCCTATTTAGTTAAGAGATTTTGTTCAGAGAAAGGCACCTTATTTTGTACAAGGTGATATCGACCAACCGATTCATTCATGCCCTTTTTCTTCTGGCACAGGAACAAACACTTTTTAGTGTTGTTTACACAAATTTTGAAATAAAGAAGAAAAAGGAATCCCTGTTCCAATGTTTTGTTTTGTTTTTTTCCTAGTTCCCTACTTTTGGCTGAACCTCATATAAATATATTTCCTTATGTAATGCCTTATGCCAACAGATTTGAAGAGTCCTTTTACTTTTGATTATGCATGTAACAGCTTTTCCAGGACGCTTTGTTTTTACCCCTTTCCATATCTACTTGCGTGCTTTTTCTTCGCACAGGATCTCCAGAGATGTCTGTGGTCTGGCCAGGAGGTCTGGCAGAGTGACTAGCCTCTCAGGCAGCTGATGTTATTGTAGCTGCTTTCCCAATTGCCAGCAAATGACATAAATTGTAGGAGACTGAAAAGGTCACCTCTGCAACAGTTCTACTTATATTAGCTCAATTATCATTAACCTGCAGCTACACAAAGATCTCAGGCCCCAAATACACAAATGACTAAGCCAACTGAGGTAGCAGGCTGGGGCCTCGACCCCACTGTAGTTTTCCCATGGAAAACAAATTCAAAGTACCATTGCTGCTGAAATTGACTTAGCTGTGCATGTGGAAGTCAAACAATTTTTTCTCCTGATATCTTCTTTATTTACAAAATATAGCTATGTATTTTTTATGCCTTCAATAAGTCTATATAATACATAAATGCATATATGGTTAAAAGAAAGCTCTTATTTTTAAATGAAATATAAACATATATAATATGAATACTTATATAGATATATATGCGTAAGTGTAGAACGTAATACAAATATAATGAGTCTGTATCAGTTCATTACAGTTCCTTAGAATTTTGTTTATCAAAATATGAGTATAAATGTACCACCTTCCTTTTTAACTTATTATAATACCTAGGAACATATAGTATTGCTTACAGAGTTTAATTCTCGGTCAACTTGCTTGGGTATAAATTCCAGCTGTTCTTGGGCAAGTTGCCTAACCTCTCAGTACCTCAGTTTTCACACTAAAAAATGAGCATAATCAGAGGTACTTTACAGTCAGGATAGCCAGGTAGTACTGGGGCCATTTTTGACAGGGTCCTGTGGGCTTCCTCCTAGGCCAGCTATTAACATTTTAGCTGCTAGAACACAAAGAGATAGAGGGAATTTCCTAGCAAAGGCTGGTATGACCAGGGTAGAAGAAGAAAGGTATCAGCACAAAAAATATTTAAAGAGTTTATCATCAGTTGTGAGGGCACTGAACCATACTGGCTAAATATTGGCCTTGTTTATGAGTATGAATTATGCTTTAGATTAGTGCTATGTATATAAATTCTCAAAAATAGATTTTAAATCTATATGCTCCAAATGTTAAAATTTGAGGACTTAGAGGCTCCAAAGATATATTAGAAAACCAATATTCGTGTGTTTGCTATCTCTAAAGAAGGCTCTAGTGTTCTACAGGACATTGAGACTTCATCCAGTTAGTTAAAACAAATTAGAAAACAGAAAATTCCTTCTAAAAATGTGGCTTGATGGACACGTGACCAACAAATAATATTTCTAAAGAAATAACAGAAATCAAACACACATAGACCAGACCCCCAAAATAAGTGCTGTTGATTAAGTTTGTGACAATGTCTTAACTAGTTATATGTTCAAAGTCATTAATTTGATAAGTTATGAGGAGTAATGCCTGGTTTTTTTTTCTGGTGTTTTTGCAGAGATAAGAAACAATGCATGATAGTAGCATTGAATTTGCATTGATCTGTATTTAAATCCTTGCAATACACTTACTAAATGCAAGAAATAAAAGATATAACTTAGGTTCTATGAGACCACACACATACATACACAATTAAAACATGAGCCATACTGCTACCTAGTACTTGAATTTTAATACATACGACATTCCTTTAGAAATATTCTCGCACTTCTCAATTCCTTAAAAGAAAATCTAGGAAAGATAATCAAACTTCGTAATATACTTAATATATATTAAAGAATAATCTGAAGCTTTTGGGTTGGTTATTACTGAAATAAACTGCCTATTTAGCAATTGTATTAATGAGAATTACAAAGAAATGCTGAAACAAAAATATAAACAAATAAAATTTTAGAAAGTAGTAAGTTACTACAATGTAGGATCATAAGTGTTATGCTAGGGAAAACACAGAAACCTAGAGATAAATGTCATGGAAATACACAGCTAGGCTTGAGAGAATCAGAAAAACTAATCTGGCTAATTTTCTTCTTCTACGCTTCCTCTTCTGATCCAAAATGCACATAAATAGATCTCATTACCAACTGAATCTTGCTGGCTAATTTTAAAACATGGTGAGGCCACTTCACTTTTTCTCCCATAGCCCTCCTGATGATTTGGGCAAGCACTTAATTCCCTGAAATCAATACCTTTCTGCTTGAAAAACCTAGAGAGGTTTCTGGGGTTTTTTCACCTTGAAAACTGACTGATACAGAAGACTTTCTAGAGTAAATAAATTTATCAAGGCAGAAAAGAAAAGTAAATTTATGTATATTTAATTATTTTATCATGAGATTGGAAATGAATTTTTTCTTATAAAATTTCAGATTTATCCCTAGGAGTTAATTTTGATAATGACATTTTAGGCAGTTGTTTTAAGTTTAACGTTCACTCTTTTGATGGGAACCACAATATGTATAATGTAGCTGATATTCCATAATGGATATATCAGTTTCCTACTGCTGTATAACAAAGTACCACAAAGGTGACTGCTTAAAACAACAAAAAATACAACAAAGAGAATGGGAGAAAATATTTGCAAATGATGCAAATGACAAGGGATTAATCGCCAAAATATACAATCAGCTTATACAGCTCAATATCAAAAAAAAAAAAAACCTAATCAACATATGGACAGAAGATCTAAATAGATGTCTCTCCAAAGAAGACATGCAGATGGCCAAAAAGCACATAAAAAGACACTCAACATTGCTAATTACTAGAGAAATGCAAATCGAAACTACAATGAGGTGTCATCTCACACTGGTCAGAATGGCCATCATTGAAAAGTCTACAACTAATAAATGTTGGAGAGGGTGTAGAGAAAAAGGAACCCTCCTACACTGCTGGTGAGAGTGTAAATTGGTATAGCCACTATGGAGAATACTATGGGGGTTCCTTAAAAAAGTAAAAATAGAGATACCACATAATCCTACAACCCCACTCCTGGGCATATATCCAGAGAAAACCATAATTTGAAAAGATACCTGCACCCCAATGTTCATAGCAGCATTATTTATAATGGCCAAGACATGGAAGCAACCTAAGTGTCCATGGACAGATGAATGAACAAAGAAGATGTGGTATATATACACAATGGGATATTACTCAGCCATAACAAAGAATGAAATAATGCTATTTGCAGCAACTTGGATGGACCTAGACATTATGGATTTTAGTTCTGTGTTGTTGTAGTTGTAGGACTCAGGTCCCTGTTTCCTTTCTGGCTGTGAGCAGGATATCTCTCTTAAATCTTAGAGGCTGCCTTCATGTTCTTGTCATGTGGCCACCTCTATGGGCAATTCACAAAGCCAACAGAAAAATCCCTTTCACAGGAAACCCTTCTGACTTCTTTTCACTCTTTTCCTCATTCATTGGGCTAACTCAGTCTAACCTCCCTTTCTTAATTCAAAGTTAATTGGTTAGGGACATAGGTTATATCTACAAAGTGCCTTCACCTTTGCTTCACCTAACATTAACATAAGAGTGACATCCTGAGCAGAAGCAAGAAGAACTACAATCCTGCAGCCTGTGGAACAAAAACCACATTCACAGAGAGACAGACAAGATGAAAAGGCAGAGGGCTATGTACCAGATGAAGGAACAAGATAAAACCCCAGAAAAACAACTAAATGAAGTGGAGATAGGCAACCTTCCAGAAAAAGAATTCAGAATAATGATAGTGAAGATGATCCATGACCTCGGAAAAAGAATGGGGGCAAAGATTGAGAAGATGCAAGAAATGTCCAACAAAGACCTAGAAGAATTAAAGAACAAACAAACAGAGATGATGGTGTGGAGAAAAGGGAACCCTCTTGCACTGTTGGTGGGAATGTAAATTGATACAGCCACTATGGACAACAGTATGGAGGTTCCTTAAAAACCTAAAAATAGAATTACCATATGACCCAGCAATCCCACTACTGGGCACATATCCAGAGAAAACCATCATTCAAAAAGACACATGCACCCCAATGTTCACTGCAGCACTATTTACAATAGCCAGGTCATGGAAGCAACCTAAATGCCCATCAACAGAAGACTGGGTAAAGAGCATGTGGTACATATATACAATGGAATACTACTCAGCCAGAAAAAGGAACAAAATTGGGTCATGTGTTGAGACGTGGATGGATGTAGAGAGTGTAATACAGAGTGAAGTAAGTCAGAAAGAGAAAAACAAATACTGTATATTAACGCATGTATGTGGAACCTAGAAAAATAGTACAGATGAACCGGTCTGCAGGGCAGAAGTTGAGACACAGATGTAAAGAACAAATGTATGGACACCAAGGGGGCAAATCCGCAGGGGGGTAGGAAAAAAAAATTCAAACTACCTCCTCATCCTCCTCTAAGTAAACATGGACTACTATTTAAGATTCAAAATTATTTCCTATTTAATTTTGTCATTTTTAATATTTAATTGTTAGAATTGTGATGATATTTAATACAATTTTGAAATTCAAAACAAAAAGAGTGGCATCCCATCACACTTACATGTCCTACTTACACTAAAGAGGAAAGATTATACAGGGTGAGTAGTATACCAAAAGGCAGGAATCTTGGGGTCCACCTTAGAATTCTGCCCATCACAATAGAATTTAGGTGATCTGGAAATTGGTGACATTTTAGGAACATAATTGCTGATAATTATTTACTATTCTCACTCATCAGAGTCATGTTATTCTATGACTACTTTAAATCAATCTTTCCATGTAGAATAATATGTTCAAGTACCCTAACCCACATGCAGACAAATTATTTCATGAAAAAAAAATATGATTTTTAATATTAGAATTGGAATTTTATAGTCTTTTCTGTTCTTATTCTGCATAACCATATTTTGTAGTCTAACACAGACATTCTGGCTAGGGATTACAATCATAGAATTGTAGAGAAATAAGAAGTGAATTAGATATTGCAGGGAAATAGAGGGGACGTTAAAATTTATCATACTCATTCGAAAACTGGTATCCTTTACAGCAAAAATTTTAGAAGTCCTTTCAGATGATCTATCTTAATAATCAGATTTGGTCCCTTTATCAACAGCAAAATAAACAAAGAGAGCAAAAAGAAATGCTCTTGGAAAGAAATAAGGAGTGGTGTTTTCCCTTCTCTCTCTTTTTCTTTCTTTGTTTTTTACATGTGGTGTAATGAAAAATTTATTTCAGGCCTAAGGCAAAGTTTAATTTAGCCACTAATTTATTTGTATGAAAATTGTTCCATGTAATCTTGCAGTTTAATATATTATGGATTACAAGCATATATTTTAAAGGCAAACATTTAAATAAAATAAAACATTTAATAAAATATTTTCAAAGACTAAAGCTGAATGTCCAATAAAAAAGTTCAGCATTACTATATTCAGAATAAGGTTTTACTACTTGATATTTTACTAACATTTTTGATTACTTTCTCTATTTTCATAGAACAACAGCTTAAGGCAAAACAGAAACATTCTTCTTTGAAAGTTGCACTGGTATATTGTTTGTATTGACATATATTGACATATTCTGTGAATTTTGGAAGTATTCCTGATCATTGGTCATATTATAATTCTTCTATGGGTCTTACCTTTTCAAAGACAAGAAACCTAAAGGTTTCTTCTAGGGTAGAAAAAATAGCAACAAAAATGGTTTCTTCTTGGAGAAATTTGTATGCAGTTGCTTAGTTAGCTAGCCTGCTGTATGTCTGCATGGACTTCATATTTATATAATTTCATTGATCAGATAGGATTAAGTGATATGCTGTTTCTGGGTGAATACTGTAAAATACATAAACCTTTAAATAGTCTTGTCTATCACTTCACATATAGAAATATTAATTTGATTGTCACGCACAACATTTTAAATTAAATATGTCTAAGAAGTTTCAGTGTTCTAGAGTTGGTTCATTATTCTAAGTTTTTCAAGTAAAATATCGAATATATATTTAGTCTCTATTATACGTTCCATCACGGTGGCATAATGGAAGGAATATTTTCCACTTTAGAGTCAGAGCAGGTTCAATTCAGGCTCTCTCAATAGCTAGGTGAACAAGTATATATTTTATATTCTTTGAGCTTTAGAGTTCTCACACGACAAAATGTGGTCTGATAACAAAGAGAGAAATTAACCTAAAAGTCATTGGGCTATTTTTCACAGTAAATGAGGTAACTACCTGGAAGCTGCCTCCTTCTTTACCTCATCTCACTTATCTGGCTGACTCTTATTAGTCATAGTTCAGCTGTCAGTTCAGATATCAACTCTTGTGCAAAACCTCCCACGGCATTACCTGCATCCCATCCTTCCTCAGATGAAATTAGTTGTTCCTGCTCTTTGCCCTCCTATTAATGAATCTTTCCTTCTATTATAGCACCTATCACTGCGTTTCTCTTACTGTTCTATTGCTAGCACCTACAAGAGTGCCATGCAAATTGTATTTGTTCAATAAAATCTGTTGAATGAAAACAAACATTAAAAAAGGCAGCGTGTATATATTATACACATGTATATATAGTACAACCCCGTGAATTGATATGAATTGTTATCTTAAAGTTTGGAAACGGAGGCTTAGTGAGTGTAAGTGATTTTTCAAAATTCCTCATTTGAATATGAATCCTATGAGCCCATAGGTTTTGTATATTTGTGTACTGCTAAGTATACTTACTATTCAAAAAATGAAGGGACTCAATAATTATTTTTGAAAAATTAATTAACAATAAATAACAATAATTATATAGTGCCCAGAACATAATTATTTATAAATATTAATGTTTTCAAAAAGTTCCATTCTCACAAATCTGAAGTCTTAAATTTTTTTTTTTTTTTTGGTAATTGACTTTGAACTTGAATTAATTCTTTGGGTTTAAAAGCATCACATATGTAAGAAAGACTTAGATAAAAATACAATGTTTTAGTTAACAGGTAAAATAAATAAATTACATGATAGTCTCCAGATAGCATAGATATTGATATAGATGTATGTGATACAGAAATTGGAGGAGTTAAACTAAAGCTCTAATTTAAAAAGTAGAAACATAAACACACACAAATAAGAAAACATTTTTAAATATCTAAATTGCACAAAACCATAGACCTTTAAAAATAAAATTATAAGACTAATAAAATAATAACTATGTATGTAAATATAAACAAAATATATAGCTAAACATAAAAATAATATAACAATAGAAACTATACTAACCAATTTTATGTTGGACAATAGTAAGAAACAATTTAGATAAATCTATAGTGAAGCTAAAATAGCAAAGACTGTTCCTAAAGAGCTATAGAGTCAATACATTAAATATTACATGATTGTGGTTACTTGCAAACTCTTGTGAAAAATAGATTATTAAGAGAATCTGATTCCAAATCTTATTGCTAATATTTCTAAGTTTTTTATCTAAGTTGCCTATATCAGAAATGAAAACAATCATCAACACATCCACATTTATCAAAGTTCCTTTCAGAATGATGTTATTTATGTTTCTTTTCTTTTTTTGTTGTTATTGTTTGAAAAGTTATATAAACCTTGCATGTGGGAAACATTTTTAAGTGTAACTCATGGGAACAATCTTATTCTAGGATCCTCAATGGGAAACCATTGTTAATATACATAACATGAGAATGACCTAGTTTCCAGGAGTTTCTAAAAATTCCAGTTAAATATATATTGGATCTTAGCCTAAAATCCTTGGCAACCTTTATTGCTCACTGCTTACAGATTTCGTTTCTTGAATGAATGAAATACTTTTCAGTAGTAATTACCATGAATTGAACAAATAAAGAGCTGGACAGAAATTCTATTCTGGTATAGAAAAGACTTTTCACCATACCAAAAAACAGACAAACATTTTTAAAATGTACATTAATTTGGTGCCAATATCTTCACATTCACAATGATAGCTTCATTTCAAATTATTGGCCTGTTTTATCTCAGCTTGGTTTTTCTCCTATGGTAAATAAGAAAATATTTTTTGTTTGGTAATCTGTTACTTTGACCTAAACTCTAATTTTGTCTTCTCATCTCGAGTTGGTAAAAAAAGAGACTAGCACTGAGGAAAAAAACCAAGTTTTGTTCCAAACCTTCTGCAAATGACTTATAAAATTTACTCTAAAATAATGACAACTTTAGAGAAAGTATGATTTCTATAATACATATTTAAATTTCTTGCCTTGTTTAAGGACATAAATTAGCCAGGAGTTAGAAGGAATTTGAAAACTAACAAAGATGAAAACAGCAAACTAAATTCACTCACCTCCTAATACAAAGATATGTGGTTATTTTAAATACTTTACATAAAATTCATCTCATATAACTTATATGTTGTACTTTTTATTCTGTTCTTTTTAATGATAAAACATTTGTAAAATATTTTAATGTATTTTTACATCTCAATTTTGGGATAAGTCAATATACCACCAATTAGTCCACTGTAAAATTTTCAGTTCATAGAGAAATGCATGATATGATCAAAAGGAAGTTCTATTGACTTGATTGCCTTGTTTGATCTCAAGGTCATTAATTAGGTCAAAGGTCTAAATATAATTGCCTGTAATTTAGTCAATAGAACTTTTTTTCATCACACCAAAGATTATTCTGTTGATGTCAAAGATCACTAAGCTCTATCCAGAATCAGTCTGATGTGAATCTAAAGAGGGGTACAATCAAAGAGCTTAAGATAGAGAATAATTTTCTGAAATAGGTCAAACCTCTGAAATTCCCTAGCTTTAATGGAACAAGCTGTGCACAGCAGAAAGGAAATGGCATTTTAAGTACTATTTTTAACACTTAGTGCAGAAGTGAATGCTTAGCAAGGAATTGGCAGATGGTCTCATTAGATAAAATGAACTGTTAAGGAGTGTCATCACTAATAAAATGTAGTGTGCTACCCACATTCAGGCTAGTGAGTTACAAAAATGCAATTCTGCATTATTGCTGTTGTGACGGTTATGATGGTTTTATGACAAATTCTGCTGGTCTTGCAAAGTCATCTCTTATATGTAAATATCACATGATAAATTCTGAAGCAAACATCTCCATTACACATAAAGAAAATACTGAAACTTCATTTACTCTTGACTGGTGAACAATACTTTGTACTTAGTAGACAAAACATATGCAGCATAAATGAAGAGAGTTTGGGGCACATTATCAAAATATGATGAAAGGTAGCCCAATTATAGAATTCAGGCTGACACTCACTTCTGTACCATATAAGGTACAGAATTGCCTCTGTTCTGGGGAAGCCCTTCATCCCTGATAGTATGGTTGTGTTTTACAGATGTGTTCCAGAATAAACAGAATTTTTTTTTAAATCACCTCTTTTGACATTTCTGTATCTTTGCTGATTGAATAACAAATTAAATTTCAAAAAGTAATATTTTGATTCTGTTTATTTGGACAAACAATGAAAATCCAGTGGTACAGCTGCAGAAAATTGCTGAGAGAATATTTAGAATGGTATCAGCTTAATTCCCCATAGAAGGGTGCTAAGCAAGGTCATTTCAGAAGCAGGGAAAGAAGAGTTTTAATCCCACCTAGTATAAATTTGCTACCCATAAGTCCAGATGTAGCCTGACACTTGGGTTCCCATTTACAAACTGGAAGACCACTGTATGCTACAGGGATACTAGGACAATGGTGCTAAGTGGTATTGCTTCAGCTACACTCCACTGAAGTGAATATCAGTGTCTCCTTAAACATTACTTGGTGTTATGTGAAAGAAATAGAGCCCTGGTCAAATAATAGGGACATACCCCAAAGAGTGTTTTCAAAATGATTAAATCAAAGGGTGTGTGTGTGTGTGTGTGTGTGTGTGTGTGTGTGTGAATGTATTCACACATACATGTTGTAACCTCTTAGTAATAGATCTAGAATGAAATTTCAGAAATACTGGAGTAGAATATTCTAGAGAATAAACTTCTTTAATCTCCATTCCCAATTAACACCCCATCGGGCTCTGTCTTAAAGTTGCACGTGCACCTCTTGAGGGCAAGTCATCTAATCTTTCTGTGATGCAATTTCCTTAGTTGCAAGATAGGTTACTCATGGTACCTACTCAGCATTGTTACTTGGATTAAACATGTTAATATTTCTAAAATTACTGGCTCATAATAAGCAGCATGTAACAAAATAACATGTCCTTTTTAAAAAGAACTAAAATAAAGGGAAACAGCTTTTCTCGGAAGATTTAGGGTCACTTGCTTATTTCCTAGAGAAGTAAGTGAGCTGAATTATGCTTGATTTAAACTTCTAGTAGAACTTTTAAATCATATTTTAATAAAATCTGAAATAAAAAAAGTTAAACTACCTATATTTGACAAATCTTTACAATTAAAAAAATTGAAATATTCATAGCCATTGTGATTGGAAGATGACTCTGACTCTTGCACTGGCAAAATACATGATTATCATGCAAAGTTTATATTCCACTTGTCAAATAGAATAACTTGACCTGATGAATAATTTATTTAAGCAATTATATTAATAATAAACTCCCATTCTATAGTAGCCTTGCTCCTTATGAAAAAAAATAAATAACCTTTAAACATGGTTGTTTGTCACACTGTGGAATATAATATCATTACTCCTTGTAATTGAATTATATAAAAGTTTGAAGGAAGTCTTAAGTACTAAAGGAAATATGACTTAAAACTCAATGAAGATGGGTATTAAAAATAAAAAAGACATGTGAACTAAAAGCCAGTAAATTTCGTGTTGCCCAGCTTAGGTCATCTCTCCAGAAACTAATGATTATTAATGACATTTTTAAAAAGCTGAATGTTGAAATGTAATGACTCATAATTTAAAAATTGTTAATATTTTTATATTCAGCTTTGTTAACCATTTTAAAATCCTTTCTAATTATTTCTGGGCAGGTCCAAAATCAAGACACGTCTGATAAACTATTGTATTGAATTAACCAAAATTTAAATGAAGCAATTCCTATGTTTAAATTAATCACAATAATGATTTGGGCAGAAGTTTTATTGTTTTGCATTTTAAATTAATTTTATGACATTTGAAATCTATACCTCCTTTCTTTCAGATGTATATGATTAAAGAATATAATACAAACAAACAAAAAATCCCAAAGCATAAAAACAAAAACAAAAGCCAAGCAAAAACTCACTTTTTTCCAAAGTAACATGGCTTTACAGTTATTTATTGGCTGAAGTGGTTTCACTTATTGTGAGCTACTTTTGCCTATCTCATGGGAACATCCGAGTGACAATGACATTTAAATGAGAGTCCATGTGCATTCATTACTGTGTATGAATGGAAAGGTTACACTTGGTAAAGCAAACCTCTTTTCAGTCTAGTAACTTCGGAACAATTTACACATCAAAGAGTGAGCTACCCAAATAGATTAGAGATTTTCAATAAACCCTTATGAAGGAAGAGGTGATCCAATCCTCTAAACTGATGTGAACTCTAGTCTGATCTGGAAAATAAGCAAACTCTGTCTGTAAGAATAAGCTAATTTTATCACACTTTTTGAAAATAGTAAGTGTGGGATATGAATGGGAATCCCTATGAGTGAGAATATGGATAAAGATTTGCTCTCACATACCTGAAAACAAAAAAAGTACTGCTTCTTTGGAGTCAAACCTTCACATTGAGATGATGACTTGATGTTCCTAAAATGAAAGTCCTTCCCTGGCTCCCTTTTCACTTCCTCTGTGACAGCAGATATCTAAGATCTCTTAGTCATGCTACAAAGAAGGAAAGAACAAAACAAACCAAGATCAGAACTCATTCCCTGGTGAAGTACAGGAGATAAGCTACTTTTTCTTGAAGCTCCTTCCCCTCTCAATGCTTGAATGCAGAGTAGAAGAGGAAAAATGATAGTTGCTGTGTTATTTGGGGTAAGGATGTAGAGAAGCAAAGCTAGCCCTTTTTACTCTGTCCATGAATTCTTATTAATCAGTAAAACTTTATGGAACAGAATTTGGGTGTGTGTAATCTTTGTCTTTACTTTCTTCCTCTTAAGCTGCCGCATACAAAGAAAGGAAATTTATAATGATAAGGTCCCTCAGTTGAGATGCTTTAAACATATGTAATTGAGATGAAATAAAGCAGAAAGAAGAATCTGTATAGGGCTGTAGGTTTAAGAACCAGTTGAACTCACATGTTACTTAACCTTTCCAAGTTTCAATTTCTTCTGAAAATAAAGCTAATAATATCTTCCCCACTTGACTCAGCATTTTGTGAAAGTAAGAATAGATGATACAGATGAAAGCGTATGACACAGAATACAAGATCATGAACATTTTTCATGGCTACCATGCTTTGCTCCATTTGGTTTTTTCTTTCTAATAATGAGAGTTCTACTGAAAGACAGTTGATGTAAACTCTTGAAGTGAATATATGGAAAGTAAACTTTATTTAGCAAAAGCTGTAGGACATGAGATTGAATTGCAACCTAGATGTGGACATATTTATTGTATGATTTTGTGTAAGTTAATTAATAACATGGAGACTCATTTTCCTCATTTGTAAAAAGCGGTTGATGTAAAAAATAAATCAATATGTTTAAGATGCTTATAATTAAATTATAATTGTCACTAAGTATAATTTAACCCTGCCAGGTACATGTCAGATAAGAAATGAGATCTCAGAAATGCTGAATGTCTTACCCAGAGGCAAAGAGTTAATAAATGGTCAAATGGAGATTAAAACCAGAATCTTGCTTACATCAAAACCTAGGCTCTTTTCACTTAAAACTATATTATTTAAAGGCCATCTATATTTAAACACAATAGCCTCAATTTAGGGAAATTCTAACAACTTCTAAAGACCTGAAACAGTATATTTAGAGAAGTTAGGATTACATCCAAAAATCTGGTGTTGATTACAACTAGTTTATCTAGATTCTTGTGAGGTGAAGAGAAATCTAGAAATTAAACATAAATAGACTTTTAAAATATTTTGATTGTTCTGGTTTTGGTTAAAAGGGAAGTTCAATAAACCATTCCTTAAACAGATAAAACTAAGCTATTGAATAGTATGTGGATTCAGGAATATGTTTTATTGGTTGTCAGTGCATGTGCCTGAATGTGTGTGCTTAAAGGTGACAACATTCTTTGAATTATTTGTATGTGTGGGTGAGGCTACGATAGAAGTTATTAACCAAAATGGCTTTCTACGCTATACAAATCTAAACATTCCTTATTTTGTGGCCCCAATTTTCCTCTCAGAATCATTTTTGTGAGACTTAACCACACTTTTCAAGCTAAACTTTTATATGGAAAGTACTAGTGACTCACCTAGAGGTTTAGGGAACAGGTAAAGATTGTGAGAACTTCCAAGGAGTAGGGTTGTCAGATTTAGCAATAAATAAATAAATAAATAAATAAATAGACTTAGCAAACCCAGAAACAAATATTTAGCAAATCAAAGAAACAAATATTTATTTTAGTATAAGTATCTCCCAAATATTATGTGGGCATACTTACATTTTTTTTAAATTCACTTTTTCTGAAACTTAAATGGGTATATCAATTTTCCATGCTATGTAGCAAATTATCACACATTTAGCATCTTAAAAAATATTCATATATCATCCTATAACTTCTTTAGGTCACAAGTCCTATAGTGTAACAGAATGATAGCCCATCACCTTCGCCATATTCTATTGAGTAGAAACATGTCACAGGTTTGGCCTACATTCAAGAGGAGGGGATTACACAAGAATTTGTCTCATTTGAGGTCACTATGTGGATATCTACCACACTGGACATTCTGTGATTTATTTAGCAACCCTATGCAGGAGAGCATGTGTCTTTTGACAATGTATGATCAACCATATTTAGAGATAGCAAATCTAGACACATTTTCTTAAGTGGTGTGTATAGAGAAAAGCCCAATAATCAAGGCTTCTAGGAGGTATATAACCTTCTACTAATTGCCTCTGTTGCTGTTGTTTCCAAGGTTTATCAAACTATGCCCAAATCAACAGAGACTGGCAAAAATTAGCATTACATCTATTCTGTAATATTTGACAGTAGCTTTAGAATTACTGCAACACAATTATCATCATTTGATAAACATTTACTGAGTTCCTGCTATGAGGAAGAATTGTGTTATACCCCAATAATATAGAGATGGGCAATATCCCACTCATCTCCTCAAAGAACATGTAGTCTAGAAAAAGACGTATATATTCAGATCAGTGCGAATTCTAAATTATAAGACAGGAAGTGATTGATCGAAGCCTGTTTCACTGAAATTTTAGTTTGTAAAAAGTACCATAGGGGAGTTCTACAATCAAATAAGTTTTGGACACATCAAGGTGTTGTATCCCATATTCATTCCCTGGCAATACATGGTGCACATTAACATAGAAAGTCTTTGAGATATCCTATGTAAAGTACTTAAATTTGTATAACCTGGGTTTTCACAATCATTTCAGACTGCTGAAAGAGATTTTTATGCAACACATAGTAGCATCCTATAGCCGTTATAGGTCCTACAGAGTTCTAGCAAATATTGTTTTGAATATGCAGTATTCATGTTCAAGGTAGTAGCAGGCTAGGGTTGGGGAGGAAGAGGCTACTGTTACGGTCAGTTTGAAATGGTATATTACAGTCACCCTGCACCTATATGTGGATTCACCATCTAAACACCTGCCCAAGCACCAAATCTTAAAGTTTTTCTAAACTCTTCCTTTTCTTCCTGCCCCAGCTCCTGCTATATAGTAAGCCTGTCCATTCTGCTTCCTAAATGTGTCAGTGAATCAAGGGTGTCCTCCTGGCCATTGCAGCAACTTGGAGAAAATAGTTAAAATGTTTCCAGGGACAGAGATGTGTTGTTTCTGAATCTGTGTGTGGATCTCAGTGAAGGAAAAACAGAGTAGTGTCACCACAGATATGTAAAAGGTTTTTTTCTCCTTTTTTTCATTTTACTTTCAACAATTTTACAGCTGTGAAATTTTATGTTCTGAGAAGTCTCATAGCAGTTCACCTGGACAGAAAATGAATGAATTCTATTTACATATTTCAACAATTAAAGGTGTTAAATCTCACTAATTGTGCGTAATTGCAATTTAGTTATTATACTAAATAAACTGTAATTTACAATGTAAGTGATTACTCTGTAATTCACTGCTAAACTATGTGACTCAGCAAAAGATAATAACATTGTTGGAGGGCTATCTTTCAAAAGATTCATTGTCAATGTTTCCCCAAGTGCTTGGATGAAAGGAAACTTCTTACTTGCACTGCAATCCATGGAGAATATTTACCAACTGTTTGGTAGTCTCCAGCTATGACCACTGCTTGCAGGACCTGTCATTGTGCAGTTTTGCTTCTGCCCCAAGGACTACATGACATTTTTGCACAAATCGAGCTTTCCCTATTCAGTAGCTTATGTGCTACTATAGTTTTTTTTTTTTTTCGGTTTGTTTCTCTTTCCCTGCTGTCACTTCTCAGCCATCAGCAACGTTTCACAGTGCTTCAACTTGCCAAATAATGGGGTCTTGTGATGTTTTCTCTTCCTGACTTGTTTGTGATCACCCTGCTTCAACTCATCAGTAGGTATGTGGTTTGGCTTCCTGTCAGTCACCCTGTCTTGCAGACTAGCCCCATAAAGCTGGATTGTAATGAGTGTGACTCCGTTGCCACTGGGCTCTCAGTGTATCACAACTGAAGAACTGTTTGAGAATTTGATTTTAAGTAGAAAATATTAGCTGGAAGCCACAGGACAATATGCCGTTTGTTAGCGTGCCAAAGATGTGCTCATTTGCCTCATTAGCTTCTCTGCTTCATCTCTGAGCACATCATTTGATTGGCATTTTGCTCAACTAATACACTTTCATGATCAATTTTAGCTGAGAATTTTCAGCTCCCCATCTTGACTGGATCTTCCTGATAGTGGATAATACATGACCTAGAATACCTTCAAGGCAGACTGCTAACGTAAAGCATTCCTAAGGTTGTGCATTTACTAGTGCACATCACTGCATGGTGATTCTTGAGGAAATGTCTTAGGAATCTGGCAATAACATAGGCAGCTGAAGGAAAGAGGTTTATAAAGAACTGAAAGCATTATAAACTAGTCAAGGACATAGCGGGTGGCCTGGTCATCAGTAGTGACTAAGTTTGAAACTGATTATTTGGTAACCTGAAAATAAACAGACATATGAAGGGGAAGGTAAATGAGTGCAGATTGCCAAGGTCTGATTCCACAGGCATAGCTGTATATCTCACCGTTTATTCCCAGATGATAAATAACATGTGTTTATTCCCAAACAATAAATAACATGATGACATTATCTAGATCCATCTGTTCTGACATTATTGGTGTCTAATCTTGCCAAAGCACTTTGTATTTTTACAGTCCTAGTGTATTTTTTTCTTTAATTTTATAAAAACTTTTGTTCTACTTTATATGACTGGTAAAATAATAAATGCATACCTATAAAAAAGGGGGATAATAGAGAATGCAAAAATTCAGATAATAAATCACTCAAATTTTTCTTTCTGATAATCATTATTTATATTTTGGCATTTTATTCCAAACTTTTTTATCACTATCTATTTGGGTGATTAAAATAGAAAATAAACTTTTTTATATTTTAATAATTATCTTTAATAATGATAACTGCTACTATCATTATTATTGGCAGAAAGGTTATATCATCATTTTCCTCTGAGGCTTCCCAAGTATCTTGTCTATGCTGTAGGCCTCTCCTTTTGGAAAAGGCATTTCATTGTCTATAGATAACTCAGAAAACACCTTGTAGCATTTGAAGTTTAGATGCATGTTGTCTTCTTAAAAAGAATAACGTTTTTGGAAACACAATCAGCAACTAAACCTAGAGGGACTTATGATTAGTGCTCTCCCTGCACTGTTTTTCTCCCTTTTTGGCATATATACATTTTAATCTTTATGTGAAGACTCCTCATGCTGCTAAATATCCATATTACCTTTCAGGAAATTTATCTTGCTATTGTCTTGAGACCCCTTAAATAACCTGTGCATTGTCAAAATGGTTCATGCCTATTTCCTACTTGCAAGCAAGTTGACCTCAATATTTCAGATGGAAGTTTTAATAAAAGACAAAGAAATCAACATGAGATATTCATATTAGACAAAATAAAAAACTGAAATTCTAAAAGTGACCCAAAGTCTTGCAATGACCAGAGATTTCACGTCATTTGCTGTGTCTGAAGGTAGAATACTGGTATTTAGGCCATGATGAGATTGAACATTGACTACTTAGACTGTCACTGCTGCCAGAGTTAGGTCAATTGTCTGTGCTGGGCTCATCAACTTGGTGATTGGTACGACATAACTCTGCTGTTCTGGCTTCTGTTCTTTTTCTTATTTTATTTTTTATTTTTACTTATTTATTTTTTGGCCAGGCCTCGCAGTTTATGGGATTTTAGTTCCCTGACCAGGGATTGAACCTGGGCCCAAGGCACTGAAAGCACCAAGTCCAAACCACTGGACCGCCAGGGAATTCCCTGTTCTTTTTTGTATAATATATTTCCTTTTTCACAATGTTGTTCTTCAGCCATGGTTACCATTGCATCACTCAGATTTTTTTTTTTTTTTGCCACACGCGGGCCTCTCACTGCTGTGGCCTCTCCCGCCGCGGAGCACAAGCTCCGGACGCGCAGGCTCTGCGGCCATGGCTCACGGGCCCAGCCGCTCCGCGGCACGTGGGATCCTCCCGGACCGGGGCACGAACCCGCGTCCCCTGCATCGGCAGGGGGACTCTCAACCACTGCGCCACCAGGGAAGCCCTGGGTATCCTTCTTAATCTAGGCAGTGATTTCGATTTTCACCGGAAGATACAGGGATCGGCTTAAGATCATCTCCTTCTGGGTATTGGGAATTGGACTCAGAATTCTGTTACTCTATATTCAGAGTGTTGCAACATCAGTGAATGTCAGTTTCTGCTTTGGCCTACATGGGAAGTATAATCTAGTACCAGGTAAGGCAGCAGTAAACCTATGCAGTGCTTGAGTTTACTATTTTCAACCATGAAGCTAACCCTTTCTGAAAGACACATGTCTAGGTTAGCATCTTTTTGATTTTCATTAACTTTTCTTAGGCAGTTAAAAGGTTTGGCTAAGTTCACTGTGTTAGCATGTGGTAAACAATGATGTAATAACAGAGAACACTATTCTTATCCACTTAACACCACAGACGTCTGTTTCTTGCTTATTTACATCTGTCCAAGGATCCTGCAATATTTAAGAGCTATTCTGATGCATACAGAAAATCAGTGACTCCAGAAAGCTTCACCAGCCACCATGCAGCCTCCAGTTTGTTACTTAAGAGGAAGAGAGAGCCTGAAGAATGGTATAAGGGACTTACACTGCCCTACACCATTCTGAGAAGGTTCTTTAATTCTCCTGAGTGAAAACACAATGTGTAGACTTAATCTAGAATCCATCACTAGCTAAGCATGTTCTCTCCTATATTCTTTTTTGATCTGATTGATCCCTTCTTGTATAAGATCTTAAAAATAATGTGTTTCTGCTGATAAAACTTACCAATCTCTATCCTAAATTATTTTCTCACATTTGCAGGACTTTATTTTTCATTTGATCATTTGCCATGTCCAATTCTTATTTTGTAAAATATGAGGAATTCATTTTAATGTACTCCTCTGCACATGAAGGATACAGAAAGGGCTTCATTAGGAAATCAGTGTCAGCTCTACTTTCAGTTTCCAACAAAGAAACCAGCCACAATGAGAAGTACATATAAATAAATATATGGACCATTAGGCAGTGTGACCATATTCTACAACATACACTGCTTCCGTCAATAAACAGACCAAGCTTGCCATAAAATGATGGAGGAGAAGATGTTGGTCTTTGGGTCTCTATCTGCATATATTGTCTCATTCTTGATTCTTATCCTCTTGCACCCTTTCACTTTTATTAAATATCTTTATAATACATATTAGAAGCCAGAGTCAAAGCAGTGTTTATGGCATTTTCACAACAAGCATTACCAATGCTCCAGCAGAGAAGGTAAAATACTGAGTGGCTATACATCTAAGAAGAGAATAGTTCCTCTTTATTCCATGGCTGATAGAGGTCAGTTGGTATCAGTTCTAATTTATTTATCAGTTCTAGTACATGTGTTATTGTGTGATTGTGAGAAAGTCATACATACTCTCTTGTTATAAGTTTCTCTTTCTTAATCAAAGAAATTGAATCTTATTATCTCAAAATTCTCCTCAGCTGAAAAAATGTATTATCGTTTCAAACATCTTTTTTATCACTTACTCAAGTAGAAACCCTATTTTCTATTAGGTTTTTCTCATTTAATTCTCTAATTTTCTAACTAACAAAATAGTCTTAATAAGATATGACATAATGAAATAATATATTAATATAATGAATAAAGGCTCTGAATTTAGAAGTCTGATTCAAATTCCAAGTCAACAGCTTGCCAGTTGTGTATCACCTGACAAATTATTTGACTTCTAAACCTCAGTTTCCCCCTATGAAAAATGGCAATAATTTTAGTAACTTCTTAAAAGACAGATTAATAGCAATTATCAAAAAGCGGTGTGATTTGCAGAATAAATTTTTGACGTTTTTAGGGAGCCTAGGATATTATGTCACACACAAAATGTGACCTATGATTAAGACATACTTTTCCCTTATAGGTGTGGTCCACAGAAAGAGCAGACAAGGCAGCCATGGAAATTGCAATACCGAGTACTAAATAGCTTCCCCTAAGGGAGAAGCCAGATTTTATGTGACTTTAATGTTTGCCATAGCGAGCTTCCTTTAATCAGGCATTTTAAGTTTGAGAAAATATATATAATCAAGGCAAGTATGACATAAATACCTTTTGATATAACAAGGATATGTGGCTTGTGTACTCACTGAAGAGAATCATCTCATAGAGAAAACATTCCCACCCAATTATTATCCTAGTACTATCCTATGATACTTATTACTCAACAGAAATAATTACAGTCAAATTTTGATTATTGTTAAACATTTTCCCTTTAATATTGGAGAGCAGAAAAAAAATTATTGAGAGTGTAGAGCTTTCTTATAACACCTTTCAATCTCCTGGAGCAAGGGGTCCACACAGACATACAGTTAGTACAACAATATGTCATAACCAAATTATACATCTACAAAAGCAAACTAATCATAAATATTTTTACTTGAAATTCACAACTGAATCTTCCTGAGATTGTAATAGCTAACTGAGTGAAGAAAGAAAAATAGTCTGGGATATATGTGAATCAATAACTAAAACACATTAAGCAATTTTCTTAATTATAAAGTTTTCTCAGCAATTTTTATAGGACAGTTTTGAATTTTTAAGAGGATAGATAGTCAATACATATTTAACCAAACATATATCACCAGTAAATTCTTTTCTATCACATGATATATTTAACCCTAAATAGGAAAATATGTACTATGCTACTCCAAAGAGGTTAAGATGTTTTTTAAATGTTGATTGTCCATGATTTCAAATACACCCTAGAAGACTCAATGTTGTCAGTTTATTTTAATTATTTGTGCCACCCTTAGATGACTATAATAAAGGATTAATTTTTCTGGAAACTCATAAGAACATGTAATTTATATGTTTGCCATCAAAATTTCCAAAGCACAACCCACACTGAGCCTTCTGTTCTGGCTTTTCTTCTGGCTTAGTGACAAAATGGGAAAAAATGAAAAAAGGAAAGAAGAGGAAGGCTGGCTAACTCTTTGCTATCCTCCGCCTTTCTCTCTGCTTAGCATTTGTTCTATTTTCTAGTAGCAGTTCTGAAACTACAGAAAAGTGGAAAGAATACATAAGATGGTGAAAGTCCCATACTCTTTGTCTCTTTCTTTTCAATCTCTGATTTGACTTTATCACTTTTGAATCTTTTAATGTAATGGTTTGCAATAAATATGAAATGACGTATTTTGTTTTTGTTGAAATAAGGGTAAAACCTTAATATACAGTGTGCAGTGTTTGCATCTGAATTTCATATTGTTCAAATCATTTTCTACAATGAATCCCCAAATTTCAATATCTCCCACTTCTAAAGGTTGTCCATGTGAACTCATACTCTTCACTATTGTTGTCCATTTTTATATTTAGCATATGTATGGATTTGAGGGAGCAGAGGAGGCTAATTATTTTTATTTACATGTTATAGGCACTAATTGAAGGTCTATACTTTAATTAACTAGTAGACATTAGAAAGATGACGAGCAGCTAAGATATAAAATGCATGGGCCAGAGCAAAGGAAATTTATCATTGTTTTGTACTGTTATTTACAGCCCTTTGATATTCAGTGAGGTTTCCAGGTACTCGAGCAATGACAGAGCTACCACATTCTGGGGCACCAGCTACAAGCACTTAGAGGATATCTGGGATGGGGGAGGGATTCAAATGTTCCCTGCTTTCAATAGTTTCTTCTTTCTAGGTTTTCCCTGCATATATGCAAGCTCTTCACACTGCAACGTTGTGCTGTGTTTAGCTAATTGCTTCATCTAATAAGGATAATAGAGCATTTTTCTATAGTTTTAAATTTTTAATTCAATATTTTAAAGTAATTGTGGGATAACTGCTTAACTGGCTTACTAAGTGAAGTGCTCAAATTGCAGTCTCTTGTTCTTTCCTGTTTCAAAATCTTCAAAAACAGATGGGCAATCTGTATTGTATACATGGGTTGAACTATAACGCTGTATACCTGTATCTTATATGATAAAAAAAGAATGCACAAAAAAACCTTCAAAAGCAGTTTATAAGTGATAAACTTATATATCACTATTTTATCACACTATCTTTATAGTAGAATTAACCTAGTTAAAGGATTAAAGCTATGTAGCAAATATCTACCAGCATGACAAAGCAATAAATAGAGCAGATAAGTTTAATTTTAAAAAATCTAAAGTACTTTTCTAAATTCGATCTTTAAAAAACCACTACATTTGCTATAATGTCCGCAGATCTCACTTACTTAACTTTAAAATCATTTGGACTGCATTACTTGAAACAAAAAATAGTTATTCATAAAGAAATGATCACCCGTGTCTACAGCTTCCCGCAAGTTTTCACTTCAAACATACCTATCAATATTTTCACCAATAAAGATTTTGTATCCTTTTTGAAAACCTCAGTTATGCTTTTGACTGTTTAAAATGTATATCTATGTATTTGATTACTACAGAAATACTTTAATCTCAAAAAGCTAACTTTCATCAAAAGGAATAAAAATCATCTAATATTCTTTGAATTCTAGGTCACTTTGGAAAAGAAAAAAAATTCAGAATTTCAAACTATAAATCAAAATACAGAAAAGCCATTCCATAGTATTTTTTGCCTAATGTCCTGTAGTCAGCTTATTGTAAATATTGGCTCTAAAAGGTTCGTTTCCAATTACCTCCCACAAGTTTTCTATTTTCTATTGAAGGCCTCCATTGACTGGCGTATTAAATTATGCATAATCAACTGAAAAGGATCAGTTCAAATTTTGGCACTCAGTCACCATCTGTTCTTTGTATGTTGACATACCTCACATCACTTTCATGCTTGCTTTATAAATGGTGTGACAGTTAGGCTTTTCATAATGTTTGTTGTTCCATATAACTAATTATAGTGATGGTCATATTCTGAGAATATAAAGATCCATTCAGAAAACTGCATAATTTTGAAAATAAAAACCTTCAATGAGTAGTGACTTAATTTCTAACATTTTTCATGGCAATCATTCCAGGTATACACTCATCCAGGATTTTCGTTCAATAACATGAAATATTAGGACCTAATTTGTATCGCAATGTAGCCTCCTTCAGAAAAATCATCAATGGGATATTCCCTGATGTAAATGTGCATAGCTTCAAATTTTAAAACAAATAAAAAATAAAAACCAACCTCCAAATAAACCACTTCTTAAGAATTATTACCGTTTTGTTAATCTTTAAAAAAAAGAGAGTACATTATACACACACACATACATTCACAAGTGGAAGATACATGAGCAACAAAGTCAAATATATTAAATATAGTGTTTAAAAATTATCTTCAAAATCAGAGGGAAAGTATTAGGACACATGCACTGGAATAGTAAGTAAATAATTTTTAGTATCTTTGTGTACCCTGAGATAATATGGACCTCAATCTTGGGCACATGATTTTTATTCTAACCTAAGCTCCAAATATTTTCCTCAAGTTTATACTAAATTTAATTTCTATAATCTTTGTCTAAAATAAACACTATTTCTATAAGATGGAGTGAAATCCTGTGAATCATCTTTTGTTTACTCATTACCTGTCTTATTTGGATGTTCAGAGGAATGATTTCTGTTTTGCTTTGCAATTATAACTGTACATGGCAACCACTTCATATCAAATAAATAAATAAAAAGTGCTGATCCTATATAAACGGCCAAAGTCTCCATAAGAAAGGACTTTCTGTGAGTCCACAGATAACCTCTAGAAATTTTTAGTAATTATTTTCTATTACAGCTAAACTCAAAGTTTTCTCTCTTAACATTTGCTTTATTGGTACAGGCAAAATATGCACTGATTCCTATTAGCAAAAATAAAAAAAAAAAGGGTTCCTTCCTTTAGAATGTTCCCAGAGAAAAGTAGAGGAAAGCACAAGTCATGAGGAAGAAAAATGAGCTCATTTTCTTGGCAGTCAAATAACTATTTGGAACGAAGGATTAAATGAAGTAAAATCTCAGTTACACCTCCCTGTCCTTCCTGAAAATAAACAGACACTGAACAATTCTTAAGCTGTTACAAAATCAAAGGTTATAAAACTTTCACTTTTTAACCTTGACATTTTGAATACAGACATTTCCTACTGATAGTACTTTGAAAAATAAAAGTTCTGGCTTTCAAATTTACTACTACAGGATTATGCGATTCAATGTAAAGAGGAAGACAGAAAGCTAGCCTCTCAGAGCCAAGTGCTTTTCTCTGATATTCTTTCTTATGATCCTTTTAAGAACACTGTATTTTTTTCTCTTTTATTTAGAAGAGTGGTTGCAGGGTCTGGTTTTTAGCTATTTTTTATTAACCATTATTTTTGTAAATTTAGAACAATCTCTAGCACCAGTTTGTTACAGCTCCATCTTCACTTCCCTGTACTCAGTCTTTGTCTCTACTCATGCTTTCTGCCACCACAGTCAAAATACTTTCTTCTTCAACAAGCTTTCTTCCACCAAAGTGTTCCTAAATACACCCTTTTCACTGTGGTCTTGATCTGTTTTTCTGGGTATCATCCAAACATGTTTAATTGACTTATAAGTGGGCAAAACTTGTATCAGTTTTCCCACCATGTTTATAGCAATTCCATCCTAAGTGTAGTATCAAGTTTTCAATCTTTTCTCCATCAATAAGCTCTGAAATTGCTAGATTGTGACAAACGTAATCATAAAAAACTGTGTGAGCTGTTGTGAGTTGTCCTCCCCTCCCCCATACCAGGGTCCAGCCCTGTATTTCACTGCAAAATGTCCATGCCCCAGCCCCACAACATAAGTAACATATCGGATATGTACTATGCAAATTTTCCAATAGCTAGTTATCTTCACCAAATACATTTGCTCTGTGTTTTCTTTAAAAATTTGGTGTTTATTCAGGACTCTACCTTTGATCTACATCTTTTCTTATTCAGAGTGATTTAATCCAGGCACGTTTTTCTCTAACAACCACCTACAGGATATCAAATCTGTACTCCAGCATGGATCTTCTTATAGATGCATAGAAAACTACATCTCCATCTAATTATTTTGCCACTAATAGTAGTGAATTACAGATACCATTTGTACAAAATATATGTTGGGGAATATGGCAGCTTCAAAACATTATGCACTCAATGAGGTGGTTATTAGAATTTACCTTTGACAGAGAATAATAATATTCAACACTGAACAATGCTTCCTGTGGGCCTAGTGCTATTCTAAATACCACCTTTTTTATAATATATGATTAACCCTCACAACCATCTAATTAGTAGGTAATATTATTGTCCCGTTTTACATTGGTTGGAACTTTGGCACAGAGAAAAAATCCAGTAACTTGTCCAAAATGACAAAGTAGAAGATTTTTGATTTTTTAAAATCAATCCAATAGCTACTTTACCATAAACTCTGCACTTTACACTTACACTATACTGACTGACATACCTCCTCAATTCAATCTAATAAAAAATATACACTCATGTTTTCCTCAACAGCATCTTGTTATTCTCCTATACTTTTTATTAATAACACAGTGAAAAGAATTCTAATGTTAAACATGGCCTTTCATTTAACTTCCACACTGCATTTAATTTACTGATTATATTCTGTCAATGCTACAACCTAATTGTTCTCACACTCGTTACCTTTTCTGAATCGGCACTGTTACTGGGTAAATACATCTTTTCCCACTCAGGCTAAAGCAATAGCTTCTTCTAAACTGTCTTCCTCCTGTTACAAAAAAATTCCTTCTATTCTGCCATATACTCTCTGATCATAATACTTTAAGAATCTGATAGAAGCATATTACTTAATTGTCCTGACCTTTCAGTAACTCTTCATCTCATACACCTTTACAGGACCAATAGAACTTTCTCCTTCCTATCATTTCAAAATCCTAGCCTGTTGTTAACCCTTCTGCTTGTCATAGCAAACTGTATAGAAGTAACTAAAGGAAACATGCTATTTCATGACCCCAGGCCTTTTAACATGCTGGTATCCCCTCAAACTGGAATGAACTTCTATATCTAGGATGCACCTACTGATCATCCCTCTGTTCTGCCATCTTTGATCATACTTCCATTTCTAATTGATCATTTTACGTTTGTTTATTATTGTATCTTTACGTCAACCATAGTGTGTCACTATATCTTTATATGTGTGTGTAGGTATATATAAGATATATATGTTATATATATATAACATTATGTATATTATATATACCTACAAACACGTATTTAAGTTATAATACCTAAGAGGGTCTATTGCAATAATTTGTTTATGTATATCCTATTTGAATATATGAACTACTTTTTTGAAGTAGAATTATAGGACTTATTGTGGGAAGTAAAGAAAAAGGAAAATTTTAAAGTGGTTACCAAGATTACAAGTTTGGCTCACGGGTTGTCACTGAAATTATTTAGAATAGTAAAGAGAGGCAGAGAAACCAATCTGGGTGGATTTTATATTTTATTTATATTTCATCTTGTTAGGAAATATTGTTGAAATTTTACTATAACCCATTAGGCCCAAATCTATTTTCTTTAAAATTGGGTACGAAGGCGTTTGTATGCTTTGATTAAATCTGCATTTTAAGAAACACATTTGAAGGGAAAACAGACCAAACTAAAATTTTAGAAAATTCATATATCTGATCCATTTTCACAAGTAGCTGAATTGCCTAGGCAATAATAAATTATTGAAAGATACTCACACCATAGACACAGATAAAAAATACAAATTTAGACAAAAAGCAAAATATCATTGTCTTTAAAACATTACCATACATGTCATCTATGTATATATTTCTTTTAAAAAATCCAACAATTAAAATAATATTTTTGTATGGTTACTATGATGGACATTTTCATAACAATTATTTCATATTCATTGTACACTCAATAGAGTAAAGTGACATAATCTAGATCTTGTAATTTTAAGCAATACTTTCTATTAATCAATACTTTCTAAATTTACAAATGAAAGAAGTAAAGAGGGTCAAAATATAGGAGGATACACTTAAATATTGATGTTGTTATTGAAAATCTTGTAAAATCATTTTCAATTTACCTTTATAATACGTTGCAAAATTCAAAGAAACTGTAGAACAATATTAATAAACTTCTATTATTATTGAACTTTAGTTTTTCATAAGAGGTACACTAAACTAAATGAGTACTTCACAAAATCAAGCTATGAATATACATATTAATAGTTAATGTATACTGAAGAACTTTTTTCCAGGAATGTTAGATGGCAAAATAGTCATACTTTATTATCCTAAGTAGTATTAATGAGAATAGCAGAAGCACAGAAATATCAAGTAGCTTTCCCCAAATCATAAAGCCAAAATTCAGGTAAGAAAGGACTAGAATCTTGATATTCTGACAGAAGCTCAAGCCTTTCTCCACTGATATACTACTTACTACCTGTGATATGACTTAATTTTCACCAAGAGTGTAAGGGATATGACTAAAGATATGATTACTAGACATTAGATATCTTTACTGCCCAAATAAATAATACTTATTTCATTTAGTGAAAACAAAGTATACGGGTCATGAATATAGTTTAGTCACAGCCTCCCACTTGTCTGTTGTAGCCCATTCAACTGAATAGCTTTAATGAATTTTCATGTGTCTCTTCTAAATTCCCTGGTTGTCGGTGAATATATCGTAACGTGCTTTATATTTCCAGGATCTACCTAGCCCTGCTATGAAACATAAGCAGCACTGAGTATACTCTAATTAAGACTACATAACTTTCTGTTAAAATACCTTAGGCTTTTCTCCTAGGGAATAAAAATTGATGATGAAGAGAAAATGTATCGAATCCACATTGCATGTTAGAGATATATACCTTGCCTGCTAAAGAAATCGGCTCAAAATTGAATAAACTGAAAATTTTATATTTTTCAATTACAAAGCATGTAAATTATCTTATAGTCCAGAATAAAAATGCCAGGTTAATCTCCATATCAAACTCAGCCTCAAAAATAAACTTTAAAGCTAAGGTAATTAAAATAAAAATAGAACCCCAAGCTGCTCATACCTCAAACTCCTCATAAATTCTTAGACTTCTGAAATTTGCAATCACCACATAAAAACATCAAGAACATTTAGAGGAGTAATACAGAACCCATATCCTCTACAAGAGAACAATTACAATGTTTAGAATGCAAACAAAAATTACTCAACATACAAAATATGAGGAAAAAAAAAACAGTGGCCCATTCTCAAATGAAAAGACAATCAGTATAAGACAACCACAATGTGACCTAGATGTCAGAATTATTAAATATGGGCTTTAAAGCAGTTATTATAACCAAGCACAGTGGGGTAAATGGAACTACACCCGTAAGGAAGAACAAATAGAAATCTAATATCTAGAAGAAGAAATATCAAATATTATATATATTTGATATTAAATATATCACCTATTATATATGATAGTTCAAATCTAAAAAAACAAAAAGATGAAAAATCTAGAACAAAAACCACATATTTAATTATCAGATGGCCTCATAACAGAATGATGATGAAAGATGAAAGTGTCAGTGAACTTGAGATAAATCAAGAGAAATTACTCAATGTGAATAATAGAAAGAAAAAGATTGAAAAAACAATGGGCCTGAGACTTAGGGACATTTTAACAATAGCAAAAATCTAATATATATGTAATTGGAAATCCAGAGAGAGTTAAGGGTAAACAAGGGCAAAGAAAAAATTAAAAGAAATAATAGCTGAACATCCCCAACATGGCATAAGACACAATTTTACAGATTTAAGAATTTCAGTTAATTTCTAACAGAAAAAATACAAAAGAGACCATGGTTAGGAACACTATAGGCAAATTGCTAAAAAGAAAATAATGAGATTATCTCGAAAGTGATTTAAAAAACTTGGCATTTTCAACAGAAGAACAGTGATTTTTATTACCATGGATTTCTCATCAGAAACTTTGGCAGCCAGAAAACTTGAAACACTTTTTAAAGTCCTGAAGGTAAAAATCTACTGTTAACCCTGAATGCTATATCCAGTAAAAACATCCTAAAAAATACAAGGTAAATAAAGTCTTTTCAGCTAAAACAAACAAACGAACAAAAAGCAAACAAAACACCGTAAGATAATCTGTCACCAGTAGACCTACACTATAAAATATGTTGAATAAAGCTTTATTGAGCTGAATGAGAACAGATGAAAATTTAGATTTTAAAGAAAAATTGAACAGGTGATAAGTGGTACATATTTAGGTAAAGACTATTTTGTCTTACATTTAATTTTGTTAAAATATATATGACCATTTAAAAGAAAAAGTAATGTTTTGTAGGTTAATAATAATAAAATTCAGAATGACAACTGTAGCATAAAGGTAGCAGTTTAATGGACTTAAAATGATTGCAGGCTTTCTGCCTTTTATGTAAAGTAGTATAAAATAGCTATAAGTATTATAGATTGGGAAAAGTTAAGAATGTATATTATAATTTCTTGAGCAACCACTAAAATAAATAATACAAAGGGTATAGCTAAATATCCATAGGTAAATTTAAATTAATTTATAAAATTATTTAAAGACTAGCAGGGGTCACCTAAAGAAAGTATCAGAATTTTTTTTCTCTTCTTAGCATCATGCATGTTCATTGATATAATGATTCCCTTGACCTAATTATAAAAAAGCAAAACAACTATCACCATATCCAAGAGGGAAAGTAGGCAGAAGCCCATATGACTAATTAAAACTGCGTGCTTTCGTCATACTTTGAACCTGATAGAGCATTAAGTATACACTCTTTCTTTCCTCCATTATCCCAAACATCATTGTTCCCGATTCCCTGCCCCCCACCACACACACAAATCACTACCTTAAAAGACTGTATCATGGGTGTGTTGTTGTAGAAAGATAATGGAGAATGCTTAATAAGATTATTCCAGTTTATAGAAAGTAATTATATATTTGCACTGCTGAACTTTTGAATAGCTCACGCAATTTTTAATTTTGAGATGTTTAGAGAGTTATGGGATAGCCAAATATATATCTTGTTGTATCTACAATTCCATCATTTGAGATTTTTCTCTTATTTGATCTCCATGAGTTTTCCATAGAGATTCAAAGGGTATGTGGAAGGAGGATTAAGAACTATGAGCAAACAAATGGCACAACCGTGAAGAAATCACAAAGAACTGAAAATCAGGAAAGGGAATCATGCATTTGCTTTGTAATCTTAACCACGCTGGCTTCTTAATATTGTTTCCACATCTGTAAAATGAAAGGACTGAATTAGGTGGCAATAAAAGTATTTTAGTTCTGAAGTTTCATTATTATGATAATAGACACCGTTTCTGGGGCATAAACCTAGTGTTTCACATGCATTACTTGACTTAAGCTTCATTACAAACTGCAAGGGACATATTATCCCTATATTAAAATGCATAAAACTGAATTTCAGAGCATTCTCTCTCTAAATAGGATCCAGAAATCTAAACAAAATCATGCTTTGAAGTTATGAACCTTGTTTTAAGAATTTCTGGGTGGTTGAGGTATGCAGTACTGAGTCAAAATGATAACGTATTAAGGTAGAATGAGTTAAAAATCCATTTGGTGACCTAGTCAATGTTTGTTACACACTTAACATGAGAATGCCATCATGCTCATTCTGAGGCTAAACAAAGATTTTTTAAAAGTCTGTATCAAGTTATCTCTATCTTTCAATATTAAATTTACATATTTGCTTTTTTGTTGTTTAAAAATAAGATATCTACAGAATGTGTAAGGATCATGTCTAAATACTCATTAATAACATAGATCTATAAAGTAGCAAATTAGTTGATCAAATGAATGCAAAATAGGTAGAGCGATTTTCACTATCATTTTAAACAAGTAATATAAAACTCACTTTCCTGAACTAGCAGTGGAATTTGAACCAGAAGCAGAATCTTTGTGGTGATTATGCTTCTAAGCTCAAACAAGCCGTTTTAATTTTTGGTAGTTATTTTTTCTCATACGTATAATAAGGGAATTCTACTGTTACCCTGACATTACCACACATTCATTAGACATCATGGCCACAGAGTAGATCTCCGTGTGAGCAACAATGCCTAAGATGTTTGAGATATTTTGTGAAACTTATTTCATGGTGAAAAAATTTGAAAAATTCATAGTTAAAAAGCTAAAGAACATTTTCCAAAGTCTTATGTGTTCTAAAATGACTCTGACCCTCATAGAGGATAATGAAGTACAACATTTCTCAAGATAATGATCCATGGACCTTGTTCTGAAAAGCAACTTTTGGAATTTTTTTCATGAGATACACTTTAGAAAAGATGTTTCTGATTCTCTTTTCTTTAGCTAATTAATACATATATGGAACAGAAAGATTCCATTTCAAATTATATAGCAAATCTGCATGCCACGCATGTACATTTTCCTTACTTAATTAAATTTACATGGGGCTCCCCTGGTGGCATAGTGGTTGAGAGTCCCCCTGCCGATGCAGGGGACAAGGTTTAAAAAAAAAAAAAAAAAAAAAAATGTACATGTTATATGGAATTGTGATCACTCCCAGCTTAAATACTTCCAACCTTTTTGGCACCAGGTACTGGTTTCGTAGAAGACAATTTTTCCGTGGGGGTGGAGGGATCGTTCAGGCAGTAATGCTAGTGGTGGGGAGCTTCAGCAGCAGATGAAGCTTCACTGGCTTGCCTGACACTCACCTCCTGCTGTGCGGCCTGGTTCCTAAAAGACCGAGGAGGACCAGTACCGTTTCTCGGCCTGGGGACTGGGGACCCCTGCTTTAAATGAGTCTCAGAAGAGTGAACTAAACTAAAGCTCATCACAACTAAAAAAACTGACACCAGCTTATTTATTTTTCTTTTTTAAAAGATAGATACAATTTATCAAGCTTTTAAAGAAAATATGAGTATCTTGGAAGGAAATAATAATGGCAACATCTACTAACTGTGGGAGAGTAGTTTTTCTGAGCAATGAGGTTATTCTTAATATTCTGGTGGACAAAAACATAATGAAAAAAGAAACAAATTCTACTAGTAACACTTAAAAGATTAGATGCTTTATATTTTATTCCAGAATCATGGGTCATTTATCATTTTTTTTTTCAATTTTAAAATTATAGCTCAGTGTTTTCGAATCTGGAGTCAGCTAGCTTAATGCAGCTTCCTTCCCCTCAAGCAGAGTAGGTGAGTAATGATTGGATCTTTGCACAGAATTCAGTATTTTATATAAGAGGATGTAAACTGATTCTCTAGGAGATCAAAAAAAACTGTTCTCTTATTGCAGCTATTTTTAGGGAAAAAATAGATAACAGCCATAGTCAAAATTGATTCAGAATTTAAATATGATTTTAACAAAAAGCAATGTTTAAATCTCATGTAAATATTTCTCATTAAGTCCTAATGCATACACACTACGTAAATTCTACAGACAATTTGCTAATGCCATTCATGAAATGGAACTTCTGTAAGTTGTTTTTAAAATGAGAACATTGGTCATATTTTGATGATGTTACTTCATTATACTTTAATTAGTATTGCAGAAATCATGCAAGGTTTATAAAACTTAATCCATTTTGAGCTTATTTTTGTGTATGGTGTCAGGGAGGAAAACAAATTTTTATACTGTAATGTGACTTTACTTACTAGGAAGCTTTAATTAAAACCTACTATTTCACAAACAATGTATCTGTTTAAATACCAATTTTATGCTGTATGTAAGTCCTCACAAAAAGTGTTTTGTTTTTGTTGTTTTGTTTTGTTTTGTTTTTCTATTCTTTTAGTGTCTAAAAATAAAGAAATTTCTAAACAGTATATTACGAAAGAGTTTACTCCACTATGTGCTCCTGGGTTGGTGATAGAATAATAATAATAGATACATAGATATTTCTCCAATTAGAAGTCACATATTTTTCAGATTGTAAACCTCCAGCCAACTGTATTTTTTACCTACCAATATAGTGTTAGATGGTCAAGGAGAGAAATGTAATAAAACTTATTGAAATTTTTGTGAAATTGCTTTTAAGATATAATCACAGCACAACGCAGTTCTGGAAAGCTAAGGAAACAATGTGATACAATCATGGAGTCAGCAAATAGTTTGTCCACTATGCTGCCTGGTAATTACGGAAAAGATCTGGAGTGGGGAGTCCTTAATGAATGTAGAGAGAAGGAAACAGGAATTAGTTATGGGACTTGAGCAATACAATGGGAGGAGGAATGAAACCATGGCAATTCTTGTGTGGGAGAATGTAAAAGCTTTAAGCAATTAGAATAATAAAATTAGGGACAAGAAAAAAGTCTGGGGACCCCACTAGATGCTATATCAAAGTAGAGGTCTGTGAAAGAAAATATGGAACAGCTGGTCATGTATTTTTAACCAAAAAACTAAAATGCAAAGCTTACAGAGGGGAAGAACAGGCCTGTGTGTCAAACAGCAAACTAAAAATTCCTGAGGGAGATTTCATGTGTTAACATTTTCAGATTGATTGCCATGATGAGATTTTCCTGAGGCCAGTATTCTTGTCTGAAAATATCAAAGAAACACATCTTTTGAAGCAAACATGTTCATTTTGCTTTACACATACCTTTCATGTTGGCACTCACTTACCCAAATATTTTCAAAGATAAGCACTTCCTGAAAAATAGAGTGTAATTTCTTTAGCCTGTGTTTGAACCTCCCACCAACTGGCCAATGTCATATTTTTAAAGAGCATTTACATTTTCTCCTTTATGAGTCCTGTATACCAAGATGAACCCACTAGATACAGTTCAACCAATATTCCTTATACATTCCCTTTCCAGACCATGCAGAATACCCTCCTTTTACTTGTTTTACATTAGTTCATCCTTCAAATCCTGTAACACTGGAAAGTCTTGCCTGATTCTTCCCGACTACCGTAAGCACTTCTTTTCAAAAATTCAAGTGTTGTCTAGGCTAGAGAAACATGTGAGTTTTGAAAACTGCCCTATTTTAATGGTTTGATTTTGTGCATCTTTTTCCAACAAAATAATAATAATAATGTGGTTTATTTAGTATAATATATTGTCAGTTATAAAATTTAATTGGAAGATTATAGAGCACTCCATTCCCTCCAACATTTCCCCCACACCAACAGGGCACCAGTATAAGAGCAATGGATTATAGCTGAGTTTCAAGACAGCCATCTTCTAAGGAAAAGTAATTATGAGAAGTCCAAAGTCAAGAGCAGAGATAAAAACAGTAAACACAGTTGAACTCCCATCCAGATTAACATAAATCCTCACACCAAAGGCATATTTACCTTAATTCCTTATAGTCAATACAACATGTCTACCTTACAACAAAAATTATCACAAAAAGCAAAAAAATAAAAACAAAAACACACACAGTTTGAAAGCACAAATTATCAGAAACAGACATGACAAAGATGTGAGAATTATTAGAGAAGTTTAAACAGCTATGATTACTATAATTCAGGGTTCTAATGGAAAATGTAGACAGTGTGCAAGAGTAGATAAGTGATGGAAAGAGAGAGATGGAAAGTTTAAGGAAGAATTAAAAAAAATAATTTTTCAAAATAAAAACTCAGTGACAAAAAAGAATGCTTTCCGTAAGCTCAGCAGTAGACTTGACACAACCAAGGAAAGAACCGATGAATATGAAGACATGTATAATTTTAAGCATTGGTTTATTTTATACAACATATCAAACTTACTGGTTTAATACAGTTTTACAGTATTCTCTCACTAACACTTTTGATGCCTGTATGGTCTATATTGATATATTCTTGTCTAATAATGGTTATTTGTGTTTTCTCTCTTTTTTTTCCCAGCATGATAGGTCTAGTTGTTAATCTTTTCAAAAGAGCAACATTTAAATTTGGCTTTCTTTATTGTACGTGTTCTCCATATCATTGGGTTATTCTGTTATCCTTATTATATTTCTTCTTTAACATTCTTAGGTTTGATTTGGCTTTCATTTTCTTGCTTGTAAGGATGGAAGCTTAAATCATTGAAATTTAGTCAGTCTTCCTTTTAATATGTTCATTTAAGGCTACACATTTTTTCCCTAAACATTGCTTTAACTATATCTGACAAGACTTGATATATCAAATCTTCCTTACCTCTCAGTTAAAATATTTTCTTGTTTCTAGTATAATCTTCTCTTAAACACTGGGTTGATTAGAAGTGTGTTAATTTTCAAATTGTTGGCATTATTCTAGTTTTATTATTTATTCAATGTTAATGTTACTATGGTCAGAGAATATGCTCAAAAATTTCAATCTTTTTGAAATTGTTTGAGACGATGTATGACCTGGAATTTTATAAATATTGCATGTGTTCTTGAAAAGAACATGTACTCTGCAATTGTTGAATATAATGTTTCATGTATGTCAATTTGTTAATTTATTAATGCATATCAACTATAGACTGATTTTCATATACTTGTTCTTTGGCTATTGAAATAGAGGTGTGTTAAAGTCATCTACTATGATTCACATTTTGATTATTTATACTTTTAGTTTTGTTATTATCACTTTGCATGTATTATAGCTGTATTTTTCATTCTCATTATCCATTTCATGTCTTCTTTGCTCATATTCAGCAACTCCTCTGGATGAGGTTCTTTACTAAGGTATGACACTGACCTTTTTCCTGAAATAGCTGAACCACCATGTCCTTCCTCCAGTCCTATCCTCCATGCCCTTCCTCCAGTCCTATGTTGTTCCAGTCCTATCACTGTGACAACTGTCCCAAGGGTCAGTGCACACATATACCTTTTTGCCAACATTGTGTTGCAGCATCCCTTTTTTCCTTTTATAATCATCATCCAGTTCACACAATATATATATTTTTTAATTTCTTGTGTGTTCTGGGTTTTAAGAAGCCCAAAAATGGCTAGGTGGTAGTCTGGAAACGTCCAGTTTATTGGAAATGTTGTTAAGTCCCCAAGTAGAGACATTTATCCTTTAGAAATTGAGTATAAATTAGCAGAGGCTAAAGATGAAGAGGATGAAAGTAAAGATTTTACAAGTTTGTAGTTGTGGGAGATAACACTCCCACTTTTACTCTATAGTTTCTGGACCTGTATATTCTAGAAATGGGAGAAACAGCACTAAGCAATGCTTATTATATCAATGCATATACCAAATTTCATGGTATAGCATCTCAAAGTTGCAAGGTTTAACTCCCAGCTGGCTCCCTGAATCTTCCAGAGTCCATCCATTCATTTGAAGACTTGTTGCTACTTTGCCACGAGAAGCATGATAAAATCAAATAATCCCATGAGATCATCCCATTGTCTGGTTTCCTTTTCTGTAAAATGAGTTTATTGTTCAGAAACAAGATTGGATGGCATGTGATGGTAATTAAGAAGATATTCTGGAATTTCATGAATGGTACTACTGACAAAGGTACAGTGGGCAGAGAGTAAATCCATCCCCAGGATAAGTGTTTATTTCGGGGAAGGTAAATTGTCATATACACCATTATGGACACAGTCCAACGTAACTGAATATCCACTATTATTATATGGATGGCATATCAGGCATAGAAGCTCATTCTTAGGGCCTTGGCCACCCTGCCTTGCACCACAGTCTATAGCCCATTACTGCCTAGTGTCAATATAGCATGCAGAATTACCTTTAAGTCAGGCTAAATGTTTTGCTATTCAATACTCTGGATATGGTGAATAACCCACAGGCCATTAATGTGAGTAGAGGAAAAGGTGGCAGTTCACCCAAGAAGAGATACATTGGGAAATGAGTCACCTGCTCATACAATTATTTATTCATTCAGAGCCTGTTGAAGTTGATCTTCACTTTTCCAACTTTCACTTGATAAGTGTTGCTGCCTCAGAAAAATTATGAACAGGTAAATGAGATAACACCCAACTTATGACAAATATTTTAGTAGTCATAGTCATTGAATGTCCCAAGTTCAAGTATTCAGACTCTGTTAGGTCTCGTTAGCAAGCCAAGATCTATTTCTGTGAGAATTGTTGTCTGAAGTGTATATGGATTTGCTCCAAAAACCTAGGTGCATGCACTGCTTTTCTCCTATTGGTGCTGACACATTCCCCATATGTTATCTTGATCTGTGGGAAGATAATCCCAGCAGTCACAAAGGCAAAGTTGCATTGCTCCTTGCCCTGCAGCACAGACCAACTAGAGAACCTCATCTTCTGTTGATTGAAAGCTAGAAGGCTTTTGGCAGTCTTACATCTTATTCAGTAATAGGTTCCAGTAGCACATCTAAAAGCGCATCACCACATTCCATGGGATCCCAGTGTCCCATTTTCTAATTCTGATTAGATTATCAAAACTTCACATCCAAGCAGACCACATAATCGACATTAGGTTCACAGCTTATCAATAGTTATCTCCTGTAACTATGCTGGGTGCTCATTTTTATTGATTTATTTTAATTAAACAAAGTACAAAGGAATGTTATTCTAGAAATTGACTTTCAGAATAATCTAGAAGGTTGAAAATGAGTGCTACTTTGACCTTTCAGGGTTGATTCAAAATATAAAACAAAACAAAGAATCAAACACAAGGGTGCACAACCAGGTTGCCAAGAGTGTTGCTGCTACTTCTGCTGCCAGATCCGTAATCCTACCACCACTTTCACAGTCAATAACTGCCACCAAGAGGAAAATGTCATGATGAGGACACTCATTGATGGCAACAGCAGCACACCTCAAGTTCTAGGATTAACTTCAACAAAAGGCGACAACTCTAATGATTGTGCCAGTAGACATATCAGTGCCTTCTAGGCAGGTTTGCAAGTTTCTCTTCTTCTAACAGGTTTTTTTTTTTGGCGGGGTGGGGGGGGAATTGTACTCAAGATAATAGTTTCTCTCTATACAGAGTCATATGTACTCAAGATAATAGTTTCTCTCTATACAGAGTCATATGTACTCAAGATAATAGTTTCTCTCTATACAGAGTCATATGTACTCAAGATAATAGTTTCTCTCTATACAGAGTCATATGTAGTAATTAAGGCACTATATTTTATGAAAAAAAAAGTAAGAGTTAAGGATGGCTTATAGGAATTTTTTAAAATGTGTGTAAAAGGGATTCTTTGACTCCACTTATAGAGGTGGGATGTACAGGCATTCTGCTTTCCATGAAAAGTGCTGGGGAGGGACTTGCAAACTCCTTCTGAGCCTGACTGCTCCTTAAGGAAAAAGCCAATGTGATGAGCAAAATCCTGAGTCATGATGTCCAATAAACATTCACACGTTTCCCAGTGGGTATGGTACTGTGTTAAATGAAATTGTTTATGCATTGCAGAGTCGTTTTTGCCTTCCTCAGTTATCTCTTTACCTAAATGTCTGGGACTCATCTTTGCAAGAAGCAAATCTGGCAGGACTCACTTTTTGCAGGGCCATGAAGGATGCTGTCCTTTCTGTAGAGCTACTTAGTTGTTTTCAATCAGCTGTGATTAGAAAGACAGCATACTGTATTGCCCACTTTAGCTTTAATAATTCCCATTTATTGCACAATTGCCTGGCCCAATAAGAAAATTGTGTTTGATCACCATTTACCTGTTGGCTATTTGTGTGTATCAGTGAGAACACAGTAAGATCCTGAGTGATAGGGTTTGCATAAAAACAGTGCCTTTATTAAAAATATGTGTTGGATTTCACTTTGGCTTTTCCAATTTTCAATCACTTACCAGGAACATCTTCCACTGTATATGCACTATCAATTCCTTAACCTCCAATGTGAAATACTTTCATTGGAACACAAAGAAAATATTTTTAGGGTTTTAATGAGAAAATAAACCATTTTTTATAACTTTAGTTTTAAGCTTAGTCACTTCTCAATAAATGTAGCAAAGAGAGAAATTCTATATGAAAATTAACACTCGTTAAAAATATACAAATCAGGAAGGAACATTTTTGCTAATTTAGAATTTAACTGTGATGTATTTATTTCTTCTGTTCTTTTAAATGATTCATATTAATCAATGGCTGGCTGATGTGTTATTTTGTTTTAGCCATATTTTTAGAGAATTGACACTTCAGATCATTGACTTTCTCATGAAAACTTGCCACATTGGTGGCACTCATGATAATGTCTAAGATTTAGCTCATTATGAGAAAAGAATATTATGCATTTTTCAAGCTGTATCCAAATGAAAGTGCTAATTACTCATAACTGGATAATTTGTTTCCTATAATATGTTAGATGGCTAATATAAAACAGGTTTTCTAATATGTTACATATAAAAAATGTACTAATTTATAAAAATGTCTTAAGTTTTACTTTATAGTGTGGCCCCATGCAAATTTTCTTAGTTTAATTTCCCCCATGATAAAGAAATATAGCATTATCTTTTTTTGGTATTGTATCAGGAGCTAAAAGGTCCATGAAGATATCAAAACCATGCTTTTATTACAAGAAAAGCACACATTCCGTCATTACTCTAGTCAACTGACCTACACTAGGCAATTTCTGATTTTTAGGCATTAAGAAACAGAATTGATGTGTGACAAAGTAGAACTTTTAGATGTCAGTTTTATACATTACATAAAATCAACAAAAATATGACTTCTGCAAATATGAAAAGAAATAACTATTTCTAAATGAAATTTTCTGTGATTAAGAAAATAACTTGTTTTAATGTTTATATGAAGTAATATATATTCCTATAGGTTTTTGGCTTAAAATTTGTGTCCTATTTTACACTACCTCAGTTAAAATTTTGTTCTTGATCATACATTCTCAATACATTAGAACCTTATGTTTAGAGGACTGTTTCATAAGGAGAAGGAACGGAGGATAGAAATAATGAAAGAGAGTAAATAAGGACAGAGAAAATGAGAGACAGAGGTACAGGAAATGAGTCAGAATTCTGTATTCCTGTTGACTCTCCTGTTCTACATTCCAGTGTCTGATGCATGCCCCGCTTCTAAGTCTAGAAAAAAAGTCTTATAATTTCTATAAAATGCTTTAGCCTCTTTGAAGTAGCTTTTGGCTATTTGTGACTAAAAAAATATTAACTATTATAACAGCATATACTTATATTAAACATTTAAATAATCATTTATATAATGAATTTTTAAAATGTCAACAATATGTGAGTGGGCTAGGCAAACGTATTTATGACATGTTACTTATATTCCAAGAATTCCTATGGCTGCAGCTCCAGAAGGAGAAAGAGAGATGCACCAGTGATAGCATGTATTTGAATACAGATAAAAGTTGAAATTATTAGCACAAATAGAAAGATATTGAAGAAAACTGGCCCAATAGCATTTTATATACTGCCTTGGAGGCAGCAGACTAATTCAGTGTAAGAACCAAGGAATGAGGAAGGTGCTTTATCTGTCTTCTGAGCTGACCTTTCCTAAATGTGGCTTCACTCTGGAATGAATTGGATTTTTTTCTCCTAGTGCAAATGGCGGGTTCTTACTAAATTATTAACTTTATTATTTATTGAGAAGACTGTATTACCTCCAAAAGCAAGTATATAAGAAATAAAAATGAATCAGTGACCCTTTTTAGGATAAGTTAACCCTCGTGCTTCACTAATCTTGCATTTTCTAGATTACAGAATTAAAAAAGCCTCTCACAGCTATCATTTATTTTCTGCTCAAACTTTTAGACTAATTCAAGAAATCAGTCTCAATTAGAGATTAGCCATTTTTGTGAGGACGTTTTATTGCAGTGGTCCACAGGGCTTTACTGATAAGGGGAGCAAGACAGGAAATGAAGCCATAATCTAGAGGGACTCGGCAGTGAGAGAACATACATTCAGTGATGCATCTGTACTAGCTGGAATGTATTTACCTTTCTGGAAAGAATCTCCTGAATAAACATACCTCCAAATGAATTTGTAAAGAAAAAGTTTTAAATGATTCAGTCAATAATCTCTTCTATAGGACCTAATAAGTTAATTTTATATTAGTTGACATGATACTCTGAATAAAGACTGTGTTTGAAAATCAGTTTTTTAAAGTAGCATCCACTGATATTATAGATGAGAACTTTCTTTTATCTTTAATCTTGGGGAGGACATTTTTCCTTAACAAGTCAAAGGCAATTTGAATGTTGGTCCATCTTATTTTGGGAGTCTAAGATTTAGAACTATATTAATCTCTTGTGCCTAATTATAAAGTACCTGTGTTCACTGGCACAACTAATCTCTTCTGTTTTGTCAGTTATTCTAAACTTTAATGAGCATACATCTACATACGAGCTATCTTGGGGGATCAATGTCTCCAAGTTCAAACATTTCGGGGCAGGAAGTTCTATTTAGTGAACTGAGACACTATGGAGCTGTCAGAGGTTCAAATATTCATTTTTAGAGCTGTCATACTCTTGGCCACCTTCTAAAGGCATTGACTTTATGAAAGAAAGTGACTTTATCTGCTTTAAGCATAATAAGGCATTCTTTCTCAAATGACTAGCTCACTACTGGTATTAATATAAGTTATATTTTCATCTTCAAAAATATACATCTGCTTCTAGGATATAAAATAACATTCTTTGCATTAAATATGCTAAGTAACTGCATAAGATGAAAAACATTCAGAAAATATAATTGGCAAATGTTTTAGAATTCATTCTGTTACACATTTTATCCTTTTTATGTAAATTTTAAAGGATTTATTAAAGTTTGTTAGTAAAATGATGTAGTGAGTTTCTAGTGTTTTTAAAGATAATTTATTGACTAATAGCATTTAAACTTTTTTTTGTATATTATAAAGTATTAAAGGAAAATATAAAGAAGCAAAAAAAGAAATGCAAGTAGTCTTTGTAACATACAAGAAAAAAAATAAGATTTGCTGTCCGCAGTGAGTATTATATATATATTTTTTTCAAATACAAATACACAGGATATCACATAATATAGTTTGAAACTATAAAGCTTCAGAAGTTAAATGTTGCAAACATAAAAATTCATAAGAAATTTCAATCATTTAAATGTCATATTTATTTGATTATGTGAATTTTGAATGAAATGGGGTTTTTTTTCAAATAACAGTTGCCGTCTTCAGAGGACTGAAATTTTTTAAATGCGCAATTATTCAAAATTCATAAAACTAAATACATGTAAATAAAATTTACCTAATTAAAGTTTGAAGTTTTGTTTTTCTTCTAAATTTGTAGTATATTTCAAGGAAAAGTAACAATGGTATGCCCTTAAAACAGCTCTCTGGAAAGACAAAAAACAAAATGAACAAAACAAAACCTCTCTGATTTGCAGTGTTTCCAGTAACTACTACCACCATGGCTGATTTCAAGCTACCAGTGTGATGTCACTAAGTGCAGAGGTGGCTAGACATATGCCCAATTGGCTTTCCAAAACTGGAAGAGGTTGCTCCAGAGCATAATTCAAAAGAGCTGGTTAATTTTTTTTAAAAAAAGTAAACTGAATTCATACAAAGAGAGGTGATTAAGTGATATTTAAATAAAAATGGAAGAAATATATAAGGAAGACGTAATGTATGATTTATATTCAAGCATAAGACACTGTGTCATATTCTGATTTTTAGCTAAAAGGAGATGAGGTGTCTGTGTGTGTTTGTGTGTGTGTGTGTATAATAATGTTTGTCACTTTTGTCAAGAACTAGGAAAAGTTTGAGATTTTACCCAATTTTCAAGCAAAAAACACTGGTCTGTCACAGTTTTATGGGCCCTGGCAGAAGATGTGCACCTCTTGGGCCAGACCCAATAGACTTTACTCACAAGACATAGCTAACAGAATCTGCATCAAAAATGCCCCCAAGTCTCATGGGGTGACACAGATGGGTCCAGATGGATGACTGCAGAAATAGTAGTTATGTTAAAGAAAGGAAAATTCAGCTTAGACAACCCACATCTCACAGTAAGTACACATACCCTTTGGTCAGATAAGAGACCTTATTTCTGTCTTCCAAGGCTGTTTGTTATACAAACATCCTTGAAGAGAAAGTCTGGAATAAAAGGAAGTCAGTACCTCTGCATAGAAGATGTACAAAATCATAAGAGACCCACAGAGATAACTGCCTCCCCAAATCTATTATTTATATTGACAATTATTGTTATTCACTGTATTATATTTATAAAGTCACCACCAATGCTGAATTAGCAAATATTGAACCATTGCTCACAGGAGAAATAAAGTTGGGCTCCTGCCAGCTTCTGCTCACATTTTCATAGACCAGTAAATATATAACTTTTTTTTTCCTGTCTGTTATATAACATTTTAAAATGTGTATTTCTGTTTAATGATGGCTTATATAATACATAATGTTAATTCATATAACCTGAACTCACAACCAACAGCACTATAACTCATGCATGAATAAAGTCTGTCTAACATATGTTTCCATATGATCCATAACAGCCTTCTTAAGAACACCAGCTCTTCACACTGCTTGGGGGGCATTTTAAGCAGCGAATCACCAGCAAAACCCACAAAATGAGAAAAACGTGGTATACTAAATAGACCGTGAAAAGTACACTTGTTTACAGCATCCCAGCTACAACAAGAAGGGGGGAGTACCTCCTTATTTGGCCTCTGCTGGGAAGGTGGCCACTGGGTAGCTCCAGTGTTTTGAAACTACACTTGACCTCAGGTAACCACTGAAGTACCCTGAGTATGCTAGAGGTTACAAATGAACTTTAGCAAGCAAGTGATTTGTAAATGCAGAACCCACCAAAAAATGAGGATCGGTGGTATGCTGCTGCAGTGTATTAAGAACATAGACTATAAAGAGAAGAAAATATTCTTCAGTGCCTCCAGCTTTATTTATCAGTATAAAATTTGAAAATATGTATCCAGAATGTCCTGTTAAGAATGAAGATGTTTAAAAATGTGTAGTCTCTGCTCCAACATGTTTATAATCTGTGGTTGGGTTAAGCCAAGTGCATACATTCTGAAATTCAAGGGAGGTAGTGACATGACATAGTGTAGGGAAACAAAACTTGTCACCCCAAAATGTCTCTTTGCCATGTGGATTATTCGAACTGTAACAATCAAGGCCTGCAAGTTTCAAGAAGAAACTCTAACCTTCCAACTGCCCAAAACGATTTAGATAGCGGGCCTGTTCCCAGATCAGAGTTATCACCAGAGATATCGGCAAAGAATATAGGCTAGTTTTTATTCTAGCCTGGTGGTGGGGGAAATTCTGCAGGGTCTAGAGATCAGAGTCCACACTGTCCCATTGTCTCTGCATGACCCAGCAAACATTTATTTACCAAACATTTGGTTTTCCATCTCCATGGGAATTGCTTTCTTCCCTTTTGAAGTCCCAGATCACTACCCCCAATATCCTGTTTTGTCTTTAGCTGAAGATAGTATTTAAGGTGAGGGTTTGGGCCATTTTGGTTTACTGTTTTTCTGGGTCTCTCCTATGTCTACATGTTGTTAAAACTGTTGTCTGGGGTTTTTTCCTGTTTTATTTTCCTGACAAATTGACATCTGTCTCATGTCAATTTTAATTCTTAGACCAGCCAGAAGAACCTAAAAAGGTAGAGGAAAATTTCTTCCTCCCAGATAATAGGTACCTGAGAAAACCTGAGAGGGCAGAGAAAGAAGAGGTCTCCTGTAGATGGAAGAAGGGGAAGTCTATATTAAAGGAATATTTCAAGAAGTTTGAATTTAATTTATGTCTTAAAATACTAAGAGATAGGCTTGAAGGTATTACAGTCAGAAGAAACAGCAAAGGAAACAATTGGTGACTAATTCTTAGTGGAATGTATAGTCTACTGGAAGGAAAAATGGTATAGTAAGCTTGAAAACAATTTGAAAGTATAAACAGTAAGAACTGGAATTCCTAATTAATAGCAATACATCAACTAGAAATATTTGTTTTAAAATACATCTCAATCCTTTCAACATCTATCTAACCCAGCCCCTCCAGCCCATAGTAGTTCAGGCCCTTCTCATCTTTCACAGAAACAATTTTAATTTCCTTCTAATTTGAAGCCCTGCCTCCACTCTTTTTCCTCTCATACAATTTTTATTATTGAAATATGTCACATACCATACAATTCACCCTTTTACAATGCAAAATTCAGTGAGTTGTAGAAAACTCACGAAGTTGGCCAACTATCAACACTTTCTAATTCCGGAATGCTGTCATCACCCCAAAATGAAAACCTATATCCATTAGCAGGCATTCTCTAGCTCTCCTTCCCTTCAGTTTCTGGCAAGATAATTTTCTTTCTGTCTCTACAAATTGGCCTATTAGAATATTTCATGTAAATGGAATCATACAATATGTGGCTTTTCATGTCTGGCTTCTTTTGAGGTCAGTTCATGTTGTACTGTGTATCAGTACTTCAACCCTTTTGATTGTTGAATAATAATCCATTTCAAGGGGATATCCCATTGTGTTCATTCATCATGTGATGAACATTTAGGTTATTTTCTCTTTTTGGCTATTAGGAATAATGCAACTATAAATATTAGTGAACAAGTTAATTTGTTTGTGGACATAGGTTTTATATTCTCTTGTGTAAATACGTGAGAAGGGAATTGCTGGGCAATATGGTAACTCTATGTTTAACTTTTTGAGAAACTGCTCCACTCTTGATTTTCAACTTAGCAAAATTGTAAAACAGGTAAAGATCTGAGGCAGTACATTCATTCCATAGTGTTAACCTGCCTATGACAGGAAGCTACCTTGGAGACTGTTTCAGTGGTACATATAAGCTGTGTTTCATTGAGGCTATCGCAAAACTTCTGAAAGACTGTGTCATTGATTTTATGAGGGGCTTGCTTTTGTCAGCCCTGCAGTGGGGAAAGAATGCTTGTTTCTGCAACTGACTGCATTGACCGACTATTGTAATAGCAGGATAAAATTACTACTGTTTTGTACATAAACAGATAGGTTACAATGTCAGAATATTCCTGGACACAGAGAGGGAGTCAAGTGCATTATTTTGCTACATGCTTTGTTGGATAGGTTTGCTATTATAGATATACATTTTGTTAGTCCTTCAATTTGTGTTACTCTTCATCAGTGACTCCAAAAGAGTATTCTTCGTGGGAAGGATACCTTTAAGTCTTTTTAGAACTTTCTATCTGATTTTGATACTGTGTGTGCTGCCTTATTTTTAGTGAGAAACTTTACTCTTTAAAATCTTCATGATCAATGTATTTGGTCTTTGGCATGTGAAAGTTCTACAATATGTATTACTAACTCTATATATCACTTATTTAACAATCAAATTGTTAACATTTAAAATTCATATTTAATAAATAAAGCTGTCAAAATTTTAATGCTGGTTCCCTAGACATTAATTTAGTGTTTTATGCCTCTTAAAGATAAAACTGTAAAGAAATATTTAACATTTTATAACATTATTTTGTTAAAAGACTTCTTATTTCAGTTTAAATAGAGAAAAATCAATGTGAATATGTAATGAATCTTTAATATAAGACAGTTATAAAATAATGATGTTAATTTTTCTCTTATGCTCATTAACAATTTATATTTTACATTTTGTGAATGTTCAGCTCATTTAGATTTTCCAAAAGAGGACCCTAGTCACAAGGGGGAGACTTCACAATATGGAATTTTAAACAGAAATGTCAGGAAATTTTTATTGAATGAACTGTATCCCCAGAGAGTTTTCAAATGTACTTTGAAGAAATATGCCAGGAAGAAGAAAGTACCTGACCAGTGTTATCTCAAAAGTGAGAGAAAAACAAAGCACCAAATATTTTGGAACTTACTTTATCAATTACAAAAGTAAATATTTCATTAATTTTATTAGAAAAATACACAAGAAACATCTACTATAAACCAGGCACTCTTCTAGATGTCAGTATTCTGTACTGAAAAAAACTGGTGCAACTTATGCCCTTGTGGAGTTTTTAATTTACTTTATTTATCATAATATAATAATTTGTATCAATATATAATTACAAATTATGATATATAATATGCAGGGGTATGAGAGTATTCATATACAGAATTCAATGGGGATTTTATATGGATTGAGGGATCAGGAAAAGCCACTCTTTAGAAGTAACATTTCACCTAAAAGGAATATGAATAGGAGCTTTCCTGATAAATATTTTGCAAATGTTCACAGCTGAAGCAACAAAGAAGGCTTAGATACTACAATTGGTACACAGTAACTGAGGTAAGAAAGGTACAAGAGAAAGACGGTAGTAAGCAGGGGACAGTCTAATAAGGCCCCTTGCTAAGGAGTTTACATTTGTCATATGTTAAAGGAACACATACTAAGGGTTAGGAGGGAGTAACATCATGTGATCAGTTATTTTTTACAGTAACAGTAGAAATAATGAAGAGACTATAGTCTGGATAGTTGCCATGATAGAAAACATAGCAACTAATTAGCTCTCTATTCAATGTTTCTTAACACTGAGAAATAATAGTTGTAAAACTATTGTCTCTAACCTCCAAACTAGCCCTTCTGATCAACACTATATGATTCTGGGACTGGGACCCTACAAACTACATCTTTCCCTTCCCAGTGGCTTTCTGTAAGTTTCTACCAATAGACAGCACCAGAGGTGCCTAGTCTTCCTATCTGCATCACCTGGATAGTAAGAACTACTTTCATGCAGCTGCAGTTGGTTCCAGCAGTGGTTGGTTCCAGTTTCCAAATTCTTTCAATATTCACAGAACCAGCTTCACTGGCTTCTTTTAAGGCACCAGCAGCAGCCAGGCTGTGCCCTTCTCCTCCACTGTTTGAGTTCCAGCTCTGCAGGCTCTTCCTCTGAGCTCCCAAGATACCACCTCCAGCTGGACTATGTCTCCTCTGCAGAGTTCTACTTCTTTGGGCCCTACCTCTAAACTTCAGATTCTGATAACCACATCTCTTTTTCCCCCAGGCCTAGGGGTGAGAGACACTCCCTGCACTTATTATTTCTATGATACTTTGGTATCTCCTTTTTCCTTTATAAATCCTCTAAGTCCTTCTACACCTATTTAATCAATTTTCTATATTAAATGCTCTTTGTTAAAATAAATCCAGTGCCAGAAACAAGGTAGATGCTATGTCAGTTATGATTCAGTGAATGTCTCTTCATCTTCAATATGTTGCTGACATTTTAAACTGCTATTTTTCTTCCTTCATGGTTTTCTGATTTTAATTATTCTGCTACTATGATGTTTGTCTTGTTTGAATGCAGAGGTTTTCTTGTTTTTGTTTGTTTGTTCTGTATTTGTAATATGCTTTCTGACAATTTTCCTGAAACCAAAATGTAAAAATATGAAAAATACTGTAAAGCCAAGTAGCTTTGGGCTTGCTTCCTAACGTTTCAGAGAATCACTGTTTTCCTTCCGAGAAAAAAATGTGTTGGCAGCTTTCCTTTTTTGCATTAGAAAGCAAAGCATACAAAAATTCATACTAACAAAGACTGTTAGTTTGAATATCTTGAAAGGAAATTTCCAGTGGCACTCAGACTTCAACATCTTTCCTTGCAGTGACACTATGATTTAAGCTATTGTAAGCTTACATTGTTTTTCTTGAAATTTCTTTAAGTGGATCTTTCGTGTATGATCAAATTGTCTGATAAAGATTAAGTTAATAGGATCCACATCATTTTGAATTTTACAAAATTAATTTATTACAATATGTAAATGGGAATTATTGATAGTAGTTATATCAAAGTTTCATCCCTGATTTTTAGTCCAGATATATGTTAAAATATAATGGGAATTTAGTATTCATCCAGGCTCAATATTAAATGGTAAAAATGCAAATATATGAAGATATAGTCTTCATGAATTTACCAGTTTAGCTGGAGACATATCATGCTATAAGCACATTTAACTTTGCTCTCCAAAGGTGTGCTCTTTTCTTTCAAATCTTTGTAGATTGTCTCCTCTCCTTTATCATGGTTTTTTTGTTGTCTTATTACTTTAAATTGCAATTGGTTAGATCTAGCCTCATTAACATGATGTTCATATTCTTCTCTATAATAAAGTAACTGAAACCTATATTCCTGATAGAGGTAAGATTATATGTCAGTGGTTCCTTGAGTCCACTGATCCACCAGGATCAATTACCTAGTACAATCATAATCCTCAGAAGGCTTGTTTGTGGACAATCTCTTAGAAGGGGCTGTGAGGATGGGGCAATTAAAGGCATTCATAGCACACATTTGTCCCATGAGCTCACAGAGTAGAGCTATTTGCAAAGAGCAATGTGAACACATGAGAAAGATGAGGACTCCATCAACTTAGAATTTCAGGCAAGCTTTTCCTACTGCACAGCACTGGGGTGAAACTGTTACATAGGCATTCAAAATCCAAACAAGTAGTTGATGAAATTCCCTCCCCCAAAAAAGGAGGTGGGGGGGAGAAGAACATGTGCAAATAGTGTAGCAGTATGGTACGAAAATAGCAAGCTTAATATTTTTGGAGTTTATGTTAACATATGAGTAATCATGTAGTGGAATTGCTGCTTGATATCTTGGTAGAACATGGAGAAATTTTGAGACTTGTAATCAGGGGAATGAAGAAATTTACTTATTCATAGGTCATATTTCTACTTTTTTCAAAATTCTCTAAAGAAATTTAGAAAGTAACTAGCTATTAGATTTAGGAAAATCCTCAACTTGGGAACAAAAGGATCAAAAAAAAAACCCCTCCAATACTTCTATGAGAGTAGTTTCACTTACTGGGTGTTATAAACTTATAGTCTTTGTATGTCTTTGATTAGAGTTGGAAATTAAATATGCTGATTTCAGTACAATGCCAATAACTTTCTCTATTCAATGATATACACAAATTTAATTATTACCTAACAAATGGAATAGCTGTTTTCTTGCTTTCAAAAGCTGTTTTGCTTTTAATTTCTCTTTTCCAAATTTCAGACACCTCATTGCTATTTGTATACATTATATCACATTACAGTTATAATGCTTCAAAGCAAACATCAGGCTTTATTAAACACCAGAATAGTTATTGACCCAATTTTGAATGCACAGGTTTCATTGTTCGTTACATACTCTCAGAGACTGAATAATTAATTTGGAATTAAGATCAGTATTTAGAGAATTCCTTTTAATTTTTTCCCAACACTTTCAGTTCTCTGCCTTACATTAACATTCACACTTAACTACTTGAAACAGTACTTACTTATATAGCAAATGTAATTAGTACTTTTAAAGCCTGAAGGCTAGCAATTATCCACTTTCTATTAGTGAACAACTCTTATTACCCATCGTAGTCATTTTATTGTGATACAAAATATTAAGTTATACAAAGCTTTAGTTCTGACACAGTGGTAAAGAAGGATAAGCCATGATGACATGGCCATTTTGAATCCTATTCTTCAAAAGTATCAAACATTTAACAATACTGAATACCTATTATGCCCCAGACACAGGAAGTTCTTGGCTTTGATAATACACTAATTAACCAAAGTGACTCTGACTTCAAGGAGTGCATAACAGAGTGGAGGATACAGACAATAAATATAACAATATATAAATAAAAATAACAATAAGGTTGGCACTATATCTTATCATTTGCTAGAGTTTGATAAATATTAGGCAATTAAGAAATGTTTCTGAATGCATAGATTATGCCTAATACCGTTCTCCAGTTTACAAACTACACTTCTCTGGCAATGCCATTACATTTTGGAGAACACTATATAATGTAAAATCATCAACTCTTATAATAAATTTTAAAAGATGTCTCAATTATCTTACAATAAAGGCTCTTATAAGGAACCTCATTTTAAAGTTAGAATGGTGAAGACAGTTAAATATTATTCTAACATAATTTAGCTATATTTAACAATAAATTTGACCCAGCTAACAGAAGGTAAAGTAATCTTGGTTCAGCTACATTGCTCCTACTACAACTTTTATAATTCTGGGTCAGGTAAAATTAAAGTGGTTGAATAGATGACAAGGTCATGTTCAGAGATGTCAGGCATTTGATGTCAAGCAAAGAACACTGGTAGAACTTTGATTGCCACCAGTTTTCTTTGTTTTTGACATCTGCTTCTGGTGGTATAGAAAGTGGGGACAGATGCAAGAATAAAGTGTAGGACAAATATTAATTGTGACAATCAGTGTTCCTGCAGTTTTGAAACAAGGATTTTTTTTAAGTCAGCAAATGATCATAGACAATAACTGAATCTGTTAAAAAACATAAATTGGTAAAACAAACAAAAAATCCTTAGTGGAGTCATATAAACTTTTAAAATTGCAAATGAGAAGACATTAAAAGTTTATAGATTGTTAAATCATGATGAATCATTTAGATTTATAATTCCACATGGTTTCAAATGAAATAGTGTGGTTTAATTTAAAAAATGGGAAAGGGGAATTTATTAGTTAACTTGCAAATAACTGTAGGGATTCAGAATACATCTCCCCAAGATGTGCGTGCCCCTTTGACATATGGATTATTTTGAGCTGAAGACAACTGAGACCCTATGGGCTCAAGAGAAAAAACTGCCCCACCCTTAACTACCTACAAGAATTTAAATTGAAGATTTTTCCTGAAAAAAGAGTTATTACTAGAGAAAAATTTAATCTAAGTAGCACCATCTATATGGCAGGACAAATATCTAACTACCAGACAGCTGCTATACATCGGCTGCCTATAGTCCTATGAAGGACATTCCTGTCCTTGGAAGCATCAGGCCCCTATGCCATTCCTTAGCTCACGGATGCATATATACCTCATTTTACCTTTCCGTGTCTGAACCTCTCATGTGTGTGGAGTCCTTGGCTCTCTTGTGGATGTGGGGTTCTCATACATATGAATTAAAATTGGATTTTCTCCTTTTTTTTTTTTTTTTCAGTACACGGACCTCTCACTGTTGTGGCCTCTCCCGTTGCAGAGCACAGGCTCTGAACGCACAGGCTCAGTGGCCATGGCTCACGGGCCCAGCCGCTCCGCGGCACATGGGATCTTCCCGGACCAGGGCACAAACCCGTGTCCCCTGCATCGGCAGGCGGACTCTCAACCACTGCGCCATGAGGGAAGCCCCGGATTTTCTCCTATTAATCTGTTTCATGACATTTTAATTATTTAAGCAGCCAAAAGAATCAAAGAAAGGAAAGTGGGAGAAAAATTTTCCCCTTTCTGACACAACTATGGTACTTCATTTTGAACTTTCCTTACAATAAAAGAGATTACAAAAGCTAATTCTATATTAATCATTGTTAAATAGACAACAATTACTACTACATTTTTGAGGGTGTGGATTAATATATTATTTATTGCTCTTTAAGAATGCATTACAGAGTGAAGTAAGTCAGAAAGAGAAAAACAAGTATCATATGCTAACACATATATATGGATTCTAAAAAAGAAAATGGTTCTGAAGAACCTAGGGGCAGAACAGGAATAAAGACACAGACATAGAGAATGGACTTGAGGACATGGGGAGGGGGAAGGGTAAGCTGGGACAAAGTAAGAGAGTGGCATGGACATATATACACTACCAAATGTAAAATAGATAACTAGGGGGAAGCAGCCGCATCGCATAAGGAGATCAGCTCAGTGCTTTGTGACCACCTAGAGGGGTGGGATATGGAGGGTTGGAGGGAAATGCAAGAGGGAGGGGATATGGGGATATATGTGTATATAGAGCTGATTCACTTTGTTATACAGCAGCAACTAACACAACACTGTAAAGCAATTATACTCCAATAAAGATGTTAAAAAAATAAATTTATAAAAACAAAAAAGTTAAAAAAAAGAATGCAGACTTTGGATTCAGGTAGATGGATTAGACACATGCAGGGCTCTGTGCAACAGGTAGCCTTAGTGGGGCTTCTCCTCGTAGCAGTTTTGTGACTTTTATTCATGTTTTTTTTTTTTTTTTTTATTACTGTCTCTTAGCTTCCTCATGTGTTAGCAAAGACACCATGAATCCCATAACGCTGTTTTGGAGTCAGATGAGAAAATGTTTATAACGTACTTATTGCATACCTTATTTTGCAAAAAAGACAACTGGAATAAAATAGGTGCTCAATAAATGTTTACTGAAGAAAAAAATGAATGTAGTAGTTTTAGAAATAAAAGGAGAAACACTTTCAGTAAGATAATGAATATAAATTCTGTTATCTTTCAGGTTTCTAAAGTGGTAATACTTTAGTAGTTCAAACATGTTTACTAATAGAGTATGACAAAGTGTAGTAGTCAGACTTACAACAAAGACTTTGAAGGAGAAAGTAGAAATGATATTTTCCATAACTAAGAAAACTTTTAGTATTGTACACTGGCCTAGAATTACGACTGCATGCACCTATATTTTAAACCATATATCTACATTTATGGGTATATATATATGAGAAACTACATCACAGACAGTATTTTAATATGGTATCTAGATATTTTTACACTTTTTTTTCTATTTTGGAAAAATATTTAACACAATTTTCATCTCCCGTGCAGATGTAGCACATAATAAGCTATGTCCAGTTACACACTTTTCTTAATAACACCCCATCCCCAACCTGAAGTTTGATCAGAGTAAACTGGGAAATGATTATTGTACTTCATCAGTTGAAATTTCCTTTACATAAATTGCTCTTGCTCCAACACATCTCATTACACATTAATCCATAATGCATCCATCAGTTCAATATTAGCATATTTACCCATTAGTCAGTGTGAACCTCTAAACATCTATACAACAGAATAGAGAGAAATATTTTGTCAAATGAGAGTGATACAAAGTAGAATAGAAAAAGGACCTTAATAAAGGTAAAATGTTTTTGGAAATGAACATTCATTGAATAACTACCTTGTGTCAGGCCTTTTGTTCAATTTTCAACATACACAGACTCAGTTTTATTTGATTTCCCTAAACATTGTGAAGTCAACCTTAGTATTACCATTTTACGGATGACAAAGGAAACAACAACAAAAAAAATCCCCAAAGTTAGTAGAGGTTAAGATACTCCTTCGAGTTTTTACTTCAATATCCCCTACTCAGATACACATCATATTACTCAATATCCATGGAATACCTTCAAATATCCATAGTCTCTCATCTCCCTTCCCTATATCTACTGTCAAACACTGATTTCAGCCCCTTATAATCTTTTGCTTGGACTAGTTAATTCTCTGCCTCCAGTTTTAAATATCTCCTTTCTCCTTCCCACACATCTGTCAGGTCATGTTACTTCTTGGGATAAAATCCTTCAGGGACTCCCTATTGTGCGAGGATGAAGAGAAAGCTACATTGCATGACACATTAAGCCCTCTTTGAGTTGCCTCCTCCTGTTTCCTTCCACTTCTCCCCTGCAGCCCCTGCCCTGAAACCTGATGCGCCCTCCTTACAAAGCGATTTGTAGTTTGTGGTCTGATTGTCCACAATCATGTCTCTAAGCCCATTTTTCCTCGGCTTGGATTTCCACATTAATTTTTCACTACCCAAGTCAAGCATCACCTCCTCTAGAAAGCATGTCAGACTGAGAGTTATTTCTGAGATGACTGATCACCATGTACCATACAGACTGTAAAAGTATGCTAAAACTTTTCTCTAAAATATGCCTTGGAGAAAAGGAATCATCTTATGTTTGAATTTATTATACCACAGCATACTTTTCCAGTTTACTATTTATTCAATTGCTATTTTTGGGAAAAAAAATTTGAGGAAGAAACATTTCTTTGAAACAGCTTTCATCATTTCTGACTCTGGATGCTTTAATAGGTCACATAATAGCATTCATTAAAAAAAAGAATAAAAAGTCACTTTATGATAGATCAGTAGTTATTCATAAATTTAGGACCTTACCATTACTGGTGTTGGGTATGAACAAAAATAACCCATTTAAATATCACTTTTGAAAAGTCATAAATAAAAGTATTATACAAGTAAAACATGCAAGAATATTTGAAAAAAAGCATGAGAGAGAAAACGGTCCTTCTAATGTGATGACTCGGGATAAAATTTCCAGTGACAGCATCATACAAGGTTTTTTTAAGTGCCATATTTCAGAAAATAGGCAGAAATGAAGATGATGTGCTTTAGAAAGCTGTGCTGGTTGCCTCATAAAGCAGCTGCCATGATGACTAGACAGTGATGTCTAGGATTCACATGAAAGGTTTAAGAAAATTGCTTCATAAAATATGGTAGAAAAAAGCCATAACTTTATAGTAAAATATTATTTTATATAGTGCTATTTGAAGTGTGTTCATGTAATAAATGGATTAATCGTGTATTAAAAGTATGCATTTATCTACTTTTTTTTCAGGATAGAAAAAACATTTTTGTTGCCTTTTCTTGTGTGTTAAAGAGAAAACTGTTTTGTAGTTTCATGTCATTTTTTGGACATATGCAATACTTCTTTTATGGATTTTTACTTTGTATTAATTTTTATCAGTCACTTTTCCTTAATATGCCACTAATTTCTTGATGAACAGAGAATGTAAATTACATAAGGAAAGGCTGTTTTGTCAATAAATGGCATTATCACCGTGGTCTTGAACAGTTCTGAGTTTAGAGTGGGTACTTAATACATACTGCTAGAACAGATCATGAAATCACTGCATCCTTACCCACTTCACAGTGTTGACACTCAGTAAACAATTATTTTTTCTAGTAGGAATTCATTATTATAATGAGTAATGAATAAATGAATATCATACCGTAGCGAAGCAGAAGTCTGAATCAAGTCGAGATATTGTTTCATGTTAAATCTCACAATATATCCACTGACTCTGAAAAAACAGAAAATCAGTAGATTATTTCCATCTTTGAGTGGGGGTAGCAGCTTGATAGGGAAAATATTATGAATTTAATAAGGCTGAATTGAAATTTCCCACAGTTCCTTAATAGTGACTCATATATTTTATTTAGGCCAAACCTAATTTTAGCTCAATAGTTCCTAGCTGAGTGGGCATTCCCACCAGCATATACTGCTCTTGAGGTAGAATTTGACATTAAATGCTTAAGGCTGACTGACTAGTTTTTACTCTTCTAGATGGAGCCCACAGAGGCCCTATAAAACAAGAAAGTGTTTATCCCGGAAAGCTAAAATAAAAGGTCTTCATGTAAAGAACTTCATTAAAGCATTCATTTTCTTCAGCCACTCTTTCCGTAGGTTAGTCTGTCAGACTACCAAATTGCTGACACTGAAACACCAACCCAGCCCTATTCTATCCTTTTGGAAATAGGATCCCTTGATTAGTCCCAAGTATCCAGTGTCAATTCTATTAAGACTCACAACAGTCTGTATCCAGTCTTTTTGATTCTGAGAACCAAAAAGTCCCATACTAAACTCTTTGTGTGCTAGACACAAGTCAAAAGAAATATCTTTGCTGAGTCATTATATTATATCTTGATAGCTGTTAAGAAACCTAATCATTGTTTCCTAAAAGTATTTTATACTTATAATACATACTTTTTGTTCATGTATCCATGTATCCACGATTCTTTTTTTTAAACTTGAGTTCTCTTTGAAGCTTAAGAACTTATAAAGATGTCTCTGTCCTTTGAATTCATAATATCAAGCATTTGTCTCTCATGACATAATCATGTAATACCATATCATTTATCTCCCATTGTTTGATAGTTAGCTTCCACATATGACTAATTACAAGACAGTGAAAGGATTGGACTCAAATACTTCTCCCTTTTACTGAGGAATTAGTAAACTATTCTTCATGTGAATCAATAAAGTTTGTCAGATGTCTTGCTCTATACTCATCCTTTTGGTTTATGTTTGTCCTAAGCAGAAGACTCCCTCTGCATTTGATTTATGTCTACACTGATTATGATACAGGGGCCTACTATCATTTTCTGTTGCTGGTGGTGTTTACTGTCTCTTTTGGGAAAATACCATGTTGCTTATTCCTATAATAGCCGTGATTTATCTTTCTTTACTTAGGGTCCCCATGATATCAGTTACTCAACAAAAGTCTCAGTCTCAGAACTCTTGGTATTTTAGAAACCCTGCCCTTCCTTGATCAGATACCTGAGTTGTTAGGTGACTCAGAGCTTGAATTCTTGGTAGGGATTTGAGAAAAAAGATACTCTCATACATTGTTGCATAACATATGAATTTCTTTTATCCTTGTTCCCTTTGTCACAGACTGCCTTCTCCTTACCTAATGTAGTTTTATCTTCCTACCCAAATATAGAACACATTTAATGCTCCCTCAGGGAGACAAAGAGTCCCATCCTGTCACTTCATCCATCTCAAAATCTATCTTCCTTAGCAGGTCTTGGGGCTTCCTTTGGTATACAGAGATATAGACTAAAATTACTTTTCTTGTCCTCTCCTTCAAACTTGTATACCAAATACACAATGGTAAAATAGGGTCAAAACTTCTCTTTTCATTAGGAGAAAAAAACTGATGGAAGATACAGACTTCAGTGTTTAAGGCAATTCTGAAATCCCAAGACAAGGAAAATGCCATTCATGATTTTATCAATCACCTTTAAAACAATTTCTAATTCACAGTACTGCCATTTCAACTATATTTATATGTGTGGCTTTACTCAGTTTGAATAGTTTCTCCACAATATTTTGGATTCCACTTTTTGGTATGTTTTTTAAAATTGAATATTTATTTTAATAAATTTTCTGTTCATAAATCCTGATAATTAAGAAAAAAGTTAGCATAATTGCCATAAAATGAAAATTGATATTTATATTGTTTCAAAATTTTTTAAATTATATTGAGATTGGAAGTTCTGCGATGCAGAGATAGTGCTAAATTTTCTGGTGTTTACTTATTTTTCTGTGGATCCTAAAACTTTTATTTCTGTATTCTCAAGTATAGTTGCTCATTTCTTGGTCATATATATTCAGCTGAATATGGAACTAACTCTGCAATAAATGAAGAAAACTAATCTATAAAATAACATTGTCCTCTCAGATGAAAGTTTGCAGACAACACAATTTTATATGTTATATTGTTATCTGAATTCTTAATGTTTTTGTTTAATATTTTGGTGAAAAGAAAAAGTAAATATTCCACTATCAGGAGGAATAAAACAAAAGTAATTCTTGGAAGTGTTATTTCTGAAACAGCTATCCAGTTAGGAGAAGAAACACAATTCAATATATGCTCCCTGCTAAAAGAGTTAATCTAATAGTTTTGATAGAGATACATGAATATTAAAGTCAATACATACAAGTTAATTTAATTTGTAAAATAAAAGAAACATAAGAAAAAATGGGTGTCTTGTCAAATAGATAATCAGATAAATAATATTCTAGCATACATTATTATATTAAGAAGCTTTAAAGAGCAAAAAACTTTGTTAAGATTTTTGAAATGTAAAGAATCTTTATAGTGCTCTTTAAAATACATCAGAAAAGGGCTTCCCTGGTGGCACAGTGGTTGAGAGTCCGCCTGCCGATGCAGGGGACATGGGTTCGTTTTCCGGTCCGGGAAGATCCCACATGCCGCGGAGCAGCTGGGCCCGTGAGCCATGGCCGCTAAGCCTACACGTCCGGAGCCTGTGCTCCGCAATGGGAGAGGCCACAACAGTAAGAGGCCCGCATACCGCAAAAAAAGAAAGATCAAATCAAAAGCAAGTTGTTTTAAGTAGCATATCTACAATGTAAAGGTAGTTTAGTTATATATTGAATATTTATATAAGTGAAATAAGAATATTCCATCAAAAGCCTCTCATGACAGGTAGATGCTTTCAGGGCTGACACTGGCACATATTAATTTAAATAGATTTCACAAAATCAAAATAGATAAAGAAATAGGTTTTATTGGAGAAAGGGAAAAATGAAGCTTATCAGTGTAGAAATCCATTGAGTTCCCATGCTCCCCATCACCCCACGGAAATGTGCTTCAGATCAGGGTACGGGTGAGTTTAGTGGTAGAGGGAACCCTCCTTTCCATGCTTCTTCCTCCAGTGAGGCAACAGGAGAAAATGGCATTGTCAATGCATAAATACACAGGCCATTTTGTGCCTGGCAGTCAGGATACAGATGTCAGCACTTCTAAAGTTATCTGGGAATGGTAGTCCTCAAATCTGGAGATATTTCGTAGCTGGGGTTCTTAAGTATATGGGACGTTACAGCCTCCTGGCTGGAGGGAGAAAGCTATGAACCTTGTGTAAAATAGAATCTGGTTTTATTTTCTCCTACTAGAAGAAGGCTTAGGGCTCTTTGCCCCGGCAATTGATGGTAAGTTTCCAGTCTAATTCTCAGACAATTTCCTTTTGCAATAAAAATAATGTCTTACAGAATCACCTCTTTCAGCAATATATAAAAACATAACAGTTTGCAACAATAGACGACAAATATTTGTAGAATAATTGAAGATATCCTCTTTTTGAGGAAGAAAAAAGAGAACGTGACAGATGTCATCACTCACTATCAGGAGTCCCTCCCTCTTAACTAGCAATATGGTCTTTTACGAACTTCAGCAAAGGTGAATGAAGCACCGTAATGTCAATGAAAACATTGAAGAAAATATTTTTCTTCTTGCATCAGAAATTAAACAGAAAGCAATAAATATCTAATATTTACTTGTTTTTCCCAGTAAAAAAAATATTGTGTTCTTAGGTTCCTGATTAAATAAAATAGGTAAAAAGGGGAATGATAAAAACAAATAGGAAAGTACTATACAATTTACACATGCCTTAAAGCCTAACACTATATTTTATTGTTCCTTTTATTTATATATTTCTATTTCTACACTAATAAAAGACAAAACATAAAATTAGAAGTTAAAGTAAACATGAAGGAAATTGATCTCCAACTTCAGACTTTCTTCTCTCTAAGGAAAAACATCAAGCTTAAACGATAAACACTGTAAGTCAGTGTAGAATACTATGTGCCCTAAATATGATGTGATATAATGAGAAAAGTAGAGCAAGAGCCAAAACACAGGCCAAGTGACTTAACTGTATTTATTGCCATCTAAACATACTCCAGTATTTTTGTTTATTTGCTTTTAAAGGCTTTGGCTTATCTACCTTGGAAAGTCAGTAAAAATTTTAAAAGCAACCCCTGAAAACTAGAAAGGATCTTAACAGACAGAATGTAGAATGACTGGACTCATATTGCCAAATAAACTAAAAAAATACTTAAATTTGAATTTCAGATAAATGAGTATGTTTTTAGTATAAGTATGTCCCCATATTGCATGGAACATACTTATCCTAAATATGAACTCACGGCTTATCTTAAACCCAAATATAACTGAGCATTGTGCTTTCTTAATTGCTAAATCTGGCAAGCTCACACTGTACAAAAACACAACAAACCCTCAGAACATCAGCTATGGTACTGTCACCAAAATGAAAGATAAAAGTTCCACCACTACTTTGCCTCTCTTCTTCTGGGGAGACCTTCACTGATGTACATTTGTTGTGACAGGTTCTATTTTCTGAAAAATTATTGAATCCCTGTTTAACCCTTGAGGGTTAAATTGAAATGGAAAAATTTTTAAATATGTTTATGCATTTCCTTTTTATTTGAATTGATCAATATCACAAGAGTAATAGTTTTTATAAAAGAAGATAAAAGTAGAGAGGTTCTGAAAAATTATCTTTGTCTTTCTGTTTTTATAGTTCTTCTATCTTATTTTGGCCTGGGAATAGCTTGTTTTAAACTTCTGTTTTCATTTGTATTTTAAAACTATGATAGGCCCTTTTAGAGATTGGTTCAAGATGGCAGAGTAGAAGGACATGCTCTCAATCCCTCCTGCGAGAACACTGGAATCACAGCTAACTGCTGAACAATCATCAACAGGTAGACACTGGAACTCACCAAAAAAGATACTCCACACCCAAAGACAAAGGAGAAGCCACAGTGAGATGGTAGGAGGGGGGAATCACAACAAAATCCAATCCCATAACTGCTGGGTGGGTGACTCACAAACTGGAGAACAATTATACCACAGAAGTCCACCCACTGGAGTGAAGGTTCTGAGCCCCACGTCAGGCTCCCAACCTGGAGCTCTGGTAATGGGAGGAGGAATTCCTAGAGGATCAGATTGTGAAGACTAGCGAGATTTGATTGCAGGACTTTGACAGGACTGGGGGAAACAGAGACTCCACTCTTGGAGGGCACACACAAAGTAGTGTGCTCATTGGGACCCAGGGGAAGGAGCAGTGACCCCATAGAAGATTGAACCAGACCTGCCTGCTAGTGTTGGAGGGTCTCCTGCAGAGGCGGGGGGTGGCTGTGGCTCACTTTGGCGACAAGGACACTGGTAGCAGAAGTTCTGGGAAGTACTCCTTGGCATGAGTCCTCCCAGAGTCTGCCATTTGCCCCACGAAAGAGCCTGGTAGGCTCCAGTGTTGGGTTGACTCAGGCCAACAGGGAGGGAACCCACCCCACCCATCAGTAGACAAGCGGATTAAAGTTTTACTGAGCTCTGCCCACCAGAGCAACACCCAACTCTACCCACCACACGTCCCTCCCATCAGGAAGCTTGCACAAGCCTCTTAGATAGCCTCATCCAACAGAGGGCAGACAGCAGAAGCAAGAGGAACTATAATTCTGCTGCCTGAGGAAGGAAAACCACATTCACAGAAAGATAGACAAAAAGAAAAGGCAGAGGACTTTGTGCCAGATGAAGGAACAAGATAAAACCCCAGGAAAACAATTAACTGAAGTGGAGATGGGCAGCCTTCCAGAAAAAGAACTCAGAATAATGATAGTGAAGATGATCCAGGACCTCGGAAAAAGAATGGAGGCAAAGATTGGAGAAGATGCAAGAAATGTTTAACAAAGACCTAGAAGAATTAAAGAATAAACAGAGATGAACAATACAATAACTGAAATGAAAACTACACTAGAAGGAATCAGTAGCAGAATAACTGAGGCAGAAGAATGGATAAGTGACCTTGAAGACAGAATGGTGGAATTCACTGCCATGGAACAGAATAAAGAAAAAAGAATGAGAAGAAATGAAGACAGCCTAAGAGATCTCTGGGACAGCATTAAACACACCAACATTATAGGAGTCCCAGAAGGAGAAGAAAGAGAGAAAGGACCAGAGAAGATATTTGAAGACATTATAGTTGAAAACTTCCCTAACATGGGAAAGGAAAGAGCCACCCAAGTCCAGGAAGGGCAGTGAGTCCCATACAGGATAAATCCAAGGAGAAACATGCCGAAACACAGAGTAATCAAACTGACAAAAATTAAAGACAAAGAAAAAATATTGAAAGCAGCAAGGGAAAAATGACAAATAATATACAAGGGAACTCCCATAAGGTTAATGGCAGATTTCTCAGCAGAAACTCTAGAAGCCAGAAGGGAGGGCCATGATATATTTAAAATGATGAAAGGGAAGAACCTACAACAAAGATTACTCTACCCGACAAGGGTCTCATTCACATTCGACAGAGAAATCAAAAGCTTTACAAACAAGCAAAAGCTATGAGAATCCAGCACCACCAAACCAGCTCTACAGCAAATGCTAAAGGAGCTTCTCTAAGTGGGAACACAAGAGAAGAAAAGGACCTACAAATACAAACCCATAACAATTAAGAAAATGGTAATAGGAACATACATATCAATAATTACCTTAAATGTGAATGCATTAAATGTTCCAACCAGAAGACATAGACTGGCTGGCAGATACAAGAACAAGACCCAGATATGTGCCGTCTACAAAAGACCCACTTCAGACCTAGAGACACGTACAGACTGAAAGTGAGGGGATGGAAAAAGATATTCCATGCAAATGGAAATCAAAAGAAAGCTGGAGCAGCAATTCTCATATCAAATAGACTTTAAAATAAAGAATGTTACAATAGACAAGGAAGGACACTACATAATGATGAAGAGATCAATCCAAGAAGAAGATATAACAATTATAAATATATATGCACCCAACATAGGAGCCCCTCAACACATAAGGCAACTGCTAACAGCTATAAAAGAGGAAATCGCCAGTAACACAATAATAGTGGGGGACTTTAACACCTCACTTACACAAATGGACAGATTATCCAGACAGAAAATTAATAAGGAAACACAAGCTTTAAATGACACAATAGACCAGATAGATTTAATTGATATTTATAGGACATTCCTTCCGAAAACAGGAGATTACACTTTCTTCTCAAGTGCAAACGGAACATTCTCCAGGATAGATCACATCTTGGATCACAAATCAAGCCTCAGTAAATTAAAGAATATTGAAATCATATCAAGCATCTTTTCTGACCACAACAGTACGAGATTAGAAATCAATTACATGGAAAAAATGTAAAAAACACAAACACGTGGAGGCTAAACGGTATGTTACTAAATAAACAAGAGATCACTGAAGAAATCAAAGAGGAAATCAAAAAATACCTAGACATAAACTACAATTAAAACATGATGATCTACAACCTATGGGATGAAGCAAAAGCAGTTCTAAGAGGGAAGTTTATAACTATACAAGTCTACCTCAAGAAACAAGAAAAATCTCAAATAAACAATCTAACCTTACACCTAAAGGAACTAGAGAAAGAAGAACAAAAGAAACCCAAAGTTAGCAGAAGGAAAGAAATTATCAAGATCAGAGCAGAAATAAATGAAATAGAAACAAAGAAAACAATAGCAAAGATCAATAAAACTAAAAGTTGGTTCTTTGAGAAGATAAACAAAATTGATAAACCATTAGCCAGACTCATCAAGAAAAAGAGAGGACTCAAATCAATAAAATTAGAAATGAAAAAGAAGAAGTTACAAGAGACACTGCAGAAATACAAAGCATCATAAGAGACTACAACAAGCAACTCTATGCCAATAAAATGGACAAATTGTTAGAAAGGTATAAGCTTCCAAGACTGAACCAGGAAGAAATAGAGAATATGAACAGACCCATCACAAGTAATGAAATTGAAACTGTGATTAAAAATCTTCCAACAAACAAAAGTCCAGGACCAGATGGCTTCACAGGCGAATTCTATCAAACATTTAGAGAAGAGCTAACACCCATCCTTCTCAAACTCTTCCAAAAAATTGCAGAGGAAGGAACACTCCCAAACTCATTCTATGAGGCCACCATCACCCTGACACCAAAACCAGACAAAGATACTACAAAAAAAGAAAATTACAGACCAATATCACTGATGAATATAGATGCAAAAATCCACAAAAATATACTAGCAAACAGAATCCAACAACATATTAAAAGGATTATACACCATGGTCACGTGGGATTTAACCCAGGAATGCAAGGATTCTTCAATATATGCAAATCAATCAATGAGATACACCATATTAACAAGTTGAAGAAGAAAAACCATAGGATCATCTCAATAGATGCAGAAAAAGCTTTTGACAAAATTCAACACCCATTTATGATAAAAACTCTCCAGAAATTGGGCATAGAGGGAACCTACCTCAACATACTAAAGGCCATATATGACAAACCCACAGCAAACATCATTCTCAATGGTGAAAATCTGAAAGCATTTCCTCTAAGATCAGGAACAAGACAAGGATGTCTACTCTCACCACTATTATTCAACATAGTTTTGGAAGTCCTACCATGACAATCAGAGAAGAAAAAGAAATAAAAGGAATACAAATTGGAAAAGAAGTAAAACTGTCACTGTTTGCAGATGACATGATACTATACATAGAGAATCCCAAAGATGCCACCAGAAAACAACTAGAGCTAATCAATGAATTTGGTAAAGTTGCAGGATACAAAATTAATACACAGAAATCTCTTGCATTCCTATATACTAATGATGAAAAATCTGAAAGAGAAATTAAGAAACACTCCCATTTACCATTGCAACAAAAAGAATTAAATACCTAGGAATAAAGCTACCTAGGGAGAAAAAAGACCTTTGTCTTTTGTATGCAGAAAACTATAAGACACTGATGAAAGAAATTAAAGATGATACCAACAGATGGAGAGATGTACCATGTTCTTGGACTGGAAGAATCAATATTGTGAAAATGAAAATGACTATGTTACCCAAAGCAATCTACAGATTCCATGCAATCCCTATCAAATTACCAATGACATTTTTTAAAGAACTAGAACAAAAAATCTTAAAATTTATATGGAGACACAAAAGAAGCAGTCTTGAGGGAAAAAAAGCAGAGCTGGCAGAGTCAGACTCCCTGTCTTCAGACTATACTACAAAGCTACAGTCATTAAGACAATATGGTACTGGCACAGAAACAGAAATATAAATCAGTGGAACAAGATAGAAAGCCCAGAGATAAACCCAAGCACCTATGGTCAACTAGTCTATGACAAAGGAGGCAAGGATATACAATGGATAAAAGACAGTCTTTTCAATAATTGGTGTTGGAAAAACTGGACAGCTACATGTAAAAGAATCAAATTAGAGCACTCCCTAACACCATACACAAAAATAAACTCAAAATGTATTCGAGACCTAGATATAAGACCAGATACCATAAAACTGTTAGAGGAAAACATAGGAAGAACACTGTTTGACATAAATCACAGCAAGAAGTTTTTTGATCCACCTCCTAGAGTAATAGAAAAAAAAAGAAAAATAAACAAATGGGACCTAATGAAACTTCAAAGCTTTTACACAGCAAAGGAAACCATAAATAAAATGAAAAGACAGCCCTCAGAATGGGAGAGAATATTTGCAAATGAATCAACGGACAAAGGATTAATCTCCAAAATATATAAACAGCTCATGCAGCTAAATATTAAAGAAACAAACAACGCAATCAAAAAATGGGCAGAAGACCTAAATAGACATTACTCTAAAGACGACATACAGATGGCCAAGAAGCATATGAAAAGCTGCTCAACATCACTAATTATTAGAGAAATGCAAATCAAAACTACAATGAGGTATCACCTCACACTGGTTAGAATGGGCATCATCAGAAAATCTACAAACAACAAATGCTGGAGAGAGTGTGGAGAAAAGGGAACACACTTGCACTGCTAGTGGGAATGTAAATTGATACAGCCACTATGGAGAACAGCATGGAGGTTCCTTAAAAAAGTAAAAATAGAATTACCATATGACCTAGCAATCCCACCACTGGGCATACACCCAGAGAAAACCATCATTCAAAAAGACACATGCACCCCAATGTTCACTGCAGCACTATTTACAATAGCCAGGTCATGGAAGCAACCTAAATGCCCATCAACAGAAGACTGGGTAAAGAGCATGTGGTACATATATACAATGGAATATTACTCAGCCAGAAAAAGGAACTAAATTGGTTCATTTGTAGAGACGTTGGATGGATCTAAAGACTGTCATACAGAGTGAAGTAAGTCAGAAAGAGAAAAACAAATATCGTATATTAACGCATGTATGTGGAACCTAGAAAAATGGTACAGATGAACCGGTTTGCAGGGCAGAAGTTGAGACACAGATGTAAGGAACAAACGTATGGACACCAAGGGGGGAAAGCGATGGGGGTTGGGGGTGGTGTGATGAATTGGGAGATTAGGATTGACATGTATACACTGATGTGTATAAAATGGATGACTAATAAGAACCTGCTGTATAAAAAATAAATAAAATAAAATTCAAAAAAAACCCCAAAACTCTGATAGGCCATTTCCCCAAATGGACATATTCTTTGTATTGCTTATTTATCCAATGTGTCTGCTAAAATGACAACATTTGAAGCTACTCGAAGAAATCTAAAATGAAGTCCTCTCATTACCTCATTTGAATTAATTACCATCTAACTTTGTTAAGCCAAGAACTTTCTCTATTTCCTATTTCACTCTTATAAAAGCTAAATTTCATTATCAGTCACCCTTAATGAATCCCTTAATTTTAATTAATCACAAGCTTTTCTCTTTTTAACTGTATACTTATTCTGTAGACTATTATCTGTTAGAGTCCCAAATCCCATCAAATGTGCAGAAAAAGACTTCATATTTTAATAGTTGATTAGAAAATATGACCCTCTCCCTTTTTAAATATTCTTCAGTACAATATGGTATCTAAAGGAATTTCACCTTGATGCATACATTTTCGATTAATCTTAAAGCACTTATAAAACTCCAGAAAACTTACTAATACATTTTGGAAGTTTTTTTCCTTGTGGTATCAATTTGCCTTTTAAAAGCAACGATAATTTACAGAATAAATATGTAGAAAGAATCAGGATTCAAATGATGCTTTAAAAATAATAAAAGAAATCAATTCTGAGTAGTTGGAAGCCTTTTTCCCTAAGCCAACAACACTTGGCTAGAAAAGAGTCTGAAAGAAGGACTAACTTCCAGGATTTAAAAGCATTTTCAAATCCTAATTGTCTTGGAACATAAATGTAGTCATAAGAAACAAAATTGGTTTGAGAGGAAAGTTTCCTATCTCAGCAAGTCAGGTCAGGCAAACCATAGCATTTTTTCAGTAAGTAATGGTTCCTTGAAAATGTTTGAAGAATGAAAAAAAATAAGTTCAATATTGCTTACTTCTCATATTTTAGTATTACACTTCATGGATTACCTACTGATGTCAATCTTCATCCTACATGTCTTTAAGTATTAATTTGTTATTTCCAAGATTATTTATTGAATGCCTATGTATATATTGTCACTATTGGAGAGGTTAACTAATCTTCTCACTGCTAAAAAGGAATAGGGTGAGTGACTAACTCTCTCATCTAAAACACATGAACATTCCACTGTGCAAAACTGCCCTTCATAAAAGGATTTGTCTTTGACTCACCTATACTTCTAAATACCTGCCATGATTTTAAGTAGAGTTCTAAAACGAGATAGAAACATGATTATTTGAAGTGATGCAGCCTAGAAATAGGAATATACTAATAAGGTACTCTTCAGGCAATAAAACATTTTAGCTACAAAGAGTATTGCGGCCGGACACACAGGCTCAGCGGCCATGGCTCACGATCCTAGCTGCTCCGCGGCATGTGGGATCTTCCTGGACCAGGGTACGAACCCGTGTCCCCTGCATCGGCAGGCGGACTCTCAACCACTGCACCACCAGGGAAGCCCAGCACAGCCAGTTTTAAAGTGGATCCTATGATTTGAATCTGAGAGACAACAAAGGTATATTTTAAACCACATATTGTTAAAATACAATAAACCAGTCTGTACTCGCTTCCAGCAGATATTTCCTTCAGAGAGACTACAGATACATTTTAAAACTTTAAAATTGAAAGTAGATGTTCCTGTTCATTTTTTTTTTCTGTGATGCTGTATAAAGTGGTCATTCCACTTAATGTGGAAAGCATGGAGTCTGGAGAGGTACAGACCTGATACTGATTCCAGCTGTAGGGCCTTGTACAGATTAATCTGGAGTGTCAGGTTCTTTATCCACAAAATGGAGATAATAATGTTTCTCTTCTGAATATTATATAAAGGTTGAGAGAGATCATGGATATAAAATACCAGTGAAAATGCTTAGTTAACAGCATTCATGCACAAATTACACTGAAAAACATAACACATCACGCATGAAAATCCTACATTTCTTGAGTCCTGATACAAATGGATTGACACTGTGAAGACATTTATTTTTGCCAAAACATGTATTAGTACAGTATGTTGTTTTAAAAATATTGGGAAGCTGGAGGAAGAGGTGCATGTGACTATAAAAGAGGAACATGGGGGGGTTCTTGTGGTGATGGGACTATTCTGTATTTTGATTGTATCATTATTAATATACTGATTGCAATATTACACCATAGATTTACACGATGTACATGCAAACTCTGCATTAGCTTACAAGTTCATATGTATGTACAATTATCTGAAAGTTTTAAAGTAAGTTTAATTAAAAATATGGTTATCACGTGCATGTGAGGCAACCTAGATATACACTAAGGTGTCTTACTTCAGTGGTGACAATGGCGCCAAATAGGAGCATAACAATTTAGACCAAAGAGAAGTGGCTGATGCTGCTATTCTTATCCTCTGTATGTGAGAAATTTAGCCATAAAGATAGAGACTCGAGAGGTTTCAAGACTCTTGCTATTGTCTCTTGATAGTCTCCTTCCAAGCCACAGATTTTAAAGATGGCATTCAAGAGAAAGACAATGTCATTTATTATTTCTATGGATGGTCATACATAAGATGCTAAGTAAATTAGCAGATATCACTCTCAACATAGAATGGATGCTTAAAAATAATTTTACTCTGTATTTATTAAAATAGAATAAAACGTTTGCCTAAATATATGTATATGAATACATACACACATTCTCATGCTCATAAGAGCATATATATTAGGCTCAAAGTCTTTAAAAATCACTGTGCTCTGGGAAAGATGATAAGAAGTTCAGATCAAATTAATATATTGGAAAAGGAAAACCCTCGGGCTTCCCTGGTGGCGCAGTGGTTGAGAGTCCACCTGCCGATGCAGGGGACACGGGTTCGTGCCCCGGTCCGGGAAGATCCCTCATGCCGCAGAGCGGCTGGGCCCGTGAGCCATGGCCGCTGAGCCTGCTCGTCCGGAGCCTGTGCTCCGCAACGGGAGAGGCCAGAGCAGTGAGAGACCCACGTACCGCAAAAAAAAAAAAGATTTAAGGGGCTTCCCTGGTGGCGCAAAAAAAAAAAAAGGAAAACCCTCTCTGAGAATGTGACAGTTGAGGTGAGAATTGATGCATGAAGAGGAACTTAGCATATGAAGAACAGCTAGGAAGACTATTTCAGGAAGGAAAAAAACAAATCATCACTTTTGAAGACATTAAGGGAAGAAGATAAAAACATCTTAAAAAGAGCTAAGGTTTAATGAGGAAGGACTTAGTTTATAAGTTTAGAGATACAGTTTGAGAGCAAATACAAAGTCCTAAGTTCCTAAGGCCTTTTGGCTTTTAGGTTTGTTTTTGGTGTTTTTTCATTTGGAATAGGAAACAACAGTGCTGAGTAGATCCATGATATGATTATTTTTTTTTAAAGATCATCTAGGTGGAGAATAATTGGAGGGTGATAAGAATGAGCCCATGGAAGAAGTCAGGAGGACTTATTATGGACTTGGCAACAGATGATGGTAGCTTGGATGGGAGAAGTGGAAAGCATAAAAGGTTGATGCATTCAATTAAATTTTGAATTAGAATTAGCAGATCTTTGATATGGGGTGAGGAAAAAATATAGCCAGATATATAGCTAACAAGGCCGATACATTTATCATTTAATAATATACAAATATTGGAGGAAATTCAGGTATAGAGCATAGGGTGGAGCAGAAGTAGGTTTAGATTAATCAGTTAGATTTATAACTAAAATTAATTAAAATTATAAATGATGTTTAAAGCTGTCAGTGAAATATCTGAGTTGAGGTATAAAGTAGAAAGTTGGGTATAGAAATTTAGAAGTCAGAGATGAGCACAAGACTTGATTTACGCATTTGAGTGGAATACACAAATAAAATATATACAAACCATTGGAGCCAATGAGAGCACTAGAAAGATGGTAAAGCGTAAGAACAGAAGAGCATCCATGACTGACCAAAGAGGAGCAGCCACAGTTAGATGTCAGGCCAAAGAGAAAGGACGGCAAAATAGAAGGGGCAGTTGGATAGAGAGGAAGGAAATCAGGAGAGTGGGTGTCATGGAAGCATTAAATGCTTCTTAGAGGTAGAGTAGCATGAATGAAACATGTTCCTCAGTTATCTTAGCAAGAGCAGTTTTGTTATAACGTGGGGTAGAAGCCAGAATAAAGCGTGATATAGAATGAAAATGGACCACCAGGCACACAGAATTGGGAATGTTTTTCTCTGCCACTATGACCTTCTATAGGCACCTAGGCACCTCTCCATCTGGTCAAAAACACCATGACTCAATACTGATGAAAGGGTGACCAATTCTGAACATTACAAATGTGCCCTCATTCACCATCTTTATGCACCATTTTACTGCAAGCTATACAGGGCACTCTAGGGCAGGAAAATGATTTGATAGTGAGAGTTCACTATTTACAGAAGATTTAATTGTTTAATCAATAAAAAAGAAGAACCTATAGAAATGTTATTACAAGTAAAAAAGGGAGAAGTTTAAAGATTATGCAGCTTTAAGCAAATGAACAAAAATGAGTAATAATTATATAATTATATGAACTGGAGTGATTTTCAAAATATAGTGTTAAGTTATAAAAAAGGAATACAAAAGGAACGAAACTGGGTCATTTGTATACGTGGTTGGACTTAGAGACTGTCATACAGAGTGAAGTAAGTCAGAAAAAGAAAAACAAACATCGTATATTAACGCATATATGTAGAATCTAGAAAAATGGTATAGATGTTCTTATTTGCAAAACAGAAATAGAGACACAGATGTAGAGGACAAAGGTATGGACACCAAGGGGGTAGGGGGGTGGGATGAATTGGGAGATTGCGATTGACATATATACACTATTGATACTATGTATAAAATAGATAACTAACAAGAACCTACTTCTCTTGTTAGCTCAAGGAACTCTATTCAGTGCTCTGTGGTGACCTAAATGGGAAGGAAATCCAAAAAAGAGGGGATATATGTATACGTATAGCTGATTCACTTTGCACTACGGTAGAAACTAACACAACATTGTAAAGCAACTACACTCCAATAAAAATTAATTTAAAAGAAAAAGAGTGTAGCATGCAACCTTTTGTGTAGGAGACAATGAGGGGCAAGAAGCATGCACTCACCTGCACATTTCTCTAAAAAATGTAACACAAGGATGATAAGAAATCATCAATAAGAAATTGATGAGTTTGGTTGGAAACAGGTGAGTGGAGTGCCATGGATATATGAGGGATGGGAAGAGGTAGAAGGTAGGGGGTAATGACACTTTTCTGGGTATAATCTTTCTAATAGTTTTGACTTTGAAAACCATAGTATGTTTCACTACTCAAACACACACACATCCCAACAAGGATGTAAAAATACTGAAAATGGAATATAAACAAAAACAAATGGTCCTAATTGTAATTAAAATCAATAGAATAACCATATTAAATGAGTGGGAAATACTCTTCAACAAAATATGTTCTCTATATCATCAGACTTCATACAAAAAGAGCTATAAACAAATGTTGAACTTCAGTACGTTTATTTTACACGATTATTTGGGTTGGTAATTCTTAATTAATATAATTTGTATTATAGAATTGACAAAATAATACATTGCAGATAATGAGAGACAGGTTAATCACAGTGTCTGGTAACCACTGACATCTTACATCTTCAGGCCTAGAGGTGATAATGGCTTTTTCCTTTCGCTACATCAAGGTAACTTACTGTTCTCAGTTGATTTCTATTTATCTTGTCTATACTTTTGTAAATATTCTCCTTATTGAAAAATCTTTAATTACCCCCCTTTTGTATATGTTATCTATTTCCTGCTGCCACTGTGACAGCTACATATATTTAAATTCTTATAAATATGTATATATAATTCTGAGAATGTACACACATTAATAGGTAGAGATAATACGAAAAACTGCAAAAAGAAGAAAGAATAATTGACCTAGAGTCTGTCATACAGAATGAAGTAAGTCAGAAAGAGAGAGACAAATACCGTATGCTAACACATATATATGGAATTTAAGAAAAAAAAAATGTCATGAAGAACCTAGGGGTAAGACAGGAATAAAGACACAGACCTACTAGAGAATGGACTTGAGGATATGGGGAGGGGGAAGGGTAAGCTGTGACAAAGCGAGAGAGAGGCATGGACATATATACACTACCAAACGTAAGGTAGATAGCTAGTGGGAAGCAGCCGCATAGCACAGGGAGATCAGTGCTTTGTGACTGTCTGGAGGGGTGGGATAGGGAGGGAGACGCAAGAGGGAAGAGCTATGGGAACATATGTATATATATAACTGATTCATTTTGTTGTAAAGCAGAAACTAACACACCATTGTAAAGCAATTATACTCCAATAAAGATGTTAAAAAAATAAATAAATATTCTGAAATAAATTTCATTTAAAAATATTATGCCCAGTTCAAACGCTTTTTTTCATTAATCACAGCAACTGATTTTTGACATTTTTACAGACCAGTTTCATATGGAATTAATCCAAACCCTAAAGATAAAGTGACTTGTTACTTCAAACTCCTTGGTAAGTCTACATAAGTAGAGCACTATCAAAAAACTGAAGCATAGGGCTCTAAATTCTTGGATATATAAATTCAGACTGAATTGCTCAAGTTTTATTTGAGCTTTCTTTTACAATACCAGAGAGAGAAAAAAGATATTGGGCTGAAAAATTTTACTACCTCATCACTAATTATTACAGTCATAGAAAAAAGTATCTATCTTATTCTCACAAATTTTGTGCTCTTCTTATTTGAAAACAAATATTTGGAAGCATAAGGACTATTAGAAGTCACACAGACACATCAAGTCTACACATTGTATTTAAGAAACATACTTTTAACCACTTCTCTTTCCTGCTAGCTCTGGAATGACAGCCTATCAACTCATTCAACTAGTATTGTGATTATTAAGTGGCAAGGAAACAGATTCACTTGTATGCATTTCAATTGTCAAGACTTGAAATTTCATTGTGCAATGATATGCACTTTTTTCCTAAGAACGGCTTTTAAACTGTTATATCATTATATACTAATCATAAGAATAAAAAAATCATTACGATTATATCAATAGTTTCTAATGTGGCAATAACAACCCACTTTCTTGTCTATAATGTATTTGAAACAATATGCCTTTCCTGCACTAAATTTTAAAAAATTTCTTTTTTAGCAACATGTAAAGCAGAGATTCTAAATATCATAAAAGGCCATTCATTTCCAGGGCTACAACTGAGTAAAATTCTGAAGAATCGGGATATATGCACCTCATAGTTGTTTGTTCAATTAGTCACCTAGTGAATCATTCAAGGTAACTGACCGAATTTTTTAGAATAAGGAACATTTTAACAAACAATAAATAATTATAAATATTAAAACAAATATTTAATTGGCTGCTTTACTATTCATGTAACTGACATCCTAGGCAGAGCCATTTCACTAAAACACATTTTTTTTTTTTTTTGCGGTACACGGGCCTCTCACTGTTGTGGCCTCTCCCGTTGCGGAGCACAGGCTCCAGACGCGCAGGCTCAGTGGCCATGACTCACGGGCCTAGCCGCTCCGCGGCATGTGGGATCTTCCCGGTCCAGGGCATGAACCTGTGTCCCCTGCATCAGCAGGCGGACTCTCAACCACTGCACCACAAGGGAAACCCCTAAAACACATTTTAGTAAGTAACAGTGTCTGAAATAATGCTAAAGAGACTTTTAGTTTAAATTTTCTACTATGATTTGCTAAAATATTTCATTGTAGTTAAACTGAAAACCAGTTATAATGATTGGTCACTAAACTTATTCATCTTCTTTTTAAGACTGCATTTGACAAATTGATATTTTCATTCATCATACACTTTCCTAATGGCAGAGAAACTAGGCAACATGGCAAGAGGTGATTCTCTTGAGTCAAATTATGTCATCTGAAGTGAGGCCAGGCTGTTTTAAGGGTAGCGGGATTCTGCTTAATAAAGTGAACTAATGCTGTAATTTACTAAATAATACTATCATAAAATGGAGCACATAGCATTTGACCACTGAAACCATCAATTTTCTCTATTTAAGAAGTTGTAAAATGTAATGTTTTATTTAAAAAGCCATTATATTAGGCCTGGATATAGTCAGTGACAATAAAACTAAAATTAGCATTGAAATAAAAAATTCAAGAAATTTGAGACTCTGTTCGAATGTGTAATTATGGCAAATACCCCCTATTGCTTAATCTATCATGTGTTCTTCTTTGAAATAGTATCAGTGAATTCTAGCTGACACTCGACTGACTAAGCTAACATATAATCCTCAGTAATTTATAAGTGTAAATTCTAGAATATGGGAAATAAAATTAATGTGCCCTACTTAATGGAAATGTCCTTTCCTTAAAAAAATGTCTGCTGGTTGTATTGTATATATGATGGTTGGAGTTTAAGCTGGCATTTTATATATTAAGGGAAAATCATGAGTTGTGTGATTTGAAACAAAAAGTTCCAGCACACTAGTCCTTTTGTGCCTATGAAACAACAAAGTTAGAAAGAGGTAGGTACAGTTATCACTTAAACAACATGGGGCCCCATATAATTTTGACTCCCCCAAAACTTAACTACTAATAGCCTACTATTGACTGAAGGCCTTCCAGATAACAGTCGATTAAAACATATTTTGTAAGTTACAGGTATATCCTCATAATTAACTTCTTAGGTTTTTTTGATATTTCTAGGCTATGCAGTTCATCTGTGAGTTGTTTTCAAATTGTTGCAAGTCTCCAATATATTTATTGAAAAAATTCTGTGTAAAAGTGGACCTGCACAGTTTAAACCCATATTTAAAGGTTGTTCATTTGTACAATTTCTTTAGATTCCACATATAAGTGATATCATAGGATATGATATTTGTCTTTCTCTCTCTGACTTACTTCACTCAGTATGACAGTCTCTAGGTCCATCCATATTGCTGCAAATGGCATTATTTCATTTTTTATGGCTGAGTAATATTCCATTGTATACATGTACAACATCTTCTTTATCCATTCTTCCATCAGTGGATATTTAGCTTTCTTCCATGTCCTGGCTATTATAAATAGTGCTGCAATGAACACTGGGGTGCATGTAGCCTTTCTAGTTATGGCTTTCTCCAGATATATGCCCAGGAGTGGGATTGCTGGATCATTTGGTAACTCTATTTTTAGTTTTTTAAGGAAGCTCCATATTGTTCTCCATAGTGGCTCCAATTTACATTCCCACCAACACTCTAGGAGGTTTCCCTTTTCTTCCTACCCTCTCCAGCATTTTATTGTTTGTAGATTTTTTGATGATGGCCATACTGGCTGGTGTAAGGTTTGATTTGCATTTCTCTAATGATTAGTGATGTTGAGCATCTTTTCATGTGCCTCTTGGCCATCTGTATGTCTTCTTTGGAGAAATGTCTATTTAGGTCTTCTGCCCATTTTTTGATTGGGTTGTTTGTTTTTTTTGATATTGAGCTGCATGAGCTGTTTGTATATTTTGGTGATTAATCCTTTGCCGATCGCTTTATTTATTTGGCTGCGTCAGGTCTTAGTTGGGGCATGCAGGATCGTCTTTTGCTGCGTGTGGGCTCTTTGTTGTGGCATTTGGGATCTTTCTGTTGCGACATAGGAACTCTTAGTTGCGGCATGTGGGGTCTAGTTTCCCGACCAGGGATCAACCCCGAACCCCCTGCATTGGGAGCATGGAGCCCCACTTGACCACCAGGGAAGTCCCATCAGTCGCTTCATTTGCAAATATCGCTTATATGTGGAATCTAAAGAAATGGTGCAAAAGAACCTATTTACAAAACAGAACTTGAGTCACAGATGTAGAAAACAAATTTGTGGTTACTAGTGGGGAAGAGAGGGGAGGGATAAATTGGGAGATTGGGATTGACATATACACACTACTATATATAGAGTAGATAACTAATAAGAACCTACTGAATAGCATAGGAAACACTATTCAATCCTCTGTAATGACCTATATGGGAATAGAATCTAAAAAAGGGTGAGTACATGTGTATGTATAACTGACTCACTTTGCTGTACAGCAGATACTAACACAACCTTGTAACTCAACTATACTCCAAACAAACAAACAAACTTCTGGGTCCTTCCTTTCTACCTGGTCTGATATACACCCATAATTTGAGGCACTTTCTTGAGTTATATAATAAAGGTAGGAGCATTGTTCTTGTTAAAAAAAAAAAAAAGGTTGTTCAAAGGTCAACTGTAAAATATTAAAATTTTCATTTTTATTTTTCACTCATCTAGGAGATTCTTGGTAAAAATGTTCTTGACAAGAATCCAGTTAGGTTTTGTTGATGTTGTGAGTGGAATTGGTATCAGCTACTTTCCAAGTACTAGCATTGATGAATAGACTAGCAGTTAGTTGCCCAGATCTTTAAGCCAATCAGAAACAGATATTTCATTTGACAGTTACCAGGAAGAGTTTATAAGAACTGCTCCTTATACGAGTTTGGAAGGAGTAATTCAATATTATGAGTAAAATACAAAAACAATATAATGCTGTAAAAATTCTGAATAAGTGAAAGAACATGGTAAGAGATGAAAAGAGATCACACAATTTTACCTTGAGTGAAATGAGCTAATTTATGGAAGGTAATTTCAGATATCCCACCAAAGAATTATCTTCCCATGGCCTTGATTGATTAGTTCATATCTAAGTTTCGAAGGCATAGAAAGCATTATTAATATAAAAATCCATAAGATTATCTTTCAGACTTCAATTAGATGTATCTCAAAATTAAGTGTTCCATGGAGTGCTGTATGGCATATGTATATAACTAGATCTATAGATCTACACAGAGATAGGGATGAGACAGAGAAAGAGAAAGAGAGAGAGAGAGAGAGAATGTAAATATGTCAGGAAGAAATATATAAAAAATCATTTAGTCCAGGAACTTGTGTTTCTGATTTGGATAGGGTAGTTTAGCTATGCCACATCAAAAACCATTAAAAAATCTGGATTATATACAGGAATTACATGCTTGAAGGTATCAGAGAGCTGTTGAGGCAATGAGAACTGGTGGGGCTAAGAACCTGAAGAAAGAAACTGAGGACTATTTGACAGTCTTAAGAAGGAACAGAGACTGGAAATTCAGGATGCTGCAGTGCAATAAATATTTCAGGATTTCTCTTTTGTGTTCAAAGTTCCAAAGTTACAGAAACGAAAGGGAGATTGACCTAACCTTACCAGGTTTGCAACCCAGGCTTGACTCAGCAAAATTACTGACTGACATATTTTTGGGGGAATTCCATAAAAAAATTATTAGGCATGCAGAACAAAAGACGACAAGGCCAATAATCAAGAGAGAAATGGATAATAGAAACAGACTGATAGTGATGAAACAAGTGTAATTGACTGAAAAGAACTTTAAATAAACTGTTGTTTTGATATTTAATATAAGAAATGTGGATGGAATAAATAAAAACAAAATTTCATAGAGAAATTGGAATCTATACTAATAATTTTAGCTAAAGTATGCCAAGGATAAGGTGATCACTTTCAAATGAGGTTCAGAGTCAAAAAACTTCAAATATGAAATGGCATTTTAGTGAGGTTGGAGGAGTGAGCTAACAAGGGTGGATGCCAGTAGGGGCAGAATTAGTAACTGAATTCAAGATTTTCCAGGCATTTAAAAGAATTTTAATAAAAAGGCCCCAATGAAGTATATCCCCAGATGAACTTGGAGGCTTTTTTTTATTGATGGGAATTAAGGGACTAGAAGATTGTCAAAACACTAGTAGCGGGTATTTTCAAAAGTTAAAAAAGTTGATTTTAAACTCTAAAAATAATATGGATTAATAATAATGATAATAATAATTTTCAACAATATTCAAAATATCTGTTGTATAGGCAATTGGAGTAGTGGTTCAAAGCCAAAATAATTCAAGTCATGCCAAATTTTGCCAATTTCTTTCTCTTTTTTTCCGCCTTGAATTATTTTTGTTTTTCCTTGAGTTACTAAATTCCAAGATGAGGGCCATGCTACAGATATAATTGAGTTTGGTTTCTACAAAACATTTGATAAAATAACTATGCCATTTTATATTGTGGATTCAGTGATAGAATTTCTAAATGGATTAAGAGTCAGCTAGCAAATAAATATAAATAATTTTGATGGTCTGTGTCAATATGAACTTTCTCCTTAGCCTTTCTCTTTTGCTAGTTGTATTGTTTTAAATGATTGAATAACAACCCACATATTTTAAAGACACAAATATAGAAGAGCAAGCATGAGAGATTTTTTAAGTTTCATTTGAAAATAATCACAATAGGCTTGAATAGATGTCTGAAATGAAAACAATATTCTATAATAATAGATGTAAAATAATGTTTCTAAATTCTAATTAAAAATTCAATCAAAGAAAAACAGGTTAATGGAAATACAGTTCCTGTAATAATATGTACTATTTTGGATTAACCAAATGTCAATGTTACTATAAATCCAGATGGGAGAGAATATTCTATGAGCCGAATATAATTTTACTTCATGTGAGAATAGGACATTTTAAGAAGTAATATTGCGGTTAATTCTGGGCTTTCCATGCAAGAGGGCTGGCAGTTAACTTAGAAAATATTCAGAGGTATTTGACTGAATAATGAATGCAAGAAAACCACAATAGGAAGAACTGATAAAAGAACTGGTGATCAAAAGGGAAGTCATATCAATTAAAAAAATACTTTGTCTAAAATTATTATTACATTACAAAAATGTAATGAACTATGTGAATTTTCCCTAATCAGAAGAAATAATCATTAAAATGTTTTTGTATTCTTATTTCGCTGTGTCAATAGTCTTCTCTGTCTATAAATCTATAGATGTATATTTAAAGAGCAAGAAGTTAGTACACAGTCTTAAAGCTTATGAATCTATGTGTACAATGTAAATATCTCTTGTTAGGTTATCTTCTTATTTAGAGTTGTTTAATTCTACTACTTTCACTAGTAGAAGTTACACCAGAAGCTTAGGTCTGTGCCAATCTGTTTTACCTTATTTCTTATTAGACTCAAAAAGTAGAAGAAAAATTTTTAGTTTACTCTGGCTGAGAATAGATTCTATAATAAAATATGTGCCTGTTATATTCAATATCTGGGTTTTAAGAAATATTAGAACTGCTAACTAAATTATTCCTTTTCCATTTCTGCAACTGAATCCATCTCTACAATTCATGTCAAACTTTCTGTTCTCCAAATTTTAACAGCTCTCATAAGCTGTGCCCATTTGACCCAGCTGTTGATAATGCACTGTATTTTACTGTCTTCTCTTCAGAATCAGAATTTCAGCATTAACATATACTTCAGAATAACTGATATCCTCAGTGTTGTAATTGGGGAAATTGAGTCTCAGGCACGTGAATTATCTTGCACAGAATCCCATGGCCAATTATCAACTGAGTTGATGTTATAAATCACAACGAAAGATTCAAATTTAGTTTCTTCCCATTTATTCTTCTTCCCTTATTTTATGTATGTCAATCTTCTTTTTCAAAGAAACTCTAAGCTCTTCAAGGGTAATAAGAGTATGTAACAAGGTGCCAAGCCCACTGTAGATATCGAATGCATGTAGATTTTTTGGCTCTGGGTTGCAATTCACCTCTTTTGAGAAAAATCAAACCAAGAGGAAACTATTTTCAGTTCCACAGAAAACAGCGTTATAAGCTATCTTAAAAACAAAACTCTTAGAGACTCCAATATATTTTATTATAACGTGGCACTGGATCTAAGAAACCAAATTTCTTCTTTAATGTAATGGTATAAATTTAATTATTGATTTTCTCAAGACAGAAAATGACTTTGAATTTGATTTTGAATATTTTCTCATAGAACAAAGCTCTCATTTTATCCTAAAATTACATATATTATATATATATATGTTCAGTGATATATCAATATATGTGAATGTATATATGATTTATCCATGAACAGAGATGGATAGTCAAACTATGGATGAGGTGATAAGTGAGAGAAAGAAAGAGAGAGAGAGAAAGAGAGACTTTGTTAATAATTACATTCTTTGGTTCTCTGCAGCAAAAGGATCAGGCAATTGTCTGGGAAGTTGGTCACATTTTACTACCACCAGGAATCACTCCTGGACAACCAAGGACTAAGTCGTTGAAAACACACAGCATTGTTCTTTGGGAGGGTGCTTAATTGTAGAAAGCTACCTCCCAAATGAAAGTTCAAATATTTCCCCTTTCACACATTAAAATGAATTACTATTCATTTAATATTGTCTGTTTCAAACATATTTGATTTATTGGATTAAATCATTAACATTTCCAAAGGAAAAGAGAAGTGATGTTTTTGTTTGTTTGGTGTAGTCATTACACATATTTTTTTCTAACTTCTAGCTTCTACGAGCTTTATATGAATTTATCTAATTTGATTTATATGTCAGTATTACCAGCAAAGCATATCATTATAAAATGAAAGTTTGGTAATATGTCTGTTTCATATGTCATATTGTTATCATCATCATCATCTAAGGAGGATCTATTAGAGGAGATGTCTTTAGGATGATTCTTAGAGATGCTTCTAAGAGATTGACATGAGGAGGAAGAGGGAGGCCCACAAATCCTGCTGTCATTGACAGAGTAAATAACATGAGTGATGGGCCTAGTCAAGCCTGACACGAGCAGTGAGTGGGAAATAATACACAGATGGAGTTAAAACCCACAGCATATGTTTTGAAGCTGCTCTAATTCAGAATGAAAAGTGGAAGTGGAGTGGATCTCAGGCAAGGCAGAAGTCAGAAGTTAGGAATGAAGCTACAGGAGCTTTTAAGGCCTTGACAACTCAGAGGGGAAAGAGAATTCAGGACAGCTAAAGCCAGAGCATGGGGAGCAAACAGACAGTTGGTCTGAATTTTTGATACTGTAAATGCAAAACAAGTAGCCTTTTTTTTGCAAGTAAGAATCACTAAGTTTAGTTCTCATTATGGGATATAATAAGTAAGTATAAATGAGAGCTAAAAGCTTACTAGTATCTACTGGAAAGTTAAATAGAAACATTATTTTCCAATAAGTCCTGTCTTCCCAGGAAAAAGTTGTGTGTCTATCAGAGCAATACTTTTTAAAAAAATATTAAGTACTACCAAAAGCTCAGAGAAGCTACTTAGGATGAATGATCTTAGACCCATTCCTACCCCTAAAACCTTCATATCAGATCTGTATCTAAAAGTTCATCCACTGTCAGTATTGAAATTTCTTCTTTTTCACAATTCTTTCTAGCCATAAGATTTCATGTTTTACATAATGTCTTATTTCAGCACTAAACTCTCTTCTTAAAATACTTTTAGAATATGTGATGTTAATAATTGATTTTCTTAAACTGATTTTAATTTTCTACTGTTAACTGAAGAACTCTCTTAGGTTAAAATGAAATCTAACAAAATACAAATTCTACTCTGATATTGAAGTTGGTAGTAAAAGTAGCCTAGGAAAGACTGATAGTTACTGGTTTATTAATAAGAAACAAATATCCAGGGCCAAATTTGGGACCAAATCTGTTTTTATTAAAAACTGTGTTTATAAGAGGTTAATAAGAGAGCTTGCATATTTACAACAATTGCCAACAAAGTAATTCCAAGGCTTGGATAAACGAGCTTAAATTCTATTTTTCATAAATACATAGTGGGTTGGCAAAAATCTCTTTCTGTGGATCTAAAAGTCAAGTAAAAATGTATTTTGACTCCAGAGTCCAATAAATGAACAAAATCTCTTCCATTACATTTCTAAAAGCTCAAATTCTTATTTATAGTTGTAACTTATTTTCTTATAAAAATTGGACTAGAAATGGGACAACTCATGATTTCCATTTTCTAATATCAGAAATGACCTAAAAAAAGTCTCAGTGCTTTTCATTTTGAAAGCACAGCAGCAATGGGTCAAACTATAATAAACTCTTAAACTGCCTTTAAAAATAATTCTCCAATAACAGTATCTGCTTTGAATGTCATAGTATAAAAATAGAAGCAATGTCCTCTGGTAACATAAAATAATTTCTTACATGGTTTAATTGACTATCTGGCAAAATGTTTACTACCACAGAAATTTATAAGTAAACATTAATTCTATTTTAATATATGTATTTTATGTTACTCATTTCTGCTACATGAGTTAGGATTAGCAGCTGTCCCCAACTTCATGAACAATAAGATAATGATTCAGTACATATTTGTTTTGCTTTTTTGAGTTGCTAGAATGCTTCATAATTTTCTTTACTGAACCATACTAATGAAACAAGTTCTCATTTCTCATGCTCATTCTATAGTAAATCTTAACATAATGTCCTCAGCCATCTGCTGGTCTCCATATCCCTTTTGCCCGCCACTTTCTTTTGTCAAGTTTTTCAACAAGAAATTTTTGAAGGAATGTTATTATCTGTGCTTTAACTTGGTTACTTAGGGAAGTTAACATCTAAAATTTTATCTCTGACTCAAGGAATAAAAAGTTTGTAGTAAGCTGAAATCTTAAGTCTATCAACAAAAGCCTGGTAATTCCAGATCATTGTGGAATTCCAGATCATTGTAAAAAGGTTCAATTTTCAAAACTGGTATATAAGCTAGATGAGATCCTTGTCTTGACAGAACTTATGATTTATATTTTAAAAAAACAGATGTTGAAAAATATTATGAATATACTGAGGGTTAATAAATTATACTAACGTTACTCAAGTGAACATTAGAAAACATTGACTGTTAGTAAATTATTTCCTTTAATTGGGTAACGCTCTCTGTTATCAATTGAAGAATTTTTCAAGTTAAAATGACCTATATGGGAGTAGAATCTAAAAAAGAGTGGATATATGTATAACTGATTAATCTTACTGCAGCAGAAACTAACACAACATTGTAAATCAACTATACTCCAATAACAATTAATTAAAAAATAAACTACTGCAACATATACACCTTACTCTAACCTGGAAGACTGTAGTAAGAGTATCTCAGCAAAGAAATCTATTTACTGATTTATCAATAAGGAAAAATGTCAAAGGGTTGATTAGGAATTTAAATATTATTAATGAACTTAAAAGAATACAGAGTTTGAACAAAATAAGAGGATTCAAGCTAATCCATTTGGATGGAAATTGTTCCTGAGAAATGATGTTAAAGTTGGGGTTAGTAAGGATGAGTAAAATTTAGCTATGCTAATACAGAAATAAGAGTCTTCAGAACAACAGAACTACATATCAAAAGGCTAGAAGTGAGAGAGATTCTGGCTAAAATTAAGCTGATGCAGGCAACATGATCCTTCCTGTACACAGCAAACAAATTTCTTTGAGGAATTACTACTGGTATTATGTTTGGGAGTTGTTGTTTTTTCATCATGAGAACATTAAAGCATCCTAGGCCCCTCTCAGTCATTTATCTCCCTGTTCAGTTCATGGTCCACAATTTTTACCCAATTTCTTTTTAATATTTTCAACTCCTCGTACCATAATTTTTCTGTTGTATGCACATGGAAAAACCCATCTGGAATCAGTTCAAACATTTGCCTTTTTTAGCTCATCCCCCTAATTGCTAAGAACTACTACAGAAAACTGTAGTTCTTCCCCTCAGTGACATTATTCTTATTCTCCAGCCTTCTGTCTTTCCTTCGATATATCATAGTCAACTCATTCTGCTTCCTGTACAGTGGATATGTAAAGCCCTTCTGCTTTAATTTTAGACTTCCTAGGGATCATCCCACCACTCCCAACCTAAACCTCCTTTTCTAGTTCACAGAGAAAATATAGCCTATTTAACATTAATGGCCTGACATTTCCCCTTTATTTTTTTTTATTTATTTTTTTTTTTATTTTTTTTTTTTTGGCGGTACGCGGGCCTCTCACTGTTGTGGCCTCTCCCGTTGCGGAGCACAGGCTCCGGACGCGCAGGCTCAGCGGCCATGGCTCACGGGCCCAGCCGCTCCGCGGCACGTGGGATCCTCCCGGACCGGGGCACGAACCCGCGTCCCCTGCATCGGCAGGCGGACTCTCAACTGCTGCGCCACCAGGGAAGCCCGACATTTCCCCTTTAAACCACTGTATCTTTCGTAGCCTACACAAATAATTTCCTTATTTGTATACACTCCACAATGGGAGTGAGTTCCTGTTTGTCAAGACCAATTTCTGACATGTGATTGCTATCTTTTTGACAACAATATCCACTATCTCAAAAAGGATCAATGATTTATCAATTATTCCTACCCTATAACATCTCTAATTTCTTTCTATCACTTTCTTTCAGGCAGCATTTAAATGTGTTCAAGTTTACCCATCTTGGAACAAACTCAGGAAAAATCTCTCTGGAACCATGCATTTCTTCAGACCCATGCTTTCCTTGACCTAGACCACTTGTCTCCCATCCACTTCATGAGTGAATCTTTTGAAACTAATTTTACTCTGTTATCATAATTCCTCCACACAAATATTCCTCAACACATCAAATCTGGTTCCAATCACCTTAATTTCTCCAATAACCACTATAATAAAAAACACAGCACAATTCTTTTGCTATTAAATGCATTACACTTTATGATTCTCACTACATTTTTGTATCTCATCTGAAAATGTTGACTATGCTCTCTTCCTTGAAATACCATCCTCCTTTAGTTTCCACTCCCTTGCACTCCTCTGTAATTGTTTCTTTCTGCTCACATGTATAACTTTTCTTTTAATTTTTTCTTATTTATTCTCATTTATTTTAAAATTGATGCCCCTCCTGGATCCTCTTTATATACCTTTACTGAGTAATTTCATCAATTCCACAGATTTGTTTAAAAGAATATTTTTGCAAAAAGAAATATATATATATATTTGCAATTGGACTTTCAATTATTTTTACAGGTAAATTTAATCATCTTTTATGTTTATAAATGGTCCTAGTTCCTACAGTATGTGCTTAGAATGTGTCTGTGAAGGGGGAAAAAAAGATTTAGGGAACAGAAGATGCTGGAAAGGCTGCTTAGAATCTGTAAACAAATTAATATATACACAGAATAAGCATTATTTCAGTTTTTCTATTTCTGTGTTGCAGAAAAAAAATTAAATAATGCTTCTCTTTCCTCCCTCCAGTTCCTATGTCATCATCATGGCTACATCTTCAAGTTGCTAATAAATATGACATATGGTCACCATATCTATTAGCATCATGATAAAGGCAAAAGAAGGAAGACACTCTTCTTATTCATATGGAGCCACAAACTAGGTGTGTGACCTTGGTTAAATCATTTAACCTTGCTGAATTTCTCTCTAAAAGGATAGGACCACATGTTCCCTTAGGTAGTTTCAAGCCTGTAAATATTTTGACGTACTATTCCTTACCACTTTCACAATTGTTTTCTAAGCAGAAGAGATATTGTTTACTTTATGGATCTTCAGATTTACATCCACACTACAGGGATGCTGAAGAACTTCTAAGAACTGGCAAAGAAACATGTGGATGCAGGTCCCAGAGTCCATTAACCTGAACTGAGTAGGTTTATTCTCAGCTGCAAGTTTGTGTCCAGATATTACATTATCTCCTTTTTTTTCTGTCAGCTGCCAGGTTGTAGTCATTTGCATAATTTAAACTGCTGTCACTGACGATCTAAATGTTGCTTTACTCCACCATTTGACTCTAACATCTAAACAGGCATACCTTTTAAGTTAGACTCAAATTAACCATAGTCTAATTCTATCAAAAGTATGCTAATCTGTAGTGTTGCCTTTGAACTCATTTATCTTTGAGAAAACTAAAAGAAGGAAGAAAACCTAACAGACCAATCAAAACTGCCCCAGCATACCTTGAAATATATAATTGATGTTGCTTTGATGATTAAATTTATTCCTCAGGATCTTCATCTCCACCTTAGATACAACAATAATTTAAGGTGTCATGTTTCTAGTTTGCTTTGCATCATCTTTAAATTATACTTTAAAATCATCTTTAAGATGCAGAAGTATTAAGAAGAAGCACATATCAAAGGTACATCTTGTGCTATGCACTGACGTAATTTACCTGAATGCAGGCCACCTTGACCCAAAAGGCTGGATAAATCACCTGCAGTCTACTTTAATTCTTGTTCTTCTAAATCTCACTTCTTTTCCTTTTATAGCCTGACTTCATTTCTGGAATCCATTAAGCATTTTATATCCCATTTACTAGTACCTGCTTCTTTTCACATAATCTAAATTAACCCAACTCCACTTGACAATCTAGCTTCTAAGAAAAAGCTCAGTTCATCATTATAAAGCTGACCCAAAGGAATAGGTAAAGAGGCTTTTCTATAATAAAACACTAAGCTCTGGCAATTGCAACTTTTATTAACTGTCATACCCTGAGGAGCCTAAGCAAACAGGTTTGAGATATTTGTTTCCCTGGGTAATATTTCTGGATGTTCTAGTAATATCCTTTGATGAACAGTTAAGTTGAAAAAGACAGAAATAAACTTTTAATGTACTGCCACCCCCGTCATCTATTTTGCTTTAAAAAATTATGCAGATGAGTCAAGAAGATAACTTTTCCTCTAAATTCAAAATTTATACATGATGTTTTGCAAGTAAACTTGGGTTTGTCTATGTCTAGATTTAAAAGGGTGCGTAAGATTTGTTTAGTTTGTTTTTCCCTTTAAAAATTTTTTCCAGTCGGAGTGTAGACTACAAGAGCCTTCTTATGTGTTTCTGTTTTATCTTGGGCTTAACTATACGATAAGCATGATAGTATGGCACCATAATATGCAGTTTATTTTTAGTACTTGAGAGAAGAAATGCAGTTGTACTAGTTTCTTGTATTCTTACTGTTTTGTCTGACAGTATATTTGGGCACTGAGAAAATGAAAGAGCTTGATAATTTTTTCTTTAATATGTAAATATTTGCTTACATTTTACAATTTACAAAACAATTTTATTCCAACCATGTGATCAATAAATCCTGACATTTTGGAATTTTTTTTAAAAAAATCTAGAAACTCTGAGTAGTCATATGTATGTGCAAATACAGTCATACAAGAACTTTGCAATAAATTTCATTAGGTAAGAAAATATGAATTTATCATTTGAAGAAAAGAATAAAGCCCCAAATTAAATTAATCTGGTATCAAATCTCATACATTTTGTTATTTAGGAAACAATAGCCCAATTTTTATCAGAGAAAGTAGCATTCATAAAATAGGCAAATGTTAAGAATCCATCTAACATTGTCTTTATTGTTATTTCTTAACTTTCTTTGGTTAAAGAGTTAAAAACAAGCTTGTAGATGATAATGCAGCAAAAATGTGCTAATCTCATTGCTTGTGTAGTTTCATGTGTCTTGTCATTTCCAGTTATCTTTGGAAGATAAATTGTAAATAGTTTAATTTACACAAATGTAAAAAGTTTAGCTTTGAGTAACTGAGTAGTTAAAATTAAATATAACCTTTAAAAATTGTGACTCACTATATTGTACACCTGTAACTAATAGTGTACATCAACTTCAATTAAATAAATACATAAATAAATTACTCTAAATATAAGTATAGTTAATTATTCTAAATTTGTTAAATTTTATAGTTTTGAATACTATGTTATTAAAAGAAAGTTGAATTTTCAGTTACAATTAACCTTTTCTTTGCAAGTATGTACTGCAAAAACTTGAGGGTATCAACAGAGTAATTTTCAAGAATCCAGAAAATTCAGTAATAGCATATTACCCTAATGAAGATACTGATTAAGTATAAGATTTTCACATTATTAGTAGTCCTATTTATGGACGACCTGTTCTGAAATGATTTTTAAAATCTGAAAAATTATCAAACATTAAAGATAAGCAGAAAAGCAATGAGTAGATATAATGACATAATTTGGGCTAAGTTTCCTGATCACTTTCGTATCCCTTTAATTTCTAAGACCTCAGAAATAAATGCAAATTGTTTAGGATTTGGAGCATCACTTGAAATATATGTTGCATTGAGGATGTTTTGTCATTTTGAACTAATATAAACCATTTATGTCATGTGGAACTCTGAATTTTTGGGGTAGATAATTGTAGCCACTGAAAATATTTTGTGTTTGATGAGAGTTTGCTACTAGGCCCATAGCTTTCCTATGAATTTATAATAAAAGCTAGTCTCAGAACAAATTCTGTCACGACAGAGATATTCACTGAACATTTATTAGCATGCAAAAATATTACACTACCTAGTCTATAGGCTTGAGTCACTTCCATGTCTCTTTCCACCTCAACCTTTCCTGGAAAGTTTAACCAAGGTCACAGTAGACAATAGGCCAGAGGTTGGATTATGTAATCATTATAGCCAGCATCAGGACCAAAAGCTTCAAGTCCATAATGGTCAAGGAACTGTCAGGAATTTAGCCTGGGGGGTCATCCCTAGGGGTGACCTGGGAGGAGAATCTTTAAATTATATTAGCCAGGAACTTCCCTGGTGGTGCAGGGCTTAAGACTCCATGCTCCCAATGCAGGGGGCCGGGAGTTCACATGCCACAACTAAGACCAGGTGCAACAAAACAAAAAAATAAATAAATAATAAAAATATATATATTAGCCCACCCACATCTTTAGATACTTTTAATGTTCCCAATAATATCTATAATATCCATCATACTAGATAAAGGCTGCTATTTTCCCCTGTAAAAACATGTTTTGACTTAGTAAATAGATGCTGACAGAGACACCAGTTACAGAGCCTCTTATAGTGGCTGCCTCTGGAATGTGAACATTTAACTATATTGCCAGCAGTCCACCACTGATTATGCATCCTCGATTAGACTGTCATCAGCATCTGGGTTATAGTTTAACCTGAAAAGCACACATGTAATTATACGTCATATCAATACACGCTGGAATATTTTAAAGTAAATTAATATTCTAAGAACTAGAAGATACATTAAAGACAATTTAACAAATTATGATACTAGGGAAAATAGGATGATGACATGGGAGTAAGCACTGTCCTTCTCTCACACACTTCTCTACAAGTGTAAAAAACGTCTTCCCGGCCCATTCAAACTCTGTTTATTGCCTTAGGGTAATGGGTAAACCCACAGCCAAGAGTAAGGAGTAATTACAAATAGGAACTTTGTAAGTGTCAGACCAGTTCTGCCACTCACTTGCTACATGAAATTAAAAAATAAACCTCTCCTCAACAGCACAATTTCCTCATCTGTGCAATGGTTACCGCAAATACGGTCATCTCAAAGAAGTGTTAGTTTATTCATTCAATATTATTTAAGAATGCTTAGTATGTCTCAAGTTTCTTTTCTTGGTTAGGGACTTAGAAGAGATTTGTAAACCTATCCCTTCTTTCTTGGTGCTTCCATTCAAGTGAGTGAAATAATGAGCCTGATAATAAACAAATGAAATTGCATTTATAATACATTACTATATATAATTAGTATTAGGCTGAAACATAAGGAAAGGTAATTGTGGGGGAAGTATGTACAGTTAGAGGGGGCATCATTTTATACAGTGATATACGGACTGAAATCTGATGTAAGAACTTCCAGTAGAGAATACAAGTGCCAAGGCCACAAGCAGACTGTACATTCTAGAATTCACAAGAATTCCAATGTTTTGCACTAGAAATAAACAAGGTGAAAAGTTTGAGGAGTTGAGGCCAAACAAGCAAAGAGATGACGGGTCACTAAGGTTGTGTGAGAATTAAAGACAGTGATAGCATAGTACAGTTCTTGGCATATAGTAAATGCTAAATAAGTGTTAGACATTTATTCTTGGAATCCATTCCACTGCGGGAGAGATTGCCACCTAAAATATACTGCCCTAGGATAACAATACGAGTTGATTATCAGTAGTTTTTGTAAAAAGAAGTGCCTTAAAAATTGAGTGGACAGGAGGAGGAGCTTCAAGATGGCGGAAGAGGAAGACGGGGAGATCGCCTTCCTCCCCACAAATACATCTACATGTGGAAAAGCTCCTACAGAACACCCACTGAACGCTGGCAGAAGACCTCAGACCTCCCAAAAGTCAAGAAACTCCCCATGTACCTGGGTAGGGCAAAAGAAAAAAGAATAAACAGAGGCAAAAGGATAGGGACGAGACCTGCACCAGTGAGAGGGAGCTGTGACGGAGGAAACGTTTCCACACGCTAGGAAGACCCTTCGCGCTCGGAGACTGCGGGTGGAGGAGGGGGGAAGCTTCGGAGCCGCGTAGGAGAGCACAGCAACAGGGGTGCGGAGGGCAAAGCGGAGAGATTCCCGCACAGAGGGTCGGTGCCGACCAGTACTTACCAGTCCAAGAAGCTTGTCTGCTCACCCGCCGGGGTGGGCAGGGCTTGGGAGCTGAGGCTCAGGTTTCGGTCAGAGCGCAGGGAGAGGAACGGGGTTGGCGGCGTAAATACAGCCTGAAGGGGGCTAGTGCGGCACGGCTAGCCGGGAGGGACTCCGGGAAAAAGTCTGGAGCTGCCGAAGAGGCAAGAGACTTTTTCTTGCCTGTTTGTTTCCTGGTGCGCGAGGAGAGGGGATTAAGAGCGCTGCTCTAAGGGAGCTCCAGAGACGGCCGTGAGCCGCGGCTATCAGCGTGGAACACAGAGACAGGCATGAGACGCTAAGGCTGCTGCTGCCGCCGCCACCAAGAAGCCTGTGTGCAAGCACAGGTCACTATCTACACCCTCTTTCCGGGGAGCCTGTGCAGCCTGCCACTGCCAGGGTCCCATGATCCAGGAACAACTTGCCCGGGAGAACGCACGGCACGCCTCAAGCTGGTGCAACGTCACGACGGCCTCTGCCTCCGCCCACTTTTGCTGCATTCCGTTCCCCTCCCTCCCCCCGGGCCTGAGTGAGCCAGAGCCCCCGCAGCAGCTGCTCCTTTAACCCCGTCCTGTCTGAGCGAAGAACAGACGCCCTCAAGCAACTTACACACAGAGGCAGGGCCAAATCCAAAACTGAAACCCAGGAGCTGTGCGAACAAAGAAGAGAAAGGGAAATTTCTCACAGCAGCCTCAGGAGCAGCGGATTAAATCTCCACCAACAACTTGATGTACCCTGCATCAGTGGAAGACCTGAATAGACAACGAATCATCCCAAATTGAGGAGGTGGGATTTGGGAGCAACGATATATATATATATATATATATATTCTTTCCCTTTTTCTCTTTTTGTGAGTGTGTATGCTTCTGTGTGTAATTTTGTCTGTATAGCTTTGCTTTTACCATTTTTCCTAGGATTCTGTCTGTCCGTATTTTTTTTTTTACTTAAAATTTTTTTCTTCTTAATAATTATTTTTTATTTTAATAAATTTATTTTACTTTATTTTATCTTCTTTCTTTCTTATTCTTCCTCCCTTTTATTCTGAGCCATGTGGAGGACAGGCTATTGGTGCTCCAGCCAGGCGTCAGGGCTGTGCCACTGAGGTGGGAGAGCCAAGTTCAGGACACTGGTCCACAAGACACCTCCCAGCTCCATATAATATCAAACGGCAAAAATTTCCCAGAGATCTCCATCTCAACACCAAGACCCAACTACACTCAACGACCAGCAAGCTACATTGCTGGACATCCTATGCCAAGCAATTAGCAAGACAGGAACACATCCCCTTCCATTAGCAGAGGCTGCCAAAAATCCAAATAAGGCTACAGACACCCCAAAACACACCACCAGATGTGGACCTGCCCACCAGAAAGACAAGATCCAGCCTCATCTACCAGAACACAGGCACTAGTCCCCTCCACCAAGAAGGCTTAACAGCCCACTGAACCAACCTTAGCCACTGGGGACAGACACCAAAAACAACGGGAAATACGAATCTGCAACCTGCGAAAAGGAGACCCCCAAACACAGTAAGTTAAGCAAAATGAGAAGACAGAGAAACACACAGCAGATGAAGGAGCAAGGCAAAAACCCACCAGACCTAACAAATGAAGAGGAAATAGGCAGTCTACCTGAAAAAGGATTCAGAATAATGATAGTAAAGATGATCCAAAATCTTGGAAATAGAATGGAGAAAATACAAAAAAAGTTTAATGAGGACCTACAGGAACTAAAGAGCAAACAAACAGTGATGAACAACACAATAAATGAAATTAAAAATTCTCTAGAAGGGATCAATAGCAGAATAACTGAGGCAGAAGAACGGATAAGTGACCTGGAAGATAAAAGAGTAGAAATAACTACTGCAGAGCAGAATAAAGAAAAAAGAATGAAAAGAATTGACAACAGTCTCAGAGACCTCTGGGACAACATTAAACGCACCAACATTCAAATAATAGGGGTCCCAGAAGAAGAAGAGAAAAAGAAAGGGACTGAGAAAATATTTGAAGAGATTATAGTTGAAAACTTCCCTAATATGGGAAAGGAAATAGTTACTCAAGTCCAGGAAGCACAGAGAGTCCCATACAGGATAAATCGAAGGAGAAACACGACAAGACACATATTAATCAAACTTTCAAAAATTATAAACAACGAACAAATATTAAACGCAGCAAGGGAAAAACAATAAGTAACACATAAGGGAATCCCCATAAGGTTAACAGCTGATCTTTCAGCAGAAACTCTACAAGCCAGAAGGGAGTGGCAGGACATATTTAAAGTGATGAAAGAGAAAAATCTATAACCAAGATTACTCTACACAGCAAGGATCCCATTCAGATTTGATGGAGAAATTAAAACCTTTACAGACAAGCAAAAGCTGAGAGAATTCAGCACCACCAAACCAGCTTTAAAACAAATGCTAAAGGAACTTCTCTAGGCAGGAAACACAAGAAAAGGAAAAGACCTACAATAACAAACACAAAACAATTAAGAAAATGGTAATAGCAACACACACATCTATAATTAACTTAAATGTAAATGGATTAAATGCTCCAACCAAAAGACATAGATTGGCTGAATGGATACAAAAACAAGATCCATATATATGCTGTCTACAGGAGACCCACTTCAGACCTAGGGACACATACAGACTGAAAATGAGGGGATGGAAAAAGATATTCCATGCAAATGGAAATCAAAACAAACTTGGAGTAGCAATTCTCATATCAGACAAAATAGACTTTAAAACAAAAACTATTACAAGAGACAAAGAAGGACACTACATAATGATCAAGAGATCAATCCAAGAAGAAGATATAACAATTGTAAATATTTATGCACCCAACATGGGAGCACCTCAATACATAAGGCAAATGCTAACAGTCATAAAAGGAGAAATCAACAGTAACAGAATCATACTAGGGGACTTTAACACCCCACTTTCACCAACAGACAAATCATCCAAAATGAAAATAAATAAGGAAACACAAGCTTTAAATGATACATTAAACAAGATGGACTTAATTGATACTTATAGGACATTCCATCCAAAAACAACAGAATACACATTCTTCTCAAGTGTTCATGGAACATTCTCCAGGATAGATCATATCCTGGGTCACAAATCAAGTCTTGGTAAATTTAAGAAAATTCAAATCATATCAAGTATCTTTTCCTACCACAAGGCTATGAAACTAGATATCAATTAAAGGAAAAAAATCTATAAGAAATACAAACACATAGAGGCCAAACAACACACTACTTAACAACCAAGACATCACTGAAGAAATCAAAGAGGAAATTAAAAAATACATAGAAACAAACACAATGAAAACATGACGACCCAAAACCTATGGGCTGCAGCAAAAGCAGTTCTAAGAGGGAAGCTTATAGCAATACAAGCCTACCTTAAGAAACAAGAAACATCTCAAATAAACAACCTAAACTTACACCTAAAGCAATTAGAGAAAGAAGAACAATAAACCCACAAAGTTAGCAGAAGGAAAGAAATCATAAAGACAGACCAGAAATAAATGAAAAAGAAATGAAGGAAATGATAGCAAAGATCAATAGAATTAAAAGCTGGTTCTTTGAGAAGATAAAAAAAAATTGATAAACTACTAGCCAGACTGATCAAGAAAAAAAGAGAGAAGACTCAAATCAATAGAATTAGAAATGAAAAAGAAGTAACAACTGACACTGCAGAATTACAAAGGATCATGAGAGATTACTACAAGCAACTATATGCCAATAAAATGGACAACCTGGAAGAAATGGAGAAATTCTTAGAAATGCACAACCTTCCAAGACTGAACCAGGAAGAAATAGAAAATATGACCAGACCAATCACAAGCACTGAAATTGAAACTGTGATTAAAAATTTTCCAACAAACAAAAGCCCAGGACCAGATGGCTTCACAGGTGAATTCTATCAAACATTTAGAGAAGAGCTAACGCCTATCCTTCTCAAACTCTTCCAAAGTATATCAGAGGGAGGAACACACCCAAACTCATTCTACGAGGCCACCATCACTCTGATGCCAAAACCAGAAAAAGATGTCACAAAGAAAGAAAACTACAAGCCAATATCACTGATGAACATAGATGCATAAATCCTCAACAAAATACTAGCAAACAGAATCCAGCAGCACATTAAAAGGATCATACACTATGATCAACTGGGGTTTATCCCAGGAATGCAAGGATTCTTCAATATATGCAAATCAATCAATGTGATACACCATATTAACGAATTGAAGGGGAAGAACCATATGATCATGTCAATAGATGCAGAGAAAGCTTTTGAAAAAAATCAACACCCATTTATGATCAAAACCCTCCAGAAAGTAGGCATAGAGGGAACTTTCCTCAACATAATAAAGGCCATATATGACAAAACCACAGCCAACATCATCCTCAATGGTGAAAAACTGAAACCATTTCCACTAAGATCAGGGACAAGACAAGGTTGCCCACTCTCACCACTCTTAGTCAACATAGTTTTGGAAGTTTTAGCCACAGCAATCAGAGAAGAAAAGGAAA